>NC_086328.1:79659636-79971422 GCF_036172605.1 Pelobates fuscus
TAAACGTTCCAAGCTGTGGAAGGAGCTATGTTGGACTCTTTTCTAAAACATCAGCCTTGAAACAATTTTAATAAAGCTTCTGTAGCCAAAGAAATGAAATTCTCATGAGAAGTCACTAAAACTACGAATGTGAGGTCAAGGAAACTTCCCGAAACTCTAGAATTTAAGTAGGATACGCCATATACACTATTAAAAACCCACTTAGAGAAGTTGGCAACGCTATGCTATTTTCTTTGGGAATAAGGAAATCTAATGCAGACTCTGTCCTCAGAAGGAAACCAGACACAGGATTTTTAAGACAAGAGAGGATTTGGAGCTTAAAGATTTTTCTTTGGATTGATACACTAATGTTGACATTGTTGTGTGATAATTACTAAATTGTAAAATTTTTACTTATTTAAAGAAGCTGTGACTAAAGCCGAGTTTGTGAATATTTTGAAAACATCACTTTTTGCCTACATATTTTTCTCGATACAATTCATCTTCTGGTGAATAAATTCTTCATTGGAACTATGTAAACAAAGTCACTCATTCCGACTCTTCTAAATTAAAATTAATTGCACCTGGAGATGCCGGGGATTGAACCCGGGGCCTCATACATGCAAAGCATGCGCTCTACCATGGAGCTACATCCCCATTACCTTGCTGCAGCATTACAGAACACGACACACAAATAGAACCTCGGCTCATTCGAAAAAATAGCCTTGTCTATTTTTTTTTAATAAAGTTCGTCTGAGGACTGTAGATTGCAAAATAGTTAAAAGCCTCAGATGTATATTAACAGAGGTAATAGTTGGACACATTTAACCACATCCAATGATTGTTTAGGACTCCTAGCCTACGTATGGTAACTTAGTGTCAATTGTTATATCAGATGGCTTAAATGCCCTTCCATTTATGACTTTATTGGTCAAAATATGAAGTTCTTCACTAAGTATATCATCTTCTTATCCAAAAATTATCCTCTTTTACTAGGGGAATGAGGACCTATAATCGATTTACTGACACCTCATGGACACCAGGCACCAGATTTTCTGAGACAGCAGTGAACAGGATCTTAGCAGATGTTTAATTAAGTTTGCTCACTCAACTCTAAATTGTTCAAAATCAAAACCTGAATTGCATTTTCTTTTCGGCTAAACGTTCCAAGCTGTGGAAGGAGCTATGTTGGACTCTTTTCTAAAACATCAGCCTTGAAACAATTTTAATAAAGCTTCTGTAGCCAAAGAAATGAAATTCTCATGAGAAGTCACTAAAACTACGAATGTGAGGTCAAGGAAACTTCCCGAAACGCTAGAATTTAAGTAGGATACGCCATATACACTATTAAAAACCCACTTAGAGAAGTTGGCAACGCTATGCTATTTTCTTTGGGAATAAGGAAATCTAATGCAGACTCTGTCCTCAGAAGGAAACCAGACACAGGATTTTTAAGACAAGAGAGGATTTGGAGCTTAAAGATTTTTCTTTGGATTGATACACTAATGTTGACATTGTTGTGTGATAATTACTAAATTGTGACTTATTTAAAGAAGCTGTGACTAAAGCCGAGTTTGTGAATATTTTGAAAACATCACTTTTTGCCTACATATTTTTCTCGATACAATTCATCTTCTGGTGAATAAATTCTTCATTGGAACTATGTAAACAAAGTCACTCATGCCGACTCTTCTAAATTTAAATTAATTGCACCTGGAAATGCCAGGGATTGAACCCGGGGCCTCATACATGCAAAGCATGCGCTCTACCACTGAGCTACATCCCCATTACATTGCTGCAGCATTACAGAACACGACACACAAATAGAACCTCGGCTCATTCGAAAAAATAGCCTTGTCTATTTTTTTTTAATAAAGTTCGTCTGAGGACTGTAGATTGCAAAATAGTTAAAAGCCTCAGATGTATATTAACAGAGGTAATAGTTGGACACATTTAACCACATCCAATGATTGTTTAGGACTCCTAGCCTACGTATGGTAACTTAGTGTCAATTGTTATATCAGATGGCTTAAATGCCCTTCCATTTATGACTTTATTGGTCAAAATATGAAGTTCTTCACTAAGTATATCATCTTCTTATCCAAAAATTATCCTCTTTTACTCGGGGAACGAGGACCTATAATCGATTTACTGACACCTCATGGACACCAGGCACCAGATTTTCTGAGACAGCAGTGAACAGGATCTTAGCAGATGTTTAATTAAGTTTGCTCACTCAACTCTAAATTGTTCAAAATCAAAACCTGAATTGCATTTTCTTTTCGGCTAAACGTTCCAAGCTGTGGAAGGAGCTATGTTGGACTCTTTTCTAAAACATCAGCCTTGAAACAATTTTAATAAAGCTTCTGTAGCCAAAGAAATGAAATTCTCATGAGAAGTCACTAAAACTACGAATGTGAGGTCAAGGAAACTTCCCGAAACGCTAGAATTTAAGTAGGATACGCCATATACACTATTAAAAACCCACTTAGAGAAGTTGGCAACGCTATGCTATTTTCTTTGGGAATAAGGAAATCTAATGCAGACTCTGTCCTCAGAAGGAAACCAGACACAGGATTTTTAAGACAAGAGAGGATTTGGAGCTTAAAGATTTTTCTTTGGATTGATACACTAATGTTGACATTGTTGTGTGATAATTACTAAATTGTAAAATTTTGACTTATTTAAAGAAGCTGTGACTAAAGCCGAGTTTGTGAATATTTTGAAAACATCACTTTTTGCCTACATATTTTTCTCGATACAATTCATCTTCTGGTGAATAAATTCTTCATTGGAACTATGTAAACAAAGTCACTCATGCCGACTCTTCTAAATTAAAATTAATTGCACCTGGAAATGCCAGGGATTGAACCCGGGGCCTCATACATGCAAAGCATGCGCTCTACCACTGAGCTACATCCCCATTACATTGCTGCAGCATTACAGAACACGACACACAAATAGAACCTCGGCTCATTCGAAAAAATAGCCTTGTCTATTTTTTTTTAATAAAGTTCGTCTGAGGACTGTAGATTGCAAAATAGTTAAAAGCCTCAGATGTATATTAACAGAGGTAATAGTTGGACACATTTAACCACATCCAATGATTGTTTAGGACTCCTAGCCTACGTATGGTAACTTAGTGTCAATTGTTATATCAGATGGCTTAAATGCCCTTCCATTTATGACTTTATTGGTCAAAATATGAAGTTCTTCACTAAGTATATCATCTTCTTATCCAAAAATTATCCTCTTTTACTAGGGGAATGAGGACCTATAATCGATTTACTGACACCTCATGGACACCAGGCACCAGATTTTCTGAGACAGCAGTGAACAGGATCTTAGCAGATGTTTAATTAAGTTTGCTCACTCAACTCTAAATTGTTCAAAATCAAAACCTGAATTGCATTTTCTTTTTGGCTAAACGTTCCAAGCTGTGGAAGGAGCTATGTTGGACTCTTTTCTAAAACATCAGCCTTGAAACAATTTTAATAAAGCTTCTGTAGCCAAAGAAATGAAATTCTCATGAGAAGTCACTAAAACTACGAATGTGAGGTCAAGGAAACTTCCCGAAACTCTAGAATTTAAGTAGGATACGCCATATACACTATTAAAAACCCACTTAGAGAAGTTGGCAACGCTATGCTATTTTCTTTGGGAATAAGGAAATCTAATGCAGACTCTGTCCTCAGAAGGAAACCAGACACAGGATTTTTAAGACAAGAGAGGATTTGGAGCTTAAAGATTTTTCTTTGGATTGATACACTAATGTTGACATTGTTGTGTGATAATTACTAAATTGTAAAATTTTTACTTATTTAAAGAAGCTGTGACTAAAGCCGAGTTTGTGAATATTTTGAAAACATCACTTTTTGCCTACATATTTTTCTCGATACAATTCATCTTCTGGTGAATAAATTCTTCATTGGAACTATGTAAACAAAGTCACTCATTCCGACTCTTCTAAATTAAAATTAATTGCACCTGGAGATGCCGGGGATTGAACCCGGGGCCTCATACATGCAAAGCATGCGCTCTACCATGGAGCTACATCCCCATTACCTTGCTGCAGCATTACAGAACACGACACACAAATAGAACCTCGGCTCATTCGAAAAAATAGCCTTGTCTATTTTTTTTTAATAAAGTTCGTCTGAGGACTGTAGATTGCAAAATAGTTAAAAGCCTCAGATGTATATTAACAGAGGTAATAGTTGGACACATTTAACCACATCCAATGATTGTTTAGGACTCCTAGCCTACGTATGGTAACTTAGTGTCAATTGTTATATCAGATGGCTTAAATGCCCTTCCATTTATGACTTTATTGGTCAAAATATGAAGTTCTTCACTAAGTATATCATCTTCTTATCCAAAAATTATCCTCTTTTACTAGGGGAATGAGGACCTATAATCGATTTACTGACACCTCATGGACACCAGGCACCAGATTTTCTGAGACAGCAGTGAACAGGATCTTAGCAGATGTTTAATTAAGTTTGCTCACTCAACTCTAAATTGTTCAAAATCAAAACCTGAATTGCATTTTCTTTTCGGCTAAACGTTCCAAGCTGTGGAAGGAGCTATGTTGGACTCTTTTCTAAAACATCAGCCTTGAAACAATTTTAATAAAGCTTCTGTAGCCAAAGAAATGAAATTCTCATGAGAAGTCACTAAAACTACGAATGTGAGGTCAAGGAAACTTCCCGAAACGCTAGAATTTAAGTAGGATACGCCATATACACTATTAAAAACCCACTTAGAGAAGTTGGCAACGCTATGCTATTTTCTTTGGGAATAAGGAAATCTAATGCAGACTCTGTCCTCAGAAGGAAACCAGACACAGGATTTTTAAGACAAGAGAGGATTTGGAGCTTAAAGATTTTTCTTTGGATTGATACACTAATGTTGACATTGTTGTGTGATAATTACTAAATTGTAAAATTTTGACTTATTTAAAGAAGCTGTGACTAAAGCCGAGTTTGTGAATATTTTGAAAACATCACTTTTTGCCTACATATTTTTCTCGATACAATTCATCTTCTGGTGAATAAATTCTTCATTGGAACTATGTAAACAAAGTCACTCATGCCGACTCTTCTAAATTAAAATTAATTGCACCTGGAAATGCCAGGGATTGAACCCGGGGCCTCATACATGCAAAGCATGCGCTCTACCACTGAGCTACATCCCCATTACATTGCTGCAGCATTACAGAACACGACACACAAATAGAACCTCGGCTCATTCGAAAAAATAGCCTTGTCTATTTTTTTTTAATAAAGTTCGTCTGAGGACTGTAGATTGCAAAATAGTTAAAAGCCTCAGATGTATATTAACAGAGGTAATAGTTGGACACATTTAACCACATCCAATGATTGTTTAGGACTCCTAGCCTACGTATGGTAACTTAGTGTCAATTGTTATATCAGATGGCTTAAATGCCCTTCCATTTATGACTTTATTGGTCAAAATATGAAGTTCTTCACTAAGTATATCATCTTCTTATCCAAAAATTATCCTCTTTTACTAGGGGAATGAGGACCTATAATCGATTTACTGACACCTCATGGACACCAGGCACCAGATTTTCTGAGACAGCAGTGAACAGGATCTTAGCAGATGTTTAATTAAGTTTGCTCACTCAACTCTAAATTGTTCAAAATCAAAACCTGAATTGCATTTTCTTTTCGGCTAAACGTTCCAAGCTGTGGAAGGAGCTATGTTGGACTCTTTTCTAAAACATCAGCCCTGAAACAATTTTAATAAAGCTTCTGTAGCCAAAGAAATGAAATTCTCATGAGAAGTCACTAAAACTACAAATGTGAGGTCAAGGAAACTTCCCGAAACTCTAGAATTTAAGTAGGATACGCCATATACACTATTAAAAACCCACTTAGAGATGTTGGCAACGCTATGCTATTTTCTTTGGGAATAAGGAAATCTAATGCAGACTCTGTCCTCAGAAGGAAACCAGACACAGGATTTTTAAGACAAGAGAGGATTTGGAGCTTAAAGATTTTTCTTTGGATTGATACACTAATGTTGACATTGTTGTGTGATAATTACTAAATTGTAAAATTTTGACTTATTTAAAGAAGCTGTGACTAAAGCCGAGTTTGTGAATATTTTGAAAACATCACTTTTTGCCTACATATTTTTCTTGATACAATTCATCTTCTGGTGAATAAATTCTTCATTGGAACTATGTAAACAAAGTCACTCATGCCGACTCTTCTAAATTAAAATTAATTGCACCTGGAAATGCCGGGGATTGAACCCGGGGCCTCATACATGCGAAGCATGCGCTCTACCACTGAGCTACATCCCCATTACATTGCTACAGTTGTACAGAACACGACACACAAATAGAACCTCGGCTCATTCGAAAAAATAACCTTGTCGATTTTTTTTTAATAAAGTTCGTCTGAGGACTGTAGATTGCAAAATAGTTAAAAGCCTCAGATGTATATTAACAGAGGTAATAGTTGGACACATTTAACCACATCCAATGATTGTTTAGGACTCCTAGCCTACGTATGGTAACTTAGTGTCAATTGTTATATCAGATGGCTTAAATGCCCTTCCATTTATGACTTTATTGGTCAAAATATGAAGTTCTTCACTAAGTATATCATCTTCTTATCCAAAAATTATCCTCTTTTACTCGGGGAATGAGGACCTATAATCGATTTACTGACACCTCATGGACACCAGGCACCAGATTTTCTGAGACAGCAGTGAACAGGATCTTAGCAGATGTTTAATTAAGTTTGCTCACTCAACTCTAAATTGTTCAAAATCAAAACCTGAATTGCATTTTCTTTTCGGCTAAACGTTCCAAGCTGTGGAAGGAGCTATGTTGGACTCTTTTCTAAAACATCAGCCTTGAAACAATTTTAATAAAGCTTCTGTAGCCAAAGAAATGAAATTCTCATGAGAAGTCACTAAAACTACGAATGTGAGGTCAAGGAAACTTCCCGAAACTCTAGAATTTAAGTAGGATACGCCATATACACTATTAAAAACCCACTTAGAGAAGTTGGCAACGCTATGCTATTTTCTTTGGGAATAAGGAAATCTAATGCAGACTCTGTCCTCAGAAGGAAACCAGACACAGGATTTTTAAGACAAGAGAGGATTTGGAGCTTAAAGATTTTTCTTTGGATTGATACACTAATGTTGACATTGTTGTGTGATAATTACTAAATTGTAAAATTTTGACTTATTTAAAGAAGCTGTGACTAAAGCCGAGTTTGTGAATATTTTGAAAACATCACTTTTTGCCTACATATTTTTCTCGATACAATTCATCTTCTGGTGAATAAATTCTTAATTGGAACTATGTAAACAAAGTCACTCATGCCGACTCTTCTAAATTAAAATTAATTGCACACGGAGATGCCGGGGATTGAACCCGGGTCCTCATACATGCAAAGCATGCGCTCTACCACTCTACCATTACATTGCTGCAGCGTTACAGAACACGACACACAAATAGAACCTCGGCTCATTCGAAAAAATAGCCTTGTCTATTTTTTTTTTAATAAAGTTCGTCTGAGGACTGTAGATTGTAAAATAGTTAAAAGCCTCAGATGTATATTAACAGAGGTAATAGTTGGACACATTTAACCACATCCAATGATTGTTTAGGACTCCTAGCCTACGTATGGTAACTTAGTGTCAATTGTTATATCAGATGGCTTAAATGCCCTTCCATTTATGACTTTATTGGTCAAAATATGAAGTTCTTCACTAAGTATATCATCTTCTTATCCAAAAATGATCCTCTTTTACTCGGGGAATGAGGACCTATAATCGATTTACAGACACCTCATGGACACCAGGCACCAGATTTTCTGAGACAGCAGTGAACAGGATCTTAGCAGATGTTTAATTAAGTTTGCTCACTCAACTCTAAATTGTTCAAAATCAAAACCTGAATTGCATTTTCTTTTCGGTTAAACGTTCCAAGCTGTGGAAGGAGCTATGTTGGACTCTTTTCTAAAACATCAGCCTTGAAACAATTTTAATAAAGCTTCTGTAGCCAAAGAAATGAAATTCTCATGAGAAGTCACTAAAACTACGAATGTGAGGTCAAGGAAACTTCCCGAAACTCTAGAATTTAAGTAGGATACGCCATATACACTATTAAAAACCCACTTAGAGAAGTTGGCAACGCTATACTATTTTCTTTGGGAATAAGGAAATCTAATGCAGACTCTGTCCTCAGAAGGAAACCAGACACAGGATTTTTAAGACAAGAGAGGATTTGGAGCTTAAAGATTTTTCTTTGGATTGATACACTAATGTTGACATTGTTGTGTGATAATTACTAAATTGTAAAATTTTGACTTATTTAAAGAAACTGTGAATAAAGCCGAGTTTGTGAATATTTTGAAAACATCACTTTTTGCCTACATATTTTTCTCGATACAATTCATCTTCTGGTGAATAAATTCTTCATTGGAACTATGTAAACAAAGTCACTCATGCCGACTCTTCTAAATTAAAATTAATTGCACCTGGAAATGCCGGGGATTGAACCCGGGGCCTCATACATGCAAAGCATGCGCTCTACCACTGAGCTACATCCCCATTACATTGCTGCAGCATTACAGAACACGACACACAAATAGAACCTCGGCTCATTCGAAAAAATAGCCTTGTCAATTTTTTTTTAATAAAGTTCGTCTGAGGACTGTAGATTGCAAAATAGTTAAAAGCCTCAGATGTATATTAACAGAGGTAATAGTTGGACACATTTAACCACATCCAATGATTGTTTAGGACTCCTAGCCTACGTATGGTAACTTAGTGTCAATTGTTATATCAGATGGCTTAAATGCCCTTCCATTTATGACTTTATTGGTCAAAATATGAAGTTCTTCACTAAGTATATCATCTTCTTATCCAAAAATTATCCTCTTTTACTCGGGGAATGAGGACCTATAATCGATTTACTGACACCTCATGGACACCAGGCACCAGATTTTCTGAGACAGCAGTGAACAGGATCTTAGCAGATGTTTAATTAAGTTTGCTCACTCAACTCTAAATTGTTCAAAATCAAAACCTGAATTGCATTTTCTTTTCGGCTAAACGTTCCAAGCTGTGGAAGGAGCTATGTTGGACTCTTTTCTAAAACATCAGCCTTGAAACAATTTTAATAAAGCTTCTGTAGCCAAAGAAATGAAATTCTCATGAGAAGTCACTAAAACTACGAATGTGAGGTCAAGGAAACTTCGCGAAACGCTAGAATTTAAGTAGGATACGCCATATACACTATTAAAAACCCACTTAGAGAAGTTAAGACAAGAGAGGATTTGGAGCTTAAAGATTTTTCTTTGGATTGATACACTAATGTTGACATTGTTGTGTGATAATTACTAAATTGTAAAATTTTGACTTATTTAAAGAAGCTGTGACTAAAGCCGAGTTTGTGAATATTTTGAAAACATCACTTTTTGCCTACATATTTTTCTCGATACAATTCATCTTCTGGTGAATAAATTCTTCATTGGAACTATGTAAACAAAGTCACTCATGCCGACTCTTCTAAATTAAAATTAATTGCACATGGAGATGCCGGGGATTGAACCGGGTCCTCATACATGCAAAGCATGCGCTCTACAACTGAGCTACATCCTCATTACATTGCTGCAGCGTTACAGAACACGACACACAAATAGAACCTCGGCTCATTCGAAAAAATAGCCTTGTCTATTTTTTTTTTAATAAAGTTCGTCTGAGGACTGTAGATTGTAAAATAGTTAAAAGCCTCAGATGTATATTAACAGAGGTAATAGTTGGACACATTTAACCACATCCAATGATTGTTTAGGACTCCTAGCCTACGTATGGTAACTTAGTGTCAATTGTTATATCAGATGGCTTAAATGCCCTTCCATTTATGACTTTATTGGTCAAAATATGAAGTTCTTCACTAAGTATATCATCTTCTTATCCAAAAATGATCCTCTTTTACTCGGGGAATGAGGACCTATAATCGATTTACTGACACCTCATGGACACCAGGCACCAGATTTTCTGAGACAGCAGTGAACAGGATCTTAGCAGATGTTTAATTAAGTTTGCTCACTCAACTCTAAATTGTTCAAAATCAAAACCTGAATTGCATTTTCTTTTCGGTTAAACGTTCCAAGCTGTGGAAGGAGCTATGTTGGACTCTTTTCTAAAACATCAGCCTTGAAACAATTTTAATAAAGCTTCTGTAGCCAAAGAAATGAAATTCTCATGAGAAGTCACTAAAACTACGAATGTGAGGTCAAGGAAACTTCCCGAAACTCTAGAATTTAAGTAGGATACGCCATATACACTATTAAAAACCCACTTAGAGAAGTTGGCAACGCTATGCTATTTTCTTTGGGAATAAGGAAATCTAATGCAGACTCTGTCCTCAGAAGGAAACCAGACACAGGATTTTTAAGACAAGAGAGAATTTGGAGCTTAAAGATTTTTCTTTGGATTGATACACTAATGTTGACATTGTTGTGTGATAATTACCAAATTGTAAAATTTTGACTTATTTAAAGAAACTGTGAATAAAGCCGAGTTTGTGAATATTTTGAAAACATCACTTTTTGCCTACATATTTTTCTCGATACAATTCATCTTCTGGTGAATAAATTCTTCATTGGAACTATGTAAACAAAGTCACTCATGCCGACTCTTCTAAATTAAAATTAATTGCACCTGGAAATGCCGGGGATTGAACCCGGGGCCTCATACATGCAAAGCATGCGCTCTACCACTGAGTTACATCCCCATTACATTGCTGCAGTATTACAGAACACGACACACAAATAGAACCTCGGCTCATTCGAAAAAATAGCCTTGTCAATTTTTTTTTAATAAAGTTCGTCTGAGGACTGTAGATTGCAAAATAGTTAAAAGCCTCAGATGTATATTAACAGAGGTAATAGTTGGACACATTTAACCACATCCAATGATTGTTTAGGACTCCTAGCCTACGTATGGTAACTTAGTGTCAATTGTTATATCAGATGGCTTAAATGCCCTTCCATTTATGACTTTATTGGTCAAAATATGAAGTTCTTCACTAAGTATATCATCTTCTAATCCAAAAATTATCCTCTTTTACTCGGGGAATGAGGACCTATAATCGATTTACTGACACCTCATGGACACCAGGCACCAGATTTTCTGAGACAGCAGTGAACAGGATCTTAGCAGATGTTTAATTAAGTTTGCTCACTCAACTCTAAATTGTTCAAAATCAAAACCTGAATTGCATTTTCTTTTCGGCTAAACGTTCCAAGCTGTGGAAGGAGCTATGTTGGACTCTTTTCTAAAACATCAGCCTTGAAACAATTTTAATAAAGCTTCTGTAGCCAAAGAAATGAAATTCTCATGAGAAGTCACTAAAACTACGAATGTGAGGTCAAGGAAACTTCCCGAAACGCTAGAATTTAAGTAGGATACGCCATATACACTATTAAAAACCCACTTAGAGAAGTTGGCAACGCTATGCTATTTTCTTTGGGAATAAGGAAATCTAATGCAGACTCTGTCCTCAGAAGGAAACCAGACACAGGATTTTTAAGACAAGAGAGGATTTGGAGCTTAAAGATTTATCTTTGGATTGATACACTAATGTTGACATTGTTGTGTGATAATTACTAAATTGTAAAATTTTGACTTTATTGGTCAAAATATGTAGTTCTTCACTAAGTATATCATCTTCTTATCCAAAAATTATCCTCTTTTACTCGGGGAATGAGGACCTATAATCGATTTACTGACACCTCATGGACACCAGGCACCAGATTTTCTGAGACAGCAGTGAACAGGATCTTAGCAGATGTTTAATTAAGTTTGCTCACTCAACTCTAAATTGTTCAAAATCAAAACCTGAATTGCATTTTCTTTTCGGCTAAACGTTCCAAGCTGTGGAAGGAGCTATGTTGGACTCTTTTCTAAAACATCAGCCTTGAAACAATTTTAAGAAAGCTTCTGTAGCCAAAGAAATGAAATTCTCATGAGAAGTCACTAAAACTACGAATGTGAGGTCAAGGAAACTTCCCGAAACTCTAGAATTTAAGTAGGATACGCCATATACACTATTAAAAACCCACTTAGAGAAGTTGGCAACGCTATGCTATTTTCTTTGGGAATAAGGAAATCTAATGCAGACTCTGTCCTCAGAAGGAAACCAGACACAGGATTTTTTAAGACAAGAGAGGATTTGGAGCTTAAAGATTTATCTTTGGATTGATACACTAATGTTGACATTGTTGTGTGATAATTACTAAATTGTAAAATTTTGACTTTATTGGTCAAAATATGAAGTTCTTCACTAAGTATATCATCTTCTTATCCAAAAATTATCCTCTTTTACTCGGGGAATGAGGACCTATAATCGATTTACTGACACCTCATGGACACCAGGCACCAGATTTTCTGAGACAGCAGTGAACAGGATCTTAGCAGATGTTTAATTAAGTTTGCTCACTCAACTCTAAATTGTTCAAAATCAAAACCTGAATTGCATTTTCTTTTCGGCTAAACGTTCCAAGCTGTGGAAGGAGCTATGTTGGACTCTTTTCTAAAACATCAGCCTTGAAACAATTTTAATAAAGCTTCTGTAGCCAAAGAAATGAAATTCTCATGAGAAGTCACTAAAACTACGAATGTGAGGTCAAGGAAACTTCCCGAAACGCTAGAATTTAAGTAGGATACGCCATATACACTATTAAAAACCCACTTAGAGAAGTTGGCAACGCTATGCTATTTTCTTTGGGAATAAGGAAATCTAATGCAGACTCTGTCCTCAGAAGGAAACCAGACACAGGATTTTTAAGACAAGAGAGGATTTGGAGCTTAAAGATTTTTCTTTGGATTGATACACTAATGTTGACATTGTTGTGTGATAATTACTAAATTGTAAAATTTTGACTTTATTGGTCAAAATATGAAGTTCTTCACTAAGTATATCATCTTCTTATCCAAAAATTATCCTCTTTTACTCGGGGAGTGAGGACCTATAATCGATTTACTGACACCTCATGGACACCAGGCACCAGATTTTCTGAGACAGCAGTGAACAGGATCTTAGCAGATGTTTAATTAAGATTGCTCACTCAACTCTAAATTGTTCAAAATCAAAACCTGAATTGCATTTTCTTTTCGGCTAAACGTTCCAAGCTGTGGAAGGAGCTATGTTGGACTCTTTTCTAAAACATCAGCCTTGAAACAATTTTAATAAAGCTTCTGTAGCCAAAGAAATGAAATTCTCATGAGAAGTCACTAAAACTACGAATGTGAGGTCAAGGAAACTTCCCGAAACTCTAGAATTTAAGTAGGATACGCCATATACACTATTAAAAACCCACTTAGAGAAGTTGGCAACGCTATGCTATTTTCTTTGGGAATAAGGAAATCTAATGCAGACTCTGTCCTCAGAAGGAAACCAGACACAGGATTTTTAAGACAAGAGAGGATTTGGAGCTTAAAGATTTTTCTTTGGATTGATACACTAATGTTGACATTGTTGTGTGATAATTACTAAATTGTAAAATTTTGACTTATTTAAAGAAGCTGTGACTAAAGCCGAGTTTGTGAATATTTTGAAAACATCACTTTTTGCCTACATATTTTTCTCGATACAATTCATCTTCTGGTGAATAAATTCTTCATTGGAACTATGTAAACAAAGTCACTCATTCCGACTCTTCTAAATTAAAATTAATTGCACCTGGAGATGCCGGGGATTGAACCCGGGGCCTCATACATGCAAAGCATGCGCTCTACCATGGAGCTACATCCCCATTACCTTGCTGCAGCATTACAGAACACGACACACAAATAGAACCTCGGCTCATTCGAAAAAATAGCCTTGTCTATTTTTTTTTAATAAAGTTCGTCTGAGGACTGTAGATTGCAAAATAGTTAAAAGCCTCAGATGTATATTAACAGAGGTAATAGTTGGACACATTTAACCACATCCAATGATTGTTTAGGACTCCTAGCCTACGTATGGTAACTTAGTGTCAATTGTTATATCAGATGGCTTAAATGCCCTTCCATTTATGACTTTATTGGTCAAAATATGAAGTTCTTCACTAAGTATATCATCTTCTTATCCAAAAATTATCCTCTTTTACTAGGGGAATGAGGACCTATAATCGATTTACTGACACCTCATGGACACCAGGCACCAGATTTTCTGAGACAGCAGTGAACAGGATCTTAGCAGATGTTTAATTAAGTTTGCTCACTCAACTCTAAATTGTTCAAAATCAAAACCTGAATTGCATTTTCTTTTCGGCTAAACGTTCCAAGCTGTGGAAGGAGCTATGTTGGACTCTTTTCTAAAACATCAGCCTTGAAACAATTTTAATAAAGCTTCTGTAGCCAAAGAAATGAAATTCTCATGAGAAGTCACTAAAACTACGAATGTGAGGTCAAGGAAACTTCCCGAAACGCTAGAATTTAAGTAGGATACGCCATATACACTATTAAAAACCCACTTAGAGAAGTTGGCAACGCTATGCTATTTTCTTTGGGAATAAGGAAATCTAATGCAGACTCTGTCCTCAGAAGGAAACCAGACACAGGATTTTTAAGACAAGAGAGGATTTGGAGCTTAAAGATTTTTCTTTGGATTGATACACTAATGTTGACATTGTTGTGTGATAATTACTAAATTGTAAAATTTTGACTTATTTAAAGAAGCTGTGACTAAAGCCGAGTTTGTGAATATTTTGAAAACATCACTTTTTGCCTACATATTTTTCTCGATACAATTCATCTTCTGGTGAATAAATTCTTCATTGGAACTATGTAAACAAAGTCACTCATGCCGACTCTTCTAAATTAAAATTAATTGCACCTGGAAATGCCAGGGATTGAACCCGGGGCCTCATACATGCAAAGCATGCGCTCTACCACTGAGCTACATCCCCATTACATTGCTGCAGCATTACAGAACACGACACACAAATAGAACCTCGGCTCATTCGAAAAAATAGCCTTGTCTATTTTTTTTTAATAAAGTTCGTCTGAGGACTGTAGATTGCAAAATAGTTAAAAGCCTCAGATGTATATTAACAGAGGTAATAGTTGGACACATTTAACCACATCCAATGATTGTTTAGGACTCCTAGCCTACGTATGGTAACTTAGTGTCAATTGTTATATCAGATGGCTTAAATGCCCTTCCATTTATGACTTTATTGGTCAAAATATGAAGTTCTTCACTAAGTATATCATCTTCTTATCCAAAAATTATCCTCTTTTACTAGGGGAATGAGGACCTATAATCGATTTACTGACACCTCATGGACACCAGGCACCAGATTTTCTGAGACAGCAGTGAACAGGATCTTAGCAGATGTTTAATTAAGTTTGCTCACTCAACTCTAAATTGTTCAAAATCAAAACCTGAATTGCATTTTCTTTTCGGCTAAACGTTCCAAGCTGTGGAAGGAGCTATGTTGGACTCTTTTCTAAAACATCAGCCCTGAAACAATTTTAATAAAGCTTCTGTAGCCAAAGAAATGAAATTCTCATGAGAAGTCACTAAAACTACAAATGTGAGGTCAAGGAAACTTCCCGAAACTCTAGAATTTAAGTAGGATACGCCATATACACTATTAAAAACCCACTTAGAGATGTTGGCAACGCTATGCTATTTTCTTTGGGAATAAGGAAATCTAATGCAGACTCTGTCCTCAGAAGGAAACCAGACACAGGATTTTTAAGACAAGAGAGGATTTGGAGCTTAAAGATTTTTCTTTGGATTGATACACTAATGTTGACATTGTTGTGTGATAATTACTAAATTGTAAAATTTTGACTTATTTAAAGAAGCTGTGACTAAAGCCGAGTTTGTGAATATTTTGAAAACATCACTTTTTGCCTACATATTTTTCTTGATACAATTCATCTTCTGGTGAATAAATTCTTCATTGGAACTATGTAAACAAAGTCACTCATGCCGACTCTTCTAAATTAAAATTAATTGCACCTGGAAATGCCGGGGATTGAACCCGGGGCCTCATACATGCGAAGCATGCGCTCTACCACTGAGCTACATCCCCATTACATTGCTACAGTTGTACAGAACACGACACACAAATAGAACCTCGGCTCATTCGAAAAAATAACCTTGTCGATTTTTTTTTAATAAAGTTCGTCTGAGGACTGTAGATTGCAAAATAGTTAAAAGCCTCAGATGTATATTAACAGAGGTAATAGTTGGACACATTTAACCACATCCAATGATTGTTTAGGACTCCTAGCCTACGTATGGTAACTTAGTGTCAATTGTTATATCAGATGGCTTAAATGCCCTTCCATTTATGACTTTATTGGTCAAAATATGAAGTTCTTCACTAAGTATATCATCTTCTTATCCAAAAATTATCCTCTTTTACTCGGGGAATGAGGACCTATAATCGATTTACTGACACCTCATGGACACCAGGCACCAGATTTTCTGAGACAGCAGTGAACAGGATCTTAGCAGATGTTTAATTAAGTTTGCTCACTCAACTCTAAATTGTTCAAAATCAAAACCTGAATTGCATTTTCTTTTCGGCTAAACGTTCCAAGCTGTGGAAGGAGCTATGTTGGACTCTTTTCTAAAACATCAGCCTTGAAACAATTTTAATAAAGCTTCTGTAGCCAAAGAAATGAAATTCTCATGAGAAGTCACTAAAACTACGAATGTGAGGTCAAGGAAACTTCCCGAAACTCTAGAATTTAAGTAGGATACGCCATATACACTATTAAAAACCCACTTAGAGAAGTTGGCAACGCTATGCTATTTTCTTTGGGAATAAGGAAATCTAATGCAGACTCTGTCCTCAGAAGGAAACCAGACACAGGATTTTTAAGACAAGAGAGGATTTGGAGCTTAAAGATTTTTCTTTGGATTGATACACTAATGTTGACATTGTTGTGTGATAATTACTAAATTGTAAAATTTTGACTTATTTAAAGAAGCTGTGACTAAAGCCGAGTTTGTGAATATTTTGAAAACATCACTTTTTGCCTACATATTTTTCTCGATACAATTCATCTTCTGGTGAATAAATTCTTAATTGGAACTATGTAAACAAAGTCACTCATGCCGACTCTTCTAAATTAAAATTAATTGCACACGGAGATGCCGGGGATTGAACCCGGGTCCTCATACATGCAAAGCATGCGCTCTACCACTCTACCATTACATTGCTGCAGCGTTACAGAACACGACACACAAATAGAACCTCGGCTCATTCGAAAAAATAGCCTTGTCTATTTTTTTTTTAATAAAGTTCGTCTGAGGACTGTAGATTGTAAAATAGTTAAAAGCCTCAGATGTATATTAACAGAGGTAATAGTTGGACACATTTAACCACATCCAATGATTGTTTAGGACTCCTAGCCTACGTATGGTAACTTAGTGTCAATTGTTATATCAGATGGCTTAAATGCCCTTCCATTTATGACTTTATTGGTCAAAATATGAAGTTCTTCACTAAGTATATCATCTTCTTATCCAAAAATGATCCTCTTTTACTCGGGGAATGAGGACCTATAATCGATTTACAGACACCTCATGGACACCAGGCACCAGATTTTCTGAGACAGCAGTGAACAGGATCTTAGCAGATGTTTAATTAAGTTTGCTCACTCAACTCTAAATTGTTCAAAATCAAAACCTGAATTGCATTTTCTTTTCGGTTAAACGTTCCAAGCTGTGGAAGGAGCTATGTTGGACTCTTTTCTAAAACATCAGCCTTGAAACAATTTTAATAAAGCTTCTGTAGCCAAAGAAATGAAATTCTCATGAGAAGTCACTAAAACTACGAATGTGAGGTCAAGGAAACTTCCCGAAACTCTAGAATTTAAGTAGGATACGCCATATACACTATTAAAAACCCACTTAGAGAAGTTGGCAACGCTATACTATTTTCTTTGGGAATAAGGAAATCTAATGCAGACTCTGTCCTCAGAAGGAAACCAGACACAGGATTTTTAAGACAAGAGAGGATTTGGAGCTTAAAGATTTTTCTTTGGATTGATACACTAATGTTGACATTGTTGTGTGATAATTACTAAATTGTAAAATTTTGACTTATTTAAAGAAACTGTGAATAAAGCCGAGTTTGTGAATATTTTGAAAACATCACTTTTTGCCTACATATTTTTCTCGATACAATTCATCTTCTGGTGAATAAATTCTTCATTGGAACTATGTAAACAAAGTCACTCATGCCGACTCTTCTAAATTAAAATTAATTGCACCTGGAAATGCCGGGGATTGAACCCGGGGCCTCATACATGCAAAGCATGCGCTCTACCACTGAGCTACATCCCCATTACATTGCTGCAGCATTACAGAACACGACACACAAATAGAACCTCGGCTCATTCGAAAAAATAGCCTTGTCAATTTTTTTTTAATAAAGTTCGTCTGAGGACTGTAGATTGCAAAATAGTTAAAAGCCTCAGATGTATATTAACAGAGGTAATAGTTGGACACATTTAACCACATCCAATGATTGTTTAGGACTCCTAGCCTACGTATGGTAACTTAGTGTCAATTGTTATATCAGATGGCTTAAATGCCCTTCCATTTATGACTTTATTGGTCAAAATATGAAGTTCTTCACTAAGTATATCATCTTCTTATCCAAAAATTATCCTCTTTTACTCGGGGAATGAGGACCTATAATCGATTTACTGACACCTCATGGACACCAGGCACCAGATTTTCTGAGACAGCAGTGAACAGGATCTTAGCAGATGTTTAATTAAGTTTGCTCACTCAACTCTAAATTGTTCAAAATCAAAACCTGAATTGCATTTTCTTTTCGGCTAAACGTTCCAAGCTGTGGAAGGAGCTATGTTGGACTCTTTTCTAAAACATCAGCCTTGAAACAATTTTAATAAAGCTTCTGTAGCCAAAGAAATGAAATTCTCATGAGAAGTCACTAAAACTACGAATGTGAGGTCAAGGAAACTTCGCGAAACGCTAGAATTTAAGTAGGATACGCCATATACACTATTAAAAACCCACTTAGAGAAGTTAAGACAAGAGAGGATTTGGAGCTTAAAGATTTTTCTTTGGATTGATACACTAATGTTGACATTGTTGTGTGATAATTACTAAATTGTAAAATTTTGACTTATTTAAAGAAGCTGTGACTAAAGCCGAGTTTGTGAATATTTTGAAAACATCACTTTTTGCCTACATATTTTTCTCGATACAATTCATCTTCTGGTGAATAAATTCTTCATTGGAACTATGTAAACAAAGTCACTCATGCCGACTCTTCTAAATTAAAATTAATTGCACATGGAGATGCCGGGGATTGAACCGGGTCCTCATACATGCAAAGCATGCGCTCTACAACTGAGCTACATCCTCATTACATTGCTGCAGCGTTACAGAACACGACACACAAATAGAACCTCGGCTCATTCGAAAAAATAGCCTTGTCTATTTTTTTTTTAATAAAGTTCGTCTGAGGACTGTAGATTGTAAAATAGTTAAAAGCCTCAGATGTATATTAACAGAGGTAATAGTTGGACACATTTAACCACATCCAATGATTGTTTAGGACTCCTAGCCTACGTATGGTAACTTAGTGTCAATTGTTATATCAGATGGCTTAAATGCCCTTCCATTTATGACTTTATTGGTCAAAATATGAAGTTCTTCACTAAGTATATCATCTTCTTATCCAAAAATGATCCTCTTTTACTCGGGGAATGAGGACCTATAATCGATTTACTGACACCTCATGGACACCAGGCACCAGATTTTCTGAGACAGCAGTGAACAGGATCTTAGCAGATGTTTAATTAAGTTTGCTCACTCAACTCTAAATTGTTCAAAATCAAAACCTGAATTGCATTTTCTTTTCGGTTAAACGTTCCAAGCTGTGGAAGGAGCTATGTTGGACTCTTTTCTAAAACATCAGCCTTGAAACAATTTTAATAAAGCTTCTGTAGCCAAAGAAATGAAATTCTCATGAGAAGTCACTAAAACTACGAATGTGAGGTCAAGGAAACTTCCCGAAACTCTAGAATTTAAGTAGGATACGCCATATACACTATTAAAAACCCACTTAGAGAAGTTGGCAACGCTATGCTATTTTCTTTGGGAATAAGGAAATCTAATGCAGACTCTGTCCTCAGAAGGAAACCAGACACAGGATTTTTAAGACAAGAGAGAATTTGGAGCTTAAAGATTTTTCTTTGGATTGATACACTAATGTTGACATTGTTGTGTGATAATTACCAAATTGTAAAATTTTGACTTATTTAAAGAAACTGTGAATAAAGCCGAGTTTGTGAATATTTTGAAAACATCACTTTTTGCCTACATATTTTTCTCGATACAATTCATCTTCTGGTGAATAAATTCTTCATTGGAACTATGTAAACAAAGTCACTCATGCCGACTCTTCTAAATTAAAATTAATTGCACCTGGAAATGCCGGGGATTGAACCCGGGGCCTCATACATGCAAAGCATGCGCTCTACCACTGAGTTACATCCCCATTACATTGCTGCAGTATTACAGAACACGACACACAAATAGAACCTCGGCTCATTCGAAAAAATAGCCTTGTCAATTTTTTTTTAATAAAGTTCGTCTGAGGACTGTAGATTGCAAAATAGTTAAAAGCCTCAGATGTATATTAACAGAGGTAATAGTTGGACACATTTAACCACATCCAATGATTGTTTAGGACTCCTAGCCTACGTATGGTAACTTAGTGTCAATTGTTATATCAGATGGCTTAAATGCCCTTCCATTTATGACTTTATTGGTCAAAATATGAAGTTCTTCACTAAGTATATCATCTTCTAATCCAAAAATTATCCTCTTTTACTCGGGGAATGAGGACCTATAATCGATTTACTGACACCTCATGGACACCAGGCACCAGATTTTCTGAGACAGCAGTGAACAGGATCTTAGCAGATGTTTAATTAAGTTTGCTCACTCAACTCTAAATTGTTCAAAATCAAAACCTGAATTGCATTTTCTTTTCGGCTAAACGTTCCAAGCTGTGGAAGGAGCTATGTTGGACTCTTTTCTAAAACATCAGCCTTGAAACAATTTTAATAAAGCTTCTGTAGCCAAAGAAATGAAATTCTCATGAGAAGTCACTAAAACTACGAATGTGAGGTCAAGGAAACTTCCCGAAACGCTAGAATTTAAGTAGGATACGCCATATACACTATTAAAAACCCACTTAGAGAAGTTGGCAACGCTATGCTATTTTCTTTGGGAATAAGGAAATCTAATGCAGACTCTGTCCTCAGAAGGAAACCAGACACAGGATTTTTAAGACAAGAGAGGATTTGGAGCTTAAAGATTTATCTTTGGATTGATACACTAATGTTGACATTGTTGTGTGATAATTACTAAATTGTAAAATTTTGACTTTATTGGTCAAAATATGTAGTTCTTCACTAAGTATATCATCTTCTTATCCAAAAATTATCCTCTTTTACTCGGGGAATGAGGACCTATAATCGATTTACTGACACCTCATGGACACCAGGCACCAGATTTTCTGAGACAGCAGTGAACAGGATCTTAGCAGATGTTTAATTAAGTTTGCTCACTCAACTCTAAATTGTTCAAAATCAAAACCTGAATTGCATTTTCTTTTCGGCTAAACGTTCCAAGCTGTGGAAGGAGCTATGTTGGACTCTTTTCTAAAACATCAGCCTTGAAACAATTTTAAGAAAGCTTCTGTAGCCAAAGAAATGAAATTCTCATGAGAAGTCACTAAAACTACGAATGTGAGGTCAAGGAAACTTCCCGAAACTCTAGAATTTAAGTAGGATACGCCATATACACTATTAAAAACCCACTTAGAGAAGTTGGCAACGCTATGCTATTTTCTTTGGGAATAAGGAAATCTAATGCAGACTCTGTCCTCAGAAGGAAACCAGACACAGGATTTTTTAAGACAAGAGAGGATTTGGAGCTTAAAGATTTATCTTTGGATTGATACACTAATGTTGACATTGTTGTGTGATAATTACTAAATTGTAAAATTTTGACTTTATTGGTCAAAATATGAAGTTCTTCACTAAGTATATCATCTTCTTATCCAAAAATTATCCTCTTTTACTCGGGGAATGAGGACCTATAATCGATTTACTGACACCTCATGGACACCAGGCACCAGATTTTCTGAGACAGCAGTGAACAGGATCTTAGCAGATGTTTAATTAAGTTTGCTCACTCAACTCTAAATTGTTCAAAATCAAAACCTGAATTGCATTTTCTTTTCGGCTAAACGTTCCAAGCTGTGGAAGGAGCTATGTTGGACTCTTTTCTAAAACATCAGCCTTGAAACAATTTTAATAAAGCTTCTGTAGCCAAAGAAATGAAATTCTCATGAGAAGTCACTAAAACTACGAATGTGAGGTCAAGGAAACTTCCCGAAACGCTAGAATTTAAGTAGGATACGCCATATACACTATTAAAAACCCACTTAGAGAAGTTGGCAACGCTATGCTATTTTCTTTGGGAATAAGGAAATCTAATGCAGACTCTGTCCTCAGAAGGAAACCAGACACAGGATTTTTAAGACAAGAGAGGATTTGGAGCTTAAAGATTTTTCTTTGGATTGATACACTAATGTTGACATTGTTGTGTGATAATTACTAAATTGTAAAATTTTGACTTTATTGGTCAAAATATGAAGTTCTTCACTAAGTATATCATCTTCTTATCCAAAAATTATCCTCTTTTACTCGGGGAGTGAGGACCTATAATCGATTTACTGACACCTCATGGACACCAGGCACCAGATTTTCTGAGACAGCAGTGAACAGGATCTTAGCAGATGTTTAATTAAGATTGCTCACTCAACTCTAAATTGTTCAAAATCAAAACCTGAATTGCATTTTCTTTTCGGCTAAACGTTCCAAGCTGTGGAAGGAGCTATGTTGGACTCTTTTCTAAAACATCAGCCTTGAAACAATTTTAATAAAGCTTCTGTAGCCAAAGAAATGAAATTCTCATGAGAAGTCACTAAAACTACGAATGTGAGGTCAAGGAAACTTCCCGAAACTCTAGAATTTAAGTAGGATACGCCATATACACTATTAAAAACCCACTTAGAGAAGTTGGCAACGCTATGCTATTTTCTTTGGGAATAAGGAAATCTAATGCAGACTCTGTCCTCAGAAGGAAACCAGACACAGGATTTTTAAGACAAGAGAGGATTTGGAGCTTAAAGATTTTTCTTTGGATTGATACACTAATGTTGACATTGTTGTGTGATAATTACTAAATTGTAAAATTTTGACTTATTTAAAGAAGCTGTGACTAAAGCCGAGTTTGTGAATATTTTGAAAACATCACTTTTTGCCTACATATTTTTCTCGATACAATTCATCTTCTGGTGAATAAATTCTTCATTGGAACTATGTAAACAAAGTCACTCATGCCGACTCTTCTAAATTAAAATTAATTGCACCTGGAGATGCCGGGGATTGAACCCGGGGCCTCATACATGCAAAGCATGCGCTCTACCACTGAGCTACATCCCCATTACACTGTTGCAGCATTACAGAACACGACACACAAATAGAACCTCGGCTCATTCGAAAAAATAGCCTTGTCTATTTTTTTTAATAAAGTTCGTCTGAGGACTGTAGATTGCAAAATAGTTAAAAGCCTCAGATGTATATTAACAGAGGTAATAGTTGGACACATTTAACCACATCCAATGATTGTTTAGGACTCCTAGCCTACGTATGGTAACTTAGTGTCAATTGTTATGTCAGATGGCTTAAATGCCCTTCCATTTATGACTTTATTGGTCAAAATATGAAGTTCTTCACTAAGTATATCATCTTCTTATCCAAAAATTATCCTCTTTTACTCGGGGAATGAGGACCTATAATCGATTTACTGACACCTCATGGACACCAGGCACCAGATTTTCTGAGACAGCAGTGAACAGGATCTTAGCAGATGTTTAATTAAGTTTGCTCACTCAACTCTAAATTGTTCAAAATCAAAACCTGAATTGCATTTTCTTTTCGGTTAAACGTTCCAAGCTGTGGAAGGAGCTATGTTGGACTCTTTTCTAAAACATCAGCCTTGAAACAATTTTAATAAAGCTTCTGTAGCCAAAGAAATGAAATTCTCATGAGAAGTCACTAAAACTACGAATGTGAGGTCAAGGAAACTTCCCGAAACTCTAGAATTTAAGTAGGATACGCCATATACACTATTAAAAACCCACTTAGAGAAGTTGGCAACGCTATGCTATTTTCTTTGGGAATAAGGAAATCTAATGCAGACTCTGTCCTCAGAAGGAAACCAGACACAGGATTTTTAAGACAAGAGAGGATTTGGAGCTTAAAGATTTTTCTTTGGATTGATACACTAATGTTGACATTGTTGTGTGATAATTACTAAATTGTAAAATTTTGACTTATTTAAAGAAGCTGTGACTAAAGCCGAGTTTGTGAATATTTTGAAAACATCTCTTTTTGCCTACATATTTTTCTCGATACAATTCATCTTCTGGTGAATAAATTCTTCATTGGAACTATGTAAACAAAGTCACTCATGCCGACTCTTCTAAATTAAAATTAATTGCACATGGAGATGCCGGGGATTGAACCGGGTCCTCATACATGCAAAGCATGCGCTCTACAACTGAGCTACATCCCCATTACATTGCTGCAGCGTTACAGAACACGACACACAAATAGAACCTCGGCTCATTCGAAAAAATAGCCTTGTCAATTTTTTTTTAATAAAGTTCGTCTGAGGACTGTAGATTGCAAAATAGTTAAAAGCCTCAGATGTATATTAACAGAGGTAATAGTTGGACACATTTAACCACATCCAATGATTGTTTAGGACTCCTAGCCTACGTATGGTAACTTAGTGTCAATTGTTATATCAGATGGCTTAAATGCCCTTCCATTTATGACTTTATTGGTCAAAATATGAAGTTCTTCACTAAGTATATCATCTTCTTATCCAAAAATTATCCTCTTTTACTCGGGGAATGAGGACCTATAATCGATTTACTGACACCTCATGGACACCAGGCACCAGATTTTCTGAGACAGCAGTGAACAGGATCTTAGCAGATGTTTAATTAAGTTTGCTCACTCAACTCTAAATTGTTCAAAATCAAAACCTGAATTGCATTTTCTTTTCGGCTAAACGTTCCAAGCTGTGGAAGGAGCTATGTTGGACTCTTTTCTAAAACATCAGCCTTGAAACAATTTTAATAAAGCTTCTGTAGCCAAAGAAATGAAATTCTCATGAGAAGTCACTAAAACTACGAATGTGAGGTCAAGGAAACTTCCCGAAATGCTAGAATTTAAGTAGGATACGCCATATACACTATTAAAAACCCACTTAGAGAAGTTGGCAACGCTATGCTATTTTCTTTGGGAATAAGGAAATCTAATGCAGACTCTGTCCTCAGAAGGAAACCAGACACAGGATTTTTAAGACAAGAGAGGATTTGGAGCTTAAAGATTTATCTTTGGATTGATACACTAATGTTGACATTGTTGTGTGATAATTACTAAATTGTAAAATTTTGACTTTATTGGTCAAAATATGAAGTTCTTCACTAAGTATATCATCTTCTTATCCAAAAATTATCCTCTTTTACTCGGGGAATGAGGACCTATAATCGATTTACTGACACCTCATGGACACCAGGCACCAGATTTTCTGAGACAGCAGTGAACAGGATCTTAGCAGATGTTTAATTAAGTTTGCTCACTCAACTCTAAATTGTTCAAAATCAAAACCTGAATTGCATTTTCTTTTCGGCTAAACGTTCCAAGCTGTGGAAGGAGCTATGTTGGACTCTTTTCTAAAACATCAGCCTTGAAACAATTTTAATAAAGCTTCTGTAGCCAAAGAAATGAAATTCTCATGAGAAGTCACTAAAACTACGAATGTGAGGTCAAGGAAACTTCCCGAAACTCTAGAATTTAAGTAGGATACGCCATATACACTATTAAAAACCCACTTAGAGAAGTTGGCAACGCTATGCTATTTTCTTTGGGAATAAGGAAATCTAATGCAGACTCTGTCCTCAGAAGGAAACCAGACACAGGATTTTTAAGACAAGAGAGGATTTGGAGCTTAAAGATTTATCTTTGGATTGATACACTAATGTTGACATTGTTGTGTGATAATTACTAAATTGTAAAATTTTGACTTTATTGTCAAAATATGAAGTTCTTCACTAAGTATATCATCTTCTTATCCAAAAATTATCCTCTTTTACTCGGGGAATGAGGACCTATAATCGATTTACTGACACCTCATGGACACCAGGCACCAGATTTTCTGAGACAGCAGTGAACAGGATCTTAGCAGATGTTTAATTAAGTTTGCTCACTCAACTCTAAATTGTTCAAAATCAAAACCTGAATTGCATTTTCTTTTCGGCTAAACGTTCCAAGCTGTGGAAGGAGCTATGTTGGACTCTTTTCTAAAACATCAGCCTTGAAACAATTTTAATAAAGCTTCTGTAGCCAAAGAAATGAAATTCTCATGAGAAGTCACTAAAACTACGAATGTGAGGTCAAGGAAACTTCCCGAAACTCTAGAATTTAAGAAGGATACGCCATATACACTATTAAAAACCCACTTAGAGAAGTTGGCAACGCTATGCTATTTTCTTTGGGAATAAGGAAATCTAATGCAGACTCTGTCCTCAGAAGGAAAAAAGACACAGGATTTTTAAGACAAGAGAGGATTTGGAGCTTAAAGATTTTTCTTTGGATTGATACACTAATGTTGACATTGTTGTGTGATAATTACTAAATTGTAAAATTTTGACTTTATTGGTCAAAATATGAAGTTCTTCACTAAGTATATCATCTTCTTATCCAAAAATTATCCTCTTTTACTCGGGGAATGAGGACCTATAATCGATTTACTGACACCTCATGGACACCAGGCACCAGATTTTCTGAGACAGCAGTGAACAGGATCTTAGCAGATGTTTAATTAAGTTTGCTCACTCAACTCTAAATTGTTCAAAATCAAAACCTGAATTGCATTTTCTTTTCGGCTAAACGTTCCAAGCTGTGGAAGGAGCTATGTTGGACTCTTTTCTAAAACATCAGCCTTGAAACAATTTTAATAAAGCTTCTGTAGCCAAAGAAATGAAATTCTCATGAGAAGTCACTAAAACTACGAATGTGAGGTCAAGGAAACTTCCCGAAACTCTAGAATTTAAGTAGGATACGCCATATACACTATTAAAAACCCACTTAGAGAAGTTGGCAACGCTATGCTATTTTCTTTGGGAATAAGGAAATCTAATGCAGACTCTGTCCTCAGAAGGAAACCAGACACAGGATTTTTAAGACAAGAGAGGATTTGGAGCTTAAAGATTTTTCTTTGGATTGATACACTAATGTTGACATTGTTGTGTGATAATTACTAAATTGTAAAATTTTGACTTAGTTAAAGAAGCTGTGACTAAAGCCGAGTTTGTGAATATTTTGAAAACATCACTTTTTGCATATATTTCTCGATACAATTCATCTTCTGGTGAATAAATTCTTCATTGGAACTATGTAAACAAAGTCACTCATGCCGACTCTTCTAAATTAAAATTAATTGCACCTGGAGATGCCGGGGATTGAACCCTGGGCCTCATACATGCAAAGCATGCGCTCTACCACTGAGCTACATCCCCATTACATTGCTGCAGCATTCCAGAACACGACACACAAATAGAACCTCGGCTCATTCGAAAAAATAGCCTTGTCTATTTTTTTTTAATAAAGTTCGTCTGAGGACTGTAGATTGCAAAATAGTTAAAAGCCTCAGATGTATATTAACAGAGGTAATAGTTGGACACATTTAACCACATCCAATGATTGTTTAGGACTCCTAGCCTATGTATGGTAACTTAGTGTCAATTGTTATATCAGATGGCTTAAATGCCCTTCCATTTATGACTTTATTGGTCAAAATATGAAGTTCTTCACTAAGTATATCATCTTCTTATCCAAAAATTATCCTCTTTTACTCGGGGAGTGAGGACCTATAATCGATTTACTGACACCTCATGGACACCAGGCACCAGATTTTCTGAGACAGCAGTGAACAGGATCTTAGCAGATGTTTAATTAAGATTGCTCACTCAACTCTAAATTGTTCAAAATCAAAACCTGAATTGCATTTTCTTTTCGGCTAAACGTTCCAAGCTGTGGAAGGAGCTATGTTGGACTCTTTTCTAAAACATCAGCCTTGAAACAATTTTAATAAAGCTTCTGTAGCCAAAGAAATGAAATTCTCATGAGAAGTCACTAAAACTACGAATGTGAGGTCAAGGAAACTTCCCGAAACTCTAGAATTTAAGTAGGATACGCCATATACACTATTAAAAACCCACTTAGAGAAGTTGGCAACGCTATGCTATTTTCTTTGGGAATAAGGAAATCTAATGCAGACTCTGTCCTCAGAAGGAAACCAGACACAGGATTTTTAAGACAAGAGAGGATTTGGAGCTTAAAGATTTTTCTTTGGATTGATACACTAATGTTGACATTGTTGTGTGATAATTACTAAATTGTAAAATTTTGACTTATTTAAAGAAGCTGTGACTAAAGCCGAGTTTGTGAATATTTTGAAAACATCACTTTTTGCCTACATATTTTTCTCGATACAATTCATCTTCTGGTGAATAAATTCTTCATTGGAACTATGTAAACAAAGTCACTCATGCCGACTCTTCTAAATTAAAATTAATTGCACCTGGAGATGCCGGGGATTGAACCCGGGGCCTCATACATGCAAAGCATGCGCTCTACCACTGAGCTACATCCCCATTACACTGTTGCAGCATTACAGAACACGACACACAAATAGAACCTCGGCTCATTCGAAAAAATAGCCTTGTCTATTTTTTTTAATAAAGTTCGTCTGAGGACTGTAGATTGCAAAATAGTTAAAAGCCTCAGATGTATATTAACAGAGGTAATAGTTGGACACATTTAACCACATCCAATGATTGTTTAGGACTCCTAGCCTACGTATGGTAACTTAGTGTCAATTGTTATGTCAGATGGCTTAAATGCCCTTCCATTTATGACTTTATTGGTCAAAATATGAAGTTCTTCACTAAGTATATCATCTTCTTATCCAAAAATTATCCTCTTTTACTCGGGGAATGAGGACCTATAATCGATTTACTGACACCTCATGGACACCAGGCACCAGATTTTCTGAGACAGCAGTGAACAGGATCTTAGCAGATGTTTAATTAAGTTTGCTCACTCAACTCTAAATTGTTCAAAATCAAAACCTGAATTGCATTTTCTTTTCGGCTAAACGTTCCAAGCTGTGGAAGGAGCTATGTTGGACTCTTTTCTAAAACATCAGCCTTGAAACAATTTGAATAAAGCTTCTGTAGCCAAAGAAATGAAATTCTCATGAGAAGTCACTAAAACTACGAATGTGAGGTCAAGGAAACTTCCCGAAACTCTAGAATTTAAGTAGGATACGCCATATACACTATTAAAAACCCACTTAGAGAAGTTGGCAACGCTATGCTATTTTCTTTGGGAATAAGGAAATCTAATGCAGACTCTGTCCTCAGAAGGAAACCAGACACAGGATTTTTAAGACAAGAGAGGATTTGGAGCTTAAAGATTTTTCTTTGGATTGATACACTAATGTTGACATTGTTGTGTGATAATTACTAAATTGTAAAATTTTGACTTATTTAAAGAAGCTGTGACTAAAGCCGAGTTTGTGAATATTTTGAAAACATCACTTTTTGCCTACATATTTTTCTCGATACAATTCATCTTCTGGTGAATAAATTCTTCATTGGAACTATGTAAACAAAGTCACTCATGCCGACTCTTCTAAATTAAAATTAATTGCACCTGGAGATGCTGGGGATTGAACCCGGGGCCTCATACATGCGAAGCTTGCGCTCTACCACTGAGCTACATCCCCATTATATTGTTGCAGCATTACAGAACACGACACACAAATAGAACCTCGGCTCATTCGAAAAAATAGCCTTGTCTATTTTTTTTAATAAAGTTCGTCTGAGGACTGTAGATTGCAAAATAGTTAAAAGCCTCAGATGTATATTAACAGAGGTAATAGTTGGACACATTTAACCACATCCAATGATTGTTTAGGACTCCTAGCCTACGTATGGTAACTTAGTGTCAATTGTTATGTCAGATGGCTTAAATGCCCTTCCATTTATGACTTTATTGGTCAAAATATGAAGTTCTTCACTAAGTATATCATCTTCTTATCCAAAAATTATCCTCTTTTACTCGGGGAATGAGGACCTATAATCGATTTACTGACACCTCATGGACACCAGGCACCAGATTTTCTGAGACAGCAGTGAACAGGATCTTAGCAGATGTTTAATTAAGTTTGCTCACTCAACTCTAAATTGTTCAAAATCAAAACCTGAATTGCATTTTCTTTTCGGCTAAACGTTCCAAGCTGTGGAAGGAGCTATGTTGGACTCTTTTCTAAAACATCAGCCTTGAAACAATTTGAATAAAGCTTCTGTAGCCAAAGAAATGAAATTCTCATGAGAAGTCACTAAAACTACGAATGTGAGGTCAAGGAAACTTCCCGAAACTCTAGAATTTAAGTAGGATACGCCATATACACTATTAAAAACCACTTAGAGAAGTTGGCAACGCTATGCTATTTTCTTTGGGAATAAGGAAATCTAATGCAGACTCTGTCCTCAGAAGGAAACCAGACACAGGATTTTTAAGACAAGAGAGGATTTGGAGCTTAAAGATTTTTCTTTGGATTGATACACTAATGTTGACATTGTTGTGTGATAATTACTAAATTGTAAAATTTTGACTTTATTGGTCAAAATATGAAGTTCTTCACTAAGTATATCATCTTCTTATCCAAAAATTATCCTCTTTTACTCGGGGAATGAGGACCTATAATCGATTTACTGACACCTCATGGACACCAGGCACCAGATTTTCTGAGACAGCAGTGAACAGGATCTTAGCAGATGTTTAATTAAGTTTGCTCACTCAACTCTAAATTGTTCAAAATCAAAACCTGAATTGCATTTTCTTTTCGGCTAAACGTTCCAAGCTGTGGAAGGAGCTATGTTGGACTCTTTTCTAAAACATCAGCCTTGAAACAATTTTAATAAAGCTTCTGTAGCCAAAGAAATGAAATTCTCATGAGAAGTCACTAAAACTACGAATGTGAGGTCAAGGAAACTTCCCGAAACTCTAGAATTTAAGTAGGATACGCCATATACACTATTAAAAACCCACTTAGAGAAGTTGGCAACGCTATGCTATTTTCTTTGGGAATAAGGAAATCTAATGCAGACTCTGTCCTCAGAAGGAAACCAGACACAGGATTTTTAAGACAAGAGAGGATTTGGAGCTTAAAGATTTTTCTTTGGATTGATACACTAATGTTGACATTGTTGTGTGATAATTACTAAATTGTAAAATTTTGACTTAGTTAAAGAAGCTGTGACTAAAGCCGAGTTTGTGAATATTTTGAAAACATCACTTTTTGCATATATTTCTCGATACAATTCATCTTCTGGTGAATAAATTCTTCATTGGAACTATGTAAACAAAGTCACTCATGCCGACTCTTCTAAATTAAAATTAATTGCACCTGGAGATGCCGGGGATTGAACCCTGGGCCTCATACATGCAAAGCATGCGCTCTACCACTGAGCTACATCCCCATTACATTGCTGCAGCATTCCAGAACACGACACACAAATAGAACCTCGGCTCATTCGAAAAAATAGCCTTGTCTATTTTTTTTTAATAAAGTTCGTCTGAGGACTGTAGATTGCAAAATAGTTAAAAGCCTCAGATGTATATTAACAGAGGTAATAGTTGGACACATTTAACCACATCCAATGATTGTTTAGGACTCCTAGCCTATGTATGGTAACTTAGTGTCAATTGTTATATCAGATGGCTTAAATGCCCTTCCATTTATGACTTTATTGGTCAAAATATGAAGTTCTTCACTAAGTATATCATCTTCTTATCCAAAAATTATCCTCTTTTACTCGGGGAGTGAGGACCTATAATCGATTTACTGACACCTCATGGACACCAGGCACCAGATTTTCTGAGACAGCAGTGAACAGGATCTTAGCAGATGTTTAATTAAGATTGCTCACTCAACTCTAAATTGTTCAAAATCAAAACCTGAATTGCATTTTCTTTTCGGCTAAACGTTCCAAGCTGTGGAAGGAGCTATGTTGGACTCTTTTCTAAAACATCAGCCTTGAAACAATTTTAATAAAGCTTCTGTAGCCAAAGAAATGAAATTCTCATGAGAAGTCACTAAAACTACGAATGTGAGGTCAAGGAAACTTCCCGAAACTCTAGAATTTAAGTAGGATACGCCATATACACTATTAAAAACCCACTTAGAGAAGTTGGCAACGCTATGCTATTTTCTTTGGGAATAAGGAAATCTAATGCAGACTCTGTCCTCAGAAGGAAACCAGACACAGGATTTTTAAGACAAGAGAGGATTTGGAGCTTAAAGATTTTTCTTTGGATTGATACACTAATGTTGACATTGTTGTGTGATAATTACTAAATTGTAAAATTTTGACTTATTTAAAGAAGCTGTGACTAAAGCCGAGTTTGTGAATATTTTGAAAACATCACTTTTTGCCTACATATTTTTCTCGATACAATTCATCTTCTGGTGAATAAATTCTTCATTGGAACTATGTAAACAAAGTCACTCATGCCGACTCTTCTAAATTAAAATTAATTGCACCTGGAGATGCCGGGGATTGAACCCGGGGCCTCATACATGCAAAGCATGCGCTCTACCACTGAGCTACATCCCCATTACACTGTTGCAGCATTACAGAACACGACACACAAATAGAACCTCGGCTCATTCGAAAAAATAGCCTTGTCTATTTTTTTTAATAAAGTTCGTCTGAGGACTGTAGATTGCAAAATAGTTAAAAGCCTCAGATGTATATTAACAGAGGTAATAGTTGGACACATTTAACCACATCCAATGATTGTTTAGGACTCCTAGCCTACGTATGGTAACTTAGTGTCAATTGTTATGTCAGATGGCTTAAATGCCCTTCCATTTATGACTTTATTGGTCAAAATATGAAGTTCTTCACTAAGTATATCATCTTCTTATCCAAAAATTATCCTCTTTTACTCGGGGAATGAGGACCTATAATCGATTTACTGACACCTCATGGACACCAGGCACCAGATTTTCTGAGACAGCAGTGAACAGGATCTTAGCAGATGTTTAATTAAGTTTGCTCACTCAACTCTAAATTGTTCAAAATCAAAACCTGAATTGCATTTTCTTTTCGGCTAAACGTTCCAAGCTGTGGAAGGAGCTATGTTGGACTCTTTTCTAAAACATCAGCCTTGAAACAATTTGAATAAAGCTTCTGTAGCCAAAGAAATGAAATTCTCATGAGAAGTCACTAAAACTACGAATGTGAGGTCAAGGAAACTTCCCGAAACTCTAGAATTTAAGTAGGATACGCCATATACACTATTAAAAACCCACTTAGAGAAGTTGGCAACGCTATGCTATTTTCTTTGGGAATAAGGAAATCTAATGCAGACTCTGTCCTCAGAAGGAAACCAGACACAGGATTTTTAAGACAAGAGAGGATTTGGAGCTTAAAGATTTTTCTTTGGATTGATACACTAATGTTGACATTGTTGTGTGATAATTACTAAATTGTAAAATTTTGACTTATTTAAAGAAGCTGTGACTAAAGCCGAGTTTGTGAATATTTTGAAAACATCACTTTTTGCCTACATATTTTTCTCGATACAATTCATCTTCTGGTGAATAAATTCTTCATTGGAACTATGTAAACAAAGTCACTCATGCCGACTCTTCTAAATTAAAATTAATTGCACCTGGAGATGCCGGGGATTGAACCCGGGGCCTCATACATGCGAAGCATGCGCTCTACCACTGAGCTACATTCCCATTATATTGCTGCAGCTTTACAGAACACGACACACAAATAGAACCTCGGCTTATTCGAAAAAATAACCTTGTCTATTTTTTTTTAATAAAGTTCGTCTGAGGACTGTAGATTGCAAAATAGTTAAAAGCCTCAGATGTATATTAACAGAGGTAATAGTTGGACACATTTAACCACATCCAATGATTGTTTAGGACTCCTAGCCTACGTATGGTAACTTAGTGTCAATTGTTATATCAGATGGCTTAAATGCCCTTCCATTTATGACTTTATTGGTCAAAATATGAAGTTCTTCACTAAGTATATCATCTTCTTATCCAAAAATTATCCTCTTTTACTCGGGGAATGAGGACCTATAATCGATTTACTGACACCTCATGGACACCAGGCACCAGATTTTCTGAGACAGCAGTGAACAGGATCTTAGCAGATGTTTAATTAAGTTTGCTCACTCAACTCTAAATTGTTCAAAATCAAAACCTGAATTGCATTTTCTTTTCGGCTAAACGTTCCAAGCTGTGGAAGGAGCTATGTTGGACTCTTTTCTAAAACATCAGCCTTGAAACAATTTTAATAAAGCTTCTGTAGCCAAAGAAATGAAATTCTCATGAGAAGTCACTAAAACTACGAATGTGAGGTCAAGGAAACTTCCCGAAACGCTAGAATTTAAGTAGGATACGCCATATACACTATTAAAAACCCACTTAGAGAAGTTGGCAACGCTATGCTATTTTCTTTGGGAATAAGGAAATCTAATGCAGACTCTGTCCTCAGAAGGAAACCAGACACAGGATTTTTAAGACAAGAGAGGATTTGGAGCTTAAAGATTTTTCTTTGGATTGATACACTAATGTTGACATTGTTGTGTGATAATTACTAAATTGTAAAATTTTGACTTTATTGGTCAAAATATGAAGTTCTTCACTAAGTATATCATCTTCTTATTCAAAAATTATCCTCTTTTACTCGGGGAGTGAGGACCTATAATCGATTTACTGACACCTCATGGACACCAGGCACCAGATTTTCTGAGACAGCAGTGAACAGGATCTTAGCAGATGTTTAATTAAGTTTGCTCACTCAACTCTAAATTGTTCAAAATCAAAACCTGAATTGCATTTTCTTTTCGGCTAAACGTTCCAAGCTGTGGAAGGAGCTATGTTGGACTCTTTTCTAAAACATCAGCCTTGAAACAATTTGAATAAAGCTTCTGTAGCCAAAGAAATGAAATTCTCATGAGAAGTCACTAAAACTACGAATGTGAGGTCAAGGAAACTTCCCGAAACTCTAGAATTTAAGTAGGATACGCCATATACACTATTAAAAACCCACTTAGAGAAGTTGGCAACGCTATGCTATTTTCTTTGGGAATAAGGAAATCTAATGCAGACTCTGTCCTCAGAAGGAAACCAGACACAGTATTTTTAAGACAAGAGAGGATTTGGAGCTTAAAGATTTTTCTTTGGATTGATACACTAATGTTGACATTGTTGTGTGATAATTACTAAATTGTAAAATTTTGACTTATTTAAAGAAGCTGTGACTAAAGTCGAGTTATTGAATATTTTGAAAACATCACTTTTTGCCTACATATTTTTCTCGATACAATTCATCTTCTGGTGAATAAATTCTTCATTGGAACTATGTAAACAAAGTCACTCATGCCGACTCTTCTAAATTAAAATTAATTGCACCTGGAGATGCCGGGGATTGAACCCGGGGCCTCATACATGCGAAGCATGCGCTCTACCACTGAGCTACATCCCCATTACATTGCTGCAGCATTACAGAACACGACACACAAATAGAACCTCGGCTAATTCGAAAAAATAACCTTGTCTATTTTTTTTTAATAAAGTTCGTCTGAGGACTGTAGATTGCAAAATAGTTAAAAGCCTCAGATGTATATTAACAGAGGTAATAGTTGGACACATTTAACCACATCCAATGATTGTTTAGGACTCCTAGCCTACGTATGGTAACTTAGTGTCAATTGTTATATCAGATGGCTTAAATGCCCTTCCATTTATGACTTTATTGGTCAAAATATGAAGTTCTTCACTAAGTATATCATCTTCTTATCCAAAAATTATCCTCTTTTACTCGGGGAATGAGGACCTATAATCGATTTACTGACACCTCATGGACACCAGGCACCAGATTTTCTGAGACAGCAGTGAACAGGATCTTAGCAGATGTTTAATTAAGTTTGCTCACTCAACTCTAAATTGTTCAAAATCAAAACCTGAATTGCATTTTCTTTTCGGCTAAACGTTCCAAGCTGTGGAAGGAGCTATGTTGGACTCTTTTCTAAAACATCAGCCTTGAAACAATTTTAATAAAGCTTCTGTAGCCAAAGAAATGAAATTCTCATGAGAAGTCACTAAAACTACGAATGTGAGGTCAAGGAAACTTCCCGAAACGCTAGAATTTAAGTAGGATACGCCATATACACTATTAAAAACCCACTTAGAGAAGTTGGCAACGCTATGCTATTTTCTTTGGGAATAAGGAAATCTAATGCAGACTCTGTCCTCAGAAGGAAACCAGACACAGGATTTTTAAGACAAGAGAGGATTTGGAGCTTAAAGATTTTTCTTTGGATTGATACACTAATGTTGACATTGTTGTGTGATAATTACTAAATTGTAAAATTTTGACTTTATTGGTCAAAATATGAAGTTCTTCACTAAGTATATCATCTTCTTATCCAAAAATTATCCTCTTTTACTCGGGGAGTGAGGACCTATAATCGATTTACTGACACCTCATGGACACCAGGCACCAGATTTTCTGAGACAGCAGTGAACAGGATCTTAGCAGATGTTTAATTAAGTTTGCTCACTCAACTCTAAATTGTTCAAAATCAAAACCTGAATTGCATTTTCTTTTCGGCTAAACGTTCCAAGCTGTGGAAGGAGCTATGTTGGACTCTTTTCTAAAACATCAGCCTTGAAACAATTTTAATAAAGCTTCTGTAGCCAAAGAAATGAAATTCTCATGAGAAGTCACTAAAACTACGAATGTGAGGTCAAGGAAACTTCCCGAAACTCTAGAATTTAAGTAGGATACGCCATATACACTATTAAAAACCCACTTAGAGAAGTTGGCAACGCTATGCTATTTTCTTTGGGAATAAGGAAATCTAATGCAGACTCTGTCCTCAGAAGGAAACCAGACACAGTATTTTTAAGACAAGAGAGGATTTGGAGCTTAAAGATTTTTCTTTGGATTGATACACTAATGTTGACATTGTTGTGTGATAATTACTAAATTGTAAAATTTTGACTTATTTAAAGAAGCTGTGACTAAAGCCGAGTTTGTGAATATTTTGAAAACATCACTTTTTGCCTACATATTTTTCTCGATACAATTCATCTTCTGGTGAATAAATTCTTCATTGGAACTATGTAAACAAAGTCACTCATGCCGACTCTTCTAAATTAAAATTAATTGCACCTGGAGATGCCGGGGATTGAACCCGGGGCCTCATACATGCGAAGCATGCGCTCTACCACTGAGCTACATCCCCATTACATTTCTGCAGCATTACAGAACACGACACACAAATAGAACCTCGGCTAATTCGAAAAAATAACCTTGTCTATTTTTTTTTAATAAAGTTCGTCTGAGGACTGTAGATTGCAAAATAGTTAAAAGCCTCAGATGTATATTAACAGAGGTAATAGTTGGACACATTTAACCACATCCAATGATTGTTTAGGACTCCTAGCCTACGTATGGTAACTTAGTGTCAATTGTTATATCAGATGGCTTAAATGCCCTTCCATTTATGACTTTATTGGTCAAAATATGAAGTTCTTCACTAAGTATATCATCTTCTTATCCAAAAATTATCCTCTTTTACTCGGGGAATGAGGACCTATAATCGATTTACTGACACCTCATGGACACCAGGCACCAGATTTTCTGAGACAGCAGTGAACAGGATCTTAGCAGATGTTTAATTAAGTTTGCTCACTCAACTCTAAATTGTTCAAAATCAAAACCTGAATTGCATTTTCTTTTCGGCTAAACGTTCCAAGCTGTGGAAGGAGCTATGTTGGACTCTTTTCTAAAACATCAGCCTTGAAACAATTTTAATAAAGCTTCTGTAGCCAAAGAAATGAAATTCTCATGAGAAGTCACTAAAACTACGAATGTGAGGTCAAGGAAACTTCCCGAAACGCTAGAATTTAAGTAGGATACGCCATATACACTATTAAAAACCCACTTAGAGAAGTTGGCAACGCTATGCTATTTTCTTTGGGAATAAGGAAATCTAATGCAGACTCTGTCCTCAGAAGGAAACCAGACACAGGATTTTTAAGACAAGAGAGGATTTGGAGCTTAAAGATTTTTCTTTGGATTGATACACTAATGTTGACATTGTTGTGTGATAATTACTAAATTGTAAAATTTTGACTTTATTGGTCAAAATATGAAGTTCTTCACTAAGTATATCATCTTCTTATCCAAAAATTATCCTCTTTTACTCGGGGAGTGAGGACCTATAATCGATTTACTGACACCTCATGGACACCAGGCACCAGATTTTCTGAGACAGCAGTGAACAGGATCTTAGCAGATGTTTAATTAAGTTTGCTCACTCAACTCTAAATTGTTCAAAATCAAAACCTGAATTGCATTTTCTTTTCGGCTAAACGTTCCAAGCTGTGGAAGGAGCTATGTTGGACTCTTTTCTAAAACATCAGCCTTGAAACAATTTTAATAAAGCTTCTGTAGCCAAAGAAATGAAATTCTCATGAGAAGTCACTAAAACTACGAATGTGAGGTCAAGGAAACTTCCCGAAACTCTAGAATTTAAGAAGGATACGCCATATACACTATTAAAAACCCACTTAGAGAAGTTGGCAACGCTATGCTATTTTCTTTGGGAATAAGGAAATCTAATGCAGACTCTGTCCTCAGAAGGAAACCAGACACAGGATTTTTAAGACAAGAGAGGATTTGGAGCTTAAAGATTTTTCTTTGGATTGATACACTAATGTTGACATTGTTGTGTGATAATTACTAAATTGTAAAATTTTGACTTAGTTAAAGAAGCTGTGACTAAAGCCGAGTTTGTGAATATTTTGAAAACATCACTTTTTGCATATATTTCTCGATACAATTCATCTTCTGGTGAATAAATTCTTCATTGGAACTATGTAAACAAAGTCACTCATGCCGACTCTTCTAAATTAAAATTAATTGCACCTGGAGATGCCGGGGATTGAACCCTGGGCCTCATACATGCAAAGCATGCGCTCTACCACTGAGCTACATCCCCATTACATTGCTGCAGCATTCCAGAACACGACACACAAATAGAACCTCGGCTCATTCGAAAAAATAGCCTTGTCTATTTTTTTTTAATAAAGTTCGTCTGAGGACTGTAGATTGCAAAATAGTTAAAAGCCTCAGATGTATATTAACAGAGGTAATAGTTGGACACATTTAACCACATCCAATGATTGTTTAGGACTCCTAGCCTATGTATGGTAACTTAGTGTCAATTGTTATATCAGATGGCTTAAATGCCCTTCCATTTATGACTTTATTGGTCAAAATATGAAGTTCTTCACTAAGTATATCATCTTCTTATCCAAAAATTATCCTCTTTTACTCGGGGAGTGAGGACCTATAATCGATTTACTGACACCTCATGGACACCAGGCACCAGATTTTCTGAGACAGCAGTGAACAGGATCTTAGCAGATGTTTAATTAAGATTGCTCACTCAACTCTAAATTGTTCAAAATCAAAACCTGAATTGCATTTTCTTTTCGGCTAAACGTTCCAAGCTGTGGAAGGAGCTATGTTGGACTCTTTTCTAAAACATCAGCCTTGAAACAATTTTAATAAAGCTTCTGTAGCCAAAGAAATGAAATTCTCATGAGAAGTCACTAAAACTACGAATGTGAGGTCAAGGAAACTTCCCGAAACTCTAGAATTTAAGTAGGATACGCCATATACACTATTAAAAACCCACTTAGAGAAGTTGGCAACGCTATGCTATTTTCTTTGGGAATAAGGAAATCTAATGCAGACTCTGTCCTCAGAAGGAAACCAGACACAGGATTTTTAAGACAAGAGAGGATTTGGAGCTTAAAGATTTTTCTTTGGATTGATACACTAATGTTGACATTGTTGTGTGATAATTACTAAATTGTAAAATTTTGACTTATTTAAAGAAGCTGTGACTAAAGCCGAGTTTGTGAATATTTTGAAAACATCACTTTTTGCCTACATATTTTTCTCGATACAATTCATCTTCTGGTGAATAAATTCTTCATTGGAACTATGTAAACAAAGTCACTCATGCCGACTCTTCTAAATTAAAATTAATTGCACCTGGAGATGCCGGGGATTGAACCCGGGGCCTCATACATGCAAAGCATGCGCTCTACCACTGAGCTACATCCCCATTACACTGTTGCAGCATTACAGAACACGACACACAAATAGAACCTCGGCTCATTCGAAAAAATAGCCTTGTCTATTTTTTTTAATAAAGTTCGTCTGAGGACTGTAGATTGCAAAATAGTTAAAAGCCTCAGATGTATATTAACAGAGGTAATAGTTGGACACATTTAACCACATCCAATGATTGTTTAGGACTCCTAGCCTACGTATGGTAACTTAGTGTCAATTGTTATGTCAGATGGCTTAAATGCCCTTCCATTTATGACTTTATTGGTCAAAATATGAAGTTCTTCACTAAGTATATCATCTTCTTATCCAAAAATTATCCTCTTTTACTCGGGGAATGAGGACCTATAATCGATTTACTGACACCTCATGGACACCAGGCACCAGATTTTCTGAGACAGCAGTGAACAGGATCTTAGCAGATGTTTAATTAAGTTTGCTCACTCAACTCTAAATTGTTCAAAATCAAAACCTGAATTGCATTTTCTTTTCGGCTAAACGTTCCAAGCTGTGGAAGGAGCTATGTTGGACTCTTTTCTAAAACATCAGCCTTGAAACAATTTGAATAAAGCTTCTGTAGCCAAAGAAATGAAATTCTCATGAGAAGTCACTAAAACTACGAATGTGAGGTCAAGGAAACTTCCCGAAACTCTAGAATTTAAGTAGGATACGCCATATACACTATTAAAAACCCACTTAGAGAAGTTGGCAACGCTATGCTATTTTCTTTGGGAATAAGGAAATCTAATGCAGACTCTGTCCTCAGAAGGAAACCAGACACAGTATTTTTAAGACAAGAGAGGATTTGGAGCTTAAAGATTTTTCTTTGGATTGATACACTAATGTTGACATTGTTGTGTGATAATTACTAAATTGTAAAATTTTGACTTATTTAAAGAAGCTGTGACTAAAGCCGAGTTTGTGAATATTTTGAAAACATCACTTTTTGCCTACATATTTTTCTCGATACAATTCATCTTCTGGTGAATAAATTCTTCATTGGAACTATGTAAACAAAGTCACTCATGCCGACTCTTCTAAATTAAAATTAATTGCACCTGGAGATGCCGGGGATTGAACCCGGGGCCTCATACATGCGAAGCATGCGCTCTACCACTGAGCTACATCCCCATTACATTGCTGCAGCATTACAGAACACGACACACAAATAGAACCTCGGCTAATTCGAAAAAATAACCTTGTCTATTTTTTTTTTAATAAAGTTCGTCTGAGGACTGTAGATTGCAAAATAGTTAAAAGCCTCAGATGTATATTAACAGAGGTAATAGTTGGACACATTTAACCACATCCAATGATTGTTTAGGACTCCTAGCCTACGTATGGTAACTTAGTGTCAATTGTTATATCAGATGGCTTAAATGCCCTTCCATTTATGACTTTATTGGTCAAAATATGAAGTTCTTCACTAAGTATATCATCTTCTTATCCAAAAATTATCCTCTTTTACTCGGGGAATGAGGACCTATAATCGATTTACTGACACCTCATGGACACCAGGCACCAGATTTTCTGAGACAGCAGTGAACAGGATCTTAGCAGATGTTTAATTAAGTTTGCTCACTCAACTCTAAATTGTTCAAAATCAAAACCTGAATTGCATTTTCTTTTCAGCTAAACGTTCCAAGCTGTGGAAGGAGCTATGTTGGACTCTTTTCTAAAACATCAGCCTTGAAACAATTTTAATAAAGCTTCTGTAGCCAAAGAAATGAAATTCTCATGAGAAGTCACTAAAACTACGAATGTGAGGTCAAGGAAACTTCCCGAAACGCTAGAATTTAAGTAGGATACGCCATATACACTATTAAAAACCCACTTAGAGAAGTTGGCAACGCTATGCTATTTTCTTTGGGAATAAGGAAATCTAATGCAGACTCTGTCCTCAGAAGGAAACCAGACACAGGATTTTTAAGACAAGAGAGGATTTGGAGCTTAAAGATTTATCTTTGGATTGATACACTAATGTTGACATTGTTGTGTGATAATTACTAAATTGTAAAATTTTGACTTTATTGGTCAAAATATGAAGTTCTTCACTAAGTATATCATCTTCTTATCCAAAAATTATCCTCTTTTACTCGGGGAATGAGGACCTATAATCGATTTACTGACACCTCATGGACACCAGGCACCAGATTTTCTGAGACAGCAGTGAACAGGATCTTAGCAGATGTTTAATTAAGTTTGCTCACTCAACTCTAAATTGTTCAAAATCAAAACCTGAATTGCATTTTCTTTTCGGCTAAACGTTCCAAGCTGTGGAAGGAGCTATGTTGGACTCTTTTCTAAAACATCAGCCTTGAAACAATTTTAATAAAGCTTCTGTAGCCAAAGAAATGAAATTCTCATGAGAAGTCACTAAAACTACGAATGTGAGGTCAAGGAAACTTCCCGAAACTCTAGAATTTAAGTAGGATACGCCATATACACTATTAAAAACCCACTTAGAGAAGTTGGCAACGCTATGCTATTTTCTTTGGGAATAAGGAAATCTAATGCAGACTCTGTCCTCAGAAGGAAACCAGACACAGGATTTTTAAGACAAGAGAGGATTTGGAGCTTAAAGATTTATCTTTGGATTGATACACTAATGTTGACATTGTTGTGTGATAATTACTAAATTGTAAAATTTTGACTTTATTGGTCAAAATATGAAGTTCTTCACTAAGTATATCATCTTCTTATCCAAAAATTATCCTCTTTTACTCGGGGAATGAGGACCTATAATCGATTTACTGACACCTCATGGACACCAGGCACCAGATTTTCTGAGACAGCAGTGAACAGGATCTTAGCAGATGTTTAATTAAGTTTGCTCACTCAACTCTAAATTGTTCAAAATCAAAACCTGAATTGCATTTTCTTTTCGGCTAAACGTTCCAAGCTGTGGAAGGAGCTATGTTGGACTCTTTTCTAAAACATCAGCCTTGAAACAATTTTAATAAAGCTTCTGTAGCCAAAGAAATGAAATTCTCATGAGAAGTCACTAAAACTACGAATGTGAGGTCAAGGAAACTTCCCGAAACTCTAGAATTTAAGAAGGATACGCCATATACACTATTAAAAACCCACTTAGAGAAGTTGGCAACGCTATGCTATTTTCTTTGGGAATAAGGAAATCTAATGCAGACTCTGTCCTCAGAAGGAAACCAGACACAGGATTTTTAAGACAAGAGAGGATTTGGAGCTTAAAGATTTTTCTTTGGATTGATACACTAATGTTGACATTGTTGTGTGATAATTACTAAATTGTAAAATTTTGACTTTATTGGTCAAAATATGAAGTTCTTCACTAAGTATATTATCTTCTTATCCAAAAATTATCCTCTTTTACTCGGGGAATGAGGACCTATAATCGATTTACTGACACCTCATGGACACCAGGCACCAGATTTTCTGAGACAGCAGTGAACAGGATCTTAGCAGATGTTTAATTAAGTTTGCTCACTCAACTCTAAATTGTTCAAAATCAAAACCTGAATTGCATTTTCTTTTCGGCTAAACGTTCCAAGCTGTGGAAGGAGCTATGTTGGACTCTTTTCTAAAACATCAGCCTTGAAACAATTTTAATAAAGCTTCTGTAGCCAAAGAAATGAAATTCTCATGAGAAGTCACTAAAACTACGAATGTGAGGTCAAGGAAACTTCCCGAAACTCTAGAATTTAAGTAGGATACGCCATATACACTATTAAAAACCCACTTAGAGAAGTTGGCAACGCTATGCTATTTTCTTTGGGAATAAGGAAATCTAATGCAGACTCTGTCCTCAGAAGGAAACCAGACACAGGATTTTTAAGACAAGAGAGGATTTGGAGCTTAAAGATTTTTCTTTGGATTGATACACTAATGTTGACATTGTTGTGTGATAATTACTAAATTGTAAAATTTTGACTTAGTTAAAGAAGCTGTGACTAAAGCCGAGTTTGTGAATATTTTGAAAACATCACTTTTTGCATATATTTCTCGATACAATTCATCTTCTGGTGAATAAATTCTTCATTGGAACTATGTAAACAAAGTCACTCATGCCGACTCTTCTAAATTAAAATTAATTGCACCTGGAGACGCCGGGGATTGAACCCTGGGCCTCATACATGCAAAGCATGCGCTCTACCACTGAGCTACATCCCCATTACATTGCTGCAGCATTCCAGAACACGACACACAAATAGAACCTCGGCTCATTCTTAAAAATAGCCTTGTCTATTTTTTTTTAATAAAGTTCGTCTGAGGACTGTAGATTGCAAAATAGTTAAAAGCCTCAGATGTATATTAACAGAGGTAATAGTTGGACACATTTAACCACATCCAATGATTGTTTAGGACTCCTAGCCTATGTATGGTATCTTAGTGTCAATTGTTATATCAGATGGCTTAAATGCCCTTCCATTTATGACTTTATTGGTCAAAATATGAAGTTCTTCACTAAGTATATCATCTTCTTATCCAAAAATTATCCTCTTTTACTCGGGGAGTGAGGACCTATAATCGATTTACTGACACCTCATGGACACCAGGCACCAGATTTTCTGAGACAGCAGTGAACAGGATCTTAGCAGATGTTTAATTAAGATTGCTCACTCAACTCTAAATTGTTCAAAATCAAAACCTGAATTGCATTTTCTTTTTGGCTAAACGTTCCAAGCTGTGGAAGGAGCTATGTTGGACTCTTTTCTAAAACATCAGCCTTGAAACAATTTTAATAAAGCTTCTGTAGCCAAAGAAATGAAATTCTCATGAGAAGTCACTAAAACTACGAATGTGAGGTCAAGGAAACTTCCCGAAACTCTAGAATTTAAGTAGGATACGCCATATACACTATTAAAAACCCACTTAGAGAAGTTGGCAACGCTATGCTATTTTCTTTGGGAATAAGGAAATCTAATGCAGACTCTGTCCTCAGAAGGAAACCAGACACAGGATTTTTAAGACAAGAGAGGATTTGGAGCTTAAAGATTTTTCTTTGGATTGATACACTAATGTTGACATTGTTGTGTGATAATTACTAAATTGTAAAATTTTGACTTATTTAAAGAAGCTGTGACTAAAGCCGAGTTTGTGAATATTTTGAAAACATCACTTTTTGCCTACATATTTTTCTCGATACAATTCATCTTCTGGTGAATAAATTCTTCATTGGAACTATGTAAACAAAGTCACTCATGCCGACTCTTCTAAATTAAAATTAATTGCACCTGGAGATGCCAGGGATTGAACCTGGGGCCTCATACATGCAAAGCATGCGCTCTACCACTGAGCTACATCCCCATTACACTGTTGCAGCATTACAGAACACGACACACAAATAGAACCTCGGCTCATTCGAAAAAATAGCCTTGTCTATTTTTTTTAATAAAGTTCGTCTGAGGACTGTAGATTGCAAAATAGTTAAAAGCCTCAGATGTATATTAACAGAGGTAATAGTTGGACACATTTAACCACATCCAATGATTGTTTAGGACTCCTAGCCTACGTATGGTAACTTAGTGTCAATTGTTATGTCAGATGGCTTAAATGCCCTTCCATTTATGACTTTATTGGTCAAAATATGAAGTTCTTCACTAAGTATATCATCTTCTTATCCAAAAATTATCCTCTTTTACTCGGGGAATGAGGACCTATAATCGATTTACTGACACCTCATGGACACCAGGCACCAGATTTTCTGAGACAGCAGTGAACAGGATCTTAGCAGATGTTTAATTAAGTTTGCTCACTCAACTCTAAATTGTTCAAAATCAAAACCTGAATTGCATTTTCTTTTCGGCTAAACGTTCCAAGCTGTGGAAGGAGCTATGTTGGACTCTTTTCTAAAACATCAGCCTTGAAACAATTTGAATAAAGCTTCTGTAGCCAAAGAAATGAAATTCTCATGAGAAGTCACTAAAACTACGAATGTGAGGTCAAGGAAACTTCCCGAAACTCTAGAATTTAAGTAGGATACGCCATATACACTATTAAAAACCCACTTAGAGAAGTTGGCAACGCTATGCTATTTTCTTTGGGAATAAGGAAATCTAATGCAGACTCTGTCCTCAGAAGGAAACCAGACACAGGATTTTTAAGACAAGAGAGGATTTGGAGCTTAAAGATTTTTCTTTGGATTGATACACTAATGTTGACATTGTTGTGTGATAATTACTAAATTGTAAAATTTTGACTTATTTAAAGAAGCTGTGACTAAAGCCGAGTTTGTGAATATTTTGAAAACATCACTTTTTGCCTACATATTTTTCTCGATACAATTCATCTTCTGGTGAATAAATTCTTCATTGGAACTATGTAAACAAAGTCACTCATGCCGACTCTTCTAAATTAAAATTAATTGCACCTGGAGATGCCGGGGATTGAACCCGGGGCCTCATACATGCGAAGCATGCGCTCTACCACTGAGCTACATCCCCATTATATTGCTGCAGCTTTACAGAACACGACACACAAATAGAACCTCGGCTTATTCGAAAAAATAACCTTGTCTATTTTTTTTTAATAAAGTTCGTCTGAGGACTGTAGATTGCAAAATAGTTAAAAGCCTCAGATGTATATTAACAGAGGTAATAGTTGGACACATTTAACCACATCCAATGATTGTTTAGGACTCCTAGCCTACGTATGGTAACTTAGTGTCAATTGTTATATCAGATGGCTTAAATGCCCTTCCATTTATGACTTTATTGGTCAAAATATGAAGTTCTTCACTAAGTATATCATCTTCTTATCCAAAAATTATCCTCTTTTACTCGGGGAATGAGGACCTATAATCGATTTACTGACACCTCATGGACACCAGGCACCAGATTTTCTGAGACAGCAGTGAACAGGATCTTAGCAGATGTTTAATTAAGTTTGCTCACTCAACTCTAAATTGTTCAAAATCAAAACCTGAATTGCATTTTCTTTTCGGCTAAACGTTCCAAGCTGTGGAAGGAGCTATGTTGGACTCTTTTCTAAAACATCAGCCTTGAAACAATTTTAATAAAGCTTCTGTAGCCAAAGAAATGAAATTCTCATGAGAAGTCACTAAAACTACGAATGTGAGGTCAAGGAAACTTCCCGAAACGCTAGAATTTAAGTAGGATACGCCATATACACTATTAAAAACCCACTTAGAGAAGTTGGCAACGCTATGCTATTTTCTTTGGGAATAAGGAAATCTAATGCAGACTCTGTCCTCAGAAGGAAACCAGACACAGGATTTTTAAGACAAGAGAGGATTTGGAGCTTAAAGATTTTTCTTTGGATTGATACACTAATGTTGACATTGTTGTGTGATAATTACTAAATTGTAAAATTTTGACTTTATTGGTCAAAATATGAAGTTCTTCACTAAGTATATCATCTTCTTATCCAAAAATTATCCTCTTTTACTCGGGGAGTGAGGACCTATAATCGATTTACTGACACCTCATGGACACCAGGCACCAGATTTTCTGAGACAGCAGTGAACAGGATCTTAGCAGATGTTTAATTAAGTTTGCTCACTCAACTCTAAATTGTTCAAAATCAAAACCTGAATTGCATTTTCTTTTCGGCTAAACGTTCCAAGCTGTGGAAGGAGCTATGTTGGACTCTTTTCTAAAACATCAGCCTTGAAACAATTTTAATAAAGCTTCTGTAGCCAAAGAAATGAAATTCTCATGAGAAGTCACTAAAACTACGAATGTGAGGTCAAGGAAACTTCCCGAAACTCTAGAATTTAAGTAGGATACGCCATATACACTATTAAAAACCCACTTAGAGAAGTTGGCAACGCTATGCTATTTTCTTTGGGAATAAGGAAATCTAATGCAGACTCTGTCCTCAGAAGGAAACCAGACACAGTATTTTTAAGACAAGAGAGGATTTGGAGCTTAAAGATTTTTCTTTGGATTGATACACTAATGTTGACATTGTTGTGTGATAATTACTAAATTGTAAAATTTTGACTTATTTAAAGAAGCTGTGACTAAAGCCGAGTTTGTGAATATTTTGAAAACATCACTTTTTGCCTACATATTTTTCTCGATACAATTCATCTTCTGGTGAATAAATTCTTCATTGGAACTATGTAAACAAAGTCACTCATGCCGACTCTTCTAAATTAAAATTAATTGCACCTGGAGATGCCGGGGATTGAACCCGGGGCCTCATACATGCGAAGCATGCGCTCTACCACTGAGCTACATCCCCATTACATTGCTGCAGCATTACAGAACACGACACACAAATAGAACCTCGGCTAATTCGAAAAAATAACCTTGTCTATTTTTTTTTAATAAAGTTCGTCTGAGGACTGTAGATTGCAAAATAGTTAAAAGCCTCAGATGTATATTAACAGAGGTAATAGTTGGACACATTTAACCACATCCAATGATTGTTTAGGACTCCTAGCCTACGTATGGTAACTTAGTGTCAATTGTTATATCAGATGGCTTAAATGCCCTTCCATTTATGACTTTATTGGTCAAAATATGAAGTTCTTCACTAAGTATATCATCTTCTTATCCAAAAATTATCCTCTTTTACTCGGGGAATGAGGACCTATAATCGATTTACTGACACCTCATGGACACCAGGCACCAGATTTTCTGAGACAGCAGTGAACAGGATCTTAGCAGATGTTTAATTAAGTTTGCTCACTCAACTCTAAATTGTTCAAAATCAAAACCTGAATTGCATTTTCTTTTCGGCTAAACGTTCCAAGCTGTGGAAGGAGCTATGTTGGACTCTTTTCTAAAACATCAGCCTTGAAACAATTTTAATAAAGCTTCTGTAGCCAAAGAAATGAAATTCTCATGAGAAGTCACTAAAACTACGAATGTGAGGTCAAGGAAACTTCCCGAAACGCTAGAATTTAAGTAGGATACGCCATATACACTATTAAAAACCCACTTAGAGAAGTTGGCAACGCTATGCTATTTTCTTTGGGAATAAGGAAATCTATTTTTTTTTTTTTTAGTATAAATTCTTTTATTTAATTTCTTACACACATACATTTAACACTATGACTACATAAGTCCAATACTGTTTTAACATAATTAGCACATTTAACACATTTACATAATACAAAATACAAAATACAAACACAATACAGTGTTATCTGCCGGGTCAGGCATTGAGAGGGGATATATCATTAACTCATAGCTCTAATTCTTTCTGAGCTCAGGTAAATCCTAATATGCTTTATGGCCGATTTTCAATTTTGTTGAGCCACCCTTGCCATAGGTCTCTCCTTTTGGGGGCATTCAAATATGGGATGCTCAGATCTCTCTCCATCATTGTCTGAAGACGGATTTGGTCCTTAATCGTATCCCAATTGATCGTTTGGTTTGATTTCCAATTCCGTGCTAAGACAATTTTAAATGCAATAAAGCAGTGAATAACAAAGCATCTGATACTATAGACCATCTTTGGCCAGTGCATGTGTAGCAAGACTATCTCAGGTTTCATTTCTAACTCTATTCCGGTTATCTCTTTTATGAATCTTAGCATTCTCTTTATAGAGCTCTGGATTTTTGAACAACTCCACCAGATATGGATAAATGAGCCTACTTCTTTATCGCATCTCCAACATTTAGAAGATACCCCTGGGTACATCTGGGACAGCTTACTGGGGACTAGATACCATCTATAGATGACCTTATAGTAAGATTCTAATAGATTTAAGCATTGGACCTGTCGACGAGTAATATTTATGGCTTTACACCACTCATCCTGATCTAACGGACATTTCAGATCACTCTCCCATTTAGTTTTCTGAGGGAAGCTAACCACTTCATTCATGTTTCTTATAGCTACTATTGCTTTAGCTAGGACTTTTGGTACATTCTGGTTTGAGAAAATGTTTTTTATCATCATATACGCTTTTCCAAGATCTTTGCTAAGGTGTTTCTGCAGGAAATATTTAAGTCTCAGGTACGTAAATACTTCTCGCTGGGACAGATGGAATTTCTGTACAATAATATCAAAAGGCAATATGTTAGCTGCACCTAATATCTGCGAGACTTTATATATTCCCTGGGTTCGCCAGCTATCTAGAGAGATGTCCCTCATATTGGCTTCTATTGTTCTCAGATTTGCTGTATCCAAAATCGCATGTTTTAGAGACATTTTCATTTTGAATTCCTCCCAGACTGGCACCATTTGAGCCCATATAATATTATTTTTGATATCGATCTCCATTTTACCTAAAGGTTTTGTATTCCATAATATGCCCTCTGAACTTTTTAGACCTAAATCTTCCATTTCCATACAAAACCAACTTTCTTTCCTAGCCGTCACCGTCTGGGACCTGTACATATGTGTAATCACGTTTGCCCAGTATATAACTCTTATATTGGGAAAATTTAATCCACCGTCCTTGGTTTTTAGTGATAGGATTTTCCTGTTTATTCTATTTTTCTTACCTTTATTAATAAAGTTCTCTAGATTATTCTGCAATAATGTCAACCAACTATCTGGAACCCTGAGTGGAATCATTTGAAATAAATAGTTCCACTTAGGGATAATATAGTAGTTGATGACATTAATACGACCCCACCAGGTAATCTGCGCACTTCTCCACTCTTTGAGTAGTAAGTTTGTACTTTTTAGCAAGCTTAAGAAATTTTCTTCCATCATTCTCTCTATATTTTTCGTAATGGTTATTCCTAAGCAGTCAAACTTCTGAGGTGCCCATGTAAATGCGTAGAGATTACTAATTTCCTCTCTTGACTTTTTATCTAATTCAATGCTCATCACGACTGTTTTTTCATTGTTAAGTTTATAATTTGCTAGTTGGCTATACCGTCTAACTTCTCCCATCATATGTTTCAAAGATCTAACTGGGTCAGTGATTGTCAGAAGGATGTCATCCGCATAAAGACTAATTTTTAGTTCTTTTTCTCCTATTTTGTATCCCTTTATATCTACATTGTTTCTAATATTTTCCGCTAAGGGTTCTATTGAGAGGATGTATAATAGAGGTGAGAGCGGGCACCCTTGTCTGACTCCATTATTAACTGATACCCAATCTGAACATACATTGGGGCCTACTATCCTAGTAGAAGGGTTTTTATATAGGGCCATAATTCCTCTTATCATCCAGCCATCTATTCCATAGGCTTCTAGGGTTAGTTCTAAAAACTTCCAGTTTAGCCTATCGAAGGCTTTTTCTGCGTCGACTGCTAGGGTCATAAGAGGAATATGTTTCTTGTTAGCGTTGTCTATAATACTTATAATTCTTCTTGAATTGGATCCCACCCATCTATCTGGTATGAAACCTATTTGGTCATTATTGATAAGAGTTTTAATAATACCTTTAAGGCGGTCTGCCAGGATGGATGAGAATATTTTTACATCTGAATTGATTAGAGAGATGGGACGGTAGCTAGATACTACAGCTGGATCTTTTCCTTGTTTCAGGATGGGAAGCATGTTTGCTCTTGTCATCTCTTCCGGGAAGCTACCTATTTTCACTGCATCATTAAACGCTAGTGCTAGATGTGAACTCAAAATAGATTTATAAGTATGAAAAAACAAATTAGAAAACCCATCTGGGCCTGGTGTTTTTAGCTTCTGGGTTTTAGATATAGCCCTAATAACCTCGTCCTCTGTAATCTCTTTGTTCAAACTATCCTTCTGAATTTGATCTATTTTTTTTAGCTTTGTACTGGTTAAATATTCCTTAATCTTTATTACAGAGGTTTCTACGGGAAGATTGTATAATGACCCGTAGTAATCTCTAAAACAGTCTCCAATCTCTTTTGGATTTATATAGGTATTTGAGTTATATACAATCTTGGATATGCGCGCCTTAGCCTGTTGTTTCCTCAGCTTATTAGTTAACATCTTGTCTGTTTTATTTCCTCTACAGTAGAATCTAAGTTTTAATTTCTTTATATTATTTGCTATCTTAATATTCAGACATTGTAAAATATTTTTTTGAACTTCTGCTATTCTTCTACCTCTCTCCATAGTAGGCTCATTTTTATTATCAGTTGTAAGCTTATAGAGTTCAATATGCAAGTCTCCTAGTCTTTTTTCTTTACCTTTAGCTTCATGATTTAGCTTTATAAGGTAGCCTCTTACCACTGCTTTGAAACAACACCAAGTGTTGAGGTTTGAGGTATCCGAAGGGTCATTCTCCTCAAAAAAGCATTTTATCAGATTCTCCAGCTTGGACTTGCTATGTTTGTTATATAGCAAATAATTATTTAGTTTCCAAGTTGAGTTACTTCTAGCTGTCAAATTGTCTTTTAGTTCAAATATATACATACTATGGTCCGACCAGACGTTTTCTACAATGTCTATCCTAGTCAAGTTATCTACTAGATTCATATTTCCCCAAATCATGTCAATTCTTGAGTATGTGTAATATACTCTCGATAGATGAGTATAATCTCTTACATCCGGATTTTGGAGGCGCCAGACGTCAAATAAATCATAATTGTTTTTAATGTTGGTCAAAGAACTAGCGTTTTTAATTACTGCTTTATTCAGTGAGCTCCCTTTCAGCAATTTTTTATCTTTTTGTGGATCCAGTATGCAATTAAAGTCGCCCGCCACTATATATATCCCTGTTTTAACCAAATCCGCTTTGTTTAATATTTTCTTTAATTGGGAAACTGGAGCTACATTCGGAAGATATAGATTAATTATGGTGAATTTCACGTCATTTATCTTCGCCACCAAAATCATAAATCTACCTTCCGTGTCTAAATCCTGATAGAGTTTCTCCCACTTAACCCTGTCCGAAATTATCATTGCTACACCTCTTTTCTTTTTATCTTTCATGGATGCATGTAGGATAATTGGAAACTTATTACCTCCCCATGTGGGTTTCTCATTTTGTCTCCAATGTGTCTCCTGGACTAAGCAGATATCAATCTTTTCTTTTATCATTTGGTTGCGTATCATAGATCTTTTATGCATAGTATTTAGGCCCTGAGCATTTATAGACAAAAACTTAACCATATTTACCTTCTCTCTCTTTATTTTCTAGCCTCTTGCCTTTAAGACCCTTCAGATAACACATGTTCATAACAAACAACACTACATTAATCGGGAACCTTTTCTGGTACCACATCTTTACCTATCTCGCCTAGGACTAACCTTAGTCTCTAGCGGATAGCCCCCGTCTCGTGAGTAGATCGCTACTCCGAGATTTATGCTTAATATAAGCATCAGGCGGGACTCTAAGTGAGAGTCGAGGAGGGGCGACTGGGGGAGGGAGAGGGAGAGGGAAAGAAAAAAAAAAAAAAAAAAAAAAAATATATATATATATCTTTTCTTTCTTTTCTCTTTTCTCTTTCCTTTCTTCTATGATTTAAACTGTTTCCAATTTACACTAACCAATTTTATAGTGGCGTATTAATAATACTAACTTTCAGTTATAACGATCTCTGTAGGCTCTAGGTTTTCTAGTATAAATTATAATGATACATTCTCTACCCATACCCTTATATATGTATTCTGTGATAAGTACTAAAAAAAAAAAAAAAAAAAAGGCACTCGTGTTAACATTCCTCGTTTTAAACTTTTTCTCCATATTACCCTTAACCGATTCAGTAGTGTCGTGTGCTTGTGCAAGCTTTTGGTTGTATCGTTCTCTATAAAACTCTTAGATTACTAATATAATTGTAGAGATTATTTCTCTCCCCTCACCTTTATCTATGTTTCTATACTAAGTAATTGTTCCACAATTTCCTAAAACCCTTTTAGCCCCACAACGGGCATCTCATATCTTAAAATCCTTTACTGGATCATAAGTAGGTATATCTCAAACCTAAATCCAAAAAAAAAAAAAAAAAAAAAAACACTCGTGTTGTCATACCTCAGTTTAAGCTTTTTTTCCTTATTCCCCTTAGCAAATTCAATAGTGACGTATAATTATAAACACTTTCAATTGTACCGTGCTCTGTAAACTTTTCAGTTACAAATATAATTCTAGTAAATTGTTTCTCTATCTCTATGTTTCTATAGTAAGTGATTTATTCCACACATTTCTAAACCAATTTTGTCCCCAAGTGGGCATCTTGTGTCCCTTATAGATATATCTTGACCCATATTCTTCTTACAGGAAAAAAAAAAAAAAAAAAAAAAAAAAAGAAAAAAGCATTAGTTGTTTTCCGTGCCTTTTCCCTTTTTAAGTTTGTAAATGGGTTGTAAATAGCTTGTAAATAGGTCGGTCCATACTTCTGCTTCTCTAAAATAGGAAAGCTTTCTTTTCCTCAATAGTCTGGGTGAATAGATCCTCTTTACCAACTAATTTGGGTGGAGTGTAACTTGCATAGTAGAGTCTTTAAGTTTTCTCTCCTCCTTTGAAGTTCCTTTGAACTTCCCTTTTCTCTCGTTCCTTCGCATCCTTCTCATAGAGAGCATTGAGCTCCGGGCTTAACCTTAATATGCTTAACCCATTTCAAGAAGAAAAAAAAAAAAAAAAAAAAAAAAAAAAACCACCGCCTTCTTCTTTTACTCCCATATCTCTCATCTCTCCCAGCTCTCATAAAGTTATTAGAGGGTTAATGATTTTGTCCATGCTTCTAGTTCTTTAGCTGAAGTGAATGGTATCCATTTTTCTTCCCACCACACAATTATTTTGGATGATTGTACCCATTTGTATTTCACGTTTCTTTGCTTCAATGGGTCTAAGGCTTGAAAAAATGTTCTTCTCCATTTTCTTGTTTGCATTGAGAGATCTTGGAATGTAATGATGTCCTTAAATTTCTCCGATAAGTTGTCCTTGTTCCTCAGCAGGTTTAACAATTGTTGTTTGTATGTATAGGAGGAGAAGCAAACTATTACATCTCTTGGATAATGGGCAGGAACTTCATGAGGCTTTCTTAATCTATGTGCTCGTTCTATTATAGGTTGAGGTATTTCCTTCTGTAAGCCAGCTTCTTGAAAGAAAGAGAGTAAAAAATCCTGTAATTGGTCTTGGGTTATAGATTCAGATATGTTTCTGAAACGAACATTGCACCTCCTCGACCGATCTTCAAGGTCTCTAATCTTTAAGTTTATTTGCTGTATTAAAGCTTCTGTTTGAGTGTTCTCCCGTTGCATATTATTTATTTGGTCTTCCATTCTATCAATTTTTTCTAATGCCGAGCTCAATTTGGTATTAATTCTCTCCATCTCCATTTTAATTGTATTTGAGCTGTTAACAATCTGGCTAGCAATCTGTGCCATTTGCTCGTCTAGTTTGTTCACCAGAAAATCTTGAGACACATAATTCGCATAATTCTTATGATCTGTATTGAGCACAACTGTTGTTTGCGTGTTCTGATCATGGAATATCGTTTCGTTCTCTTTGTGCCCCGGTTTTTCTTTATTGGGGGAAAAAAAACCTGACAACCTAGTTGGCTGAGAGTCATCTTTTTTTTCTTTGCTTTTTATTTGTCTCTTAGACGCCATATTGGATTTCTTTCCTGAGTCTGGGGGGAGGAGGTTCACTCAGATTCTTTCAGGCCTCTTTCAAGCCTCTTTCAAGCCGCTTTGACTTTTAGCAGCAGCAGCGAAAACTTCCTTAGGTACAATTTTTATATGCAGAGATTTTGCACAAGATTTTACCAAGATTTTGTTGCAAGGTTTTGTTGCTACTATATCCTGCTATATCCTGCTTGTTACCATGTTTTACCAGAAGTAAACTTTAATAAAAGTAGAGTAAATTATAATACCGACGTAGATAGAAAAAATAGAAAAAAAAAAAAAAATTCCCACTACGGTTATATGTGGGCTTAACTTACTCCACTTATTTAACTTGGACCTCCTATTTGTAGGCAACAATTTTTGTCCCCTTGTCTTTTCGTCCCCTCCAACTGAGTCAGGTCTTATCCCCCAACGTGGTTTAAATATTTTAAGCACAAATTTTAAGCACTTCCCTTATCGATGGAGAGCTATCCGCTCACTGCTCCGTTTTTACTCCGTCTCTGCCGCTTACTCCGCTTACTCCGTCTCTGCCGCTGCCGCTTACTGCTCCGTCTTCCCCATCGAGTCGTGGTCACTTGTAAGCCGCGGTCGCTGCCTTCTCCCTCATCTCCCGCCGGGCGCCTCTCACACGCTCTTCCTAGACCCGCCTCCCGACGTGCTCACGTCCTCCCGTGCACGTCCGCCCACATCGGAGGCCTCCTCGGGAATAAGGAAATCTAATGCAGACTCTGTCCTCAGAAGGAAACCAGACACAGGATTTTTAAGACAAGAGAGGATTTGGAGCTTAAAGATTTTTCTTTGGATTGATACACTAATGTTGACATTGTTGTGTGATAATTACTAAATTGTAAAATTTTGACTTTATTGGTCAAAATATGAAGTTCTTCACTAAGTATATCATCTTCTTATCCAAAAATTATCCTCTTTTACTCGGGGAGTGAGGACCTATAATCGATTTACTGACACCTCATGGACACCAGGCACCAGATTTTCTGAGACAGCAGTGAACAGGATCTTAGCAGATGTTTAATTAAGTTTGCTCACTCAACTCTAAATTGTTCAAAATCAAAACCTGAATTGCATTTTCTTTTCGGCTAAACGTTCCAAGCTGTGGAAGGAGCTATGTTGGACTCTTTTCTAAAACATCAGCCTTGAAACAATTTTAATAAAGCTTCTGTAGCCAAAGAAATGAAATTCTCATGAGAAGTCACTAAAACTACGAATGTGAGGTCAAGGAAACTTCCCGAAACTCTAGAATTTAAGTAGGATACGCCATATACACTATTAAAAACCCACTTAGAGAAGTTGGCAACGCTATGCTATTTTCTTTGGGAATAAGGAAATCTAATGCAGACTCTGTCCTCAGAAGGAAACCAGACACAGTATTTTTAAGACAAGAGAGGATTTGGAGCTTAAAGATTTTTCTTTGGATTGATACACTAATGTTGACATTGTTGTGTGATAATTACTAAATTGTAAAATTTTGACTTATTTAAAGAAGCTGTGACTAAAGCCGAGTTTGTGAATATTTTGAAAACATCACTTTTTGCCTACATATTTTTCTCGATACAATTCATCTTCTGGTGAATAAATTCTTCATTGGAACTATGTAAACAAAGTCACTCATGCCGACTCTTCTAAATTAAAATTAATTGCACCTGGAGATGCCGGGGATTGAACCCGGGGCCTCATACATGCGAAGCATGCGCTCTACCACTGAGCTACATCCCCATTACATTGCTGCAGCATTACAGAACACGACACACAAATAGAACCTCGGCTAATTCGAAAAAATAACCTTGTCTATTTTTTTTTAATAAAGTTCGTCTGAGGACTGTAGATTGCAAAATAGTTAAAAGCCTCAGATGTATATTAACAGAGGTAATAGTTGGACACATTTAACCACATCCAATGATTGTTTAGGACTCCTAGCCTACGTATGGTAACTTAGTGTCAATTGTTATATCAGATGGCTTAAATGCCCTTCCATTTATGACTTTATTGGTCAAAATATGAAGTTCTTCACTAAGTATATCATCTTCTTATCCAAAAATTATCCTCTTTTACTCGGGGAATGAGGACCTATAATCGATTTACTGACACCTCATGGACACCAGGCACCAGATTTTCTGAGACAGTAGTGAACAGGATCTTAGCAGATGTTTAATTAAGTTTGCTCACTCAACTCTAAATTGTTCAAAATTTAAAACCTGAATTGCATTTTCTTTTCGGCTAAACGTTCCAAGCTGTGGAAGGAGCTATGTTGGACTCTTTTCTAAAACATCAGCCTTGAAACAATTTTAATAAAGCTTCTGTAGCCAAAGAAATGAAATTCTCATGAGAAGTCACTAAAACTACGAATGTGAGGTCAAGGAAACTTCCCGAAACGCTAGAATTTAAGTAGGATACGCCATATACACTATTAAAAACCCACTTAGAGAAGTTGGCAACGCTATGCTATTTTCTTTGGGAATAAGGAAATCTAATGCAGACTCTGTCCTCAGAAGGAAACCAGACACAGGATTTTTAAGACAAGAGAGGATTTGGAGCTTAAAGATTTTTCTTTGGATTGATACACTAATGTTGACATTGTTGTGTGATAATTACTAAATTGTAAAATTTTGACTTTATTGGTCAAAATATGAAGTTCTTCACTAAGTATATCATCTTCTTATCCAAAAATTATCCTCTTTTACTCGGGGAATGAGCACCTATAATCGATTTACTGACACCTCATGGACACCAGGCACCAGATTTTCTGAGACAGCAGTGAACAGGATCTTAGCAGATGTTTAATTAAGTTTGCTCACTCAACTCTAAATTGTTCAAAATCAAAACCTGAATTGCATTTTCTTTTCGGCTAAACGTTCCAAGCTGTGGAAGGAGCTATGTTGGACTCTTTTCTAAAACATCAGCCTTGAAACAATTTTAATAAAGCTTCTGTAGCCAAAGAAATGAAATTCTCATGAGAAGTCACTAAAACTACGAATGTGAGGTCAAGGAAACTTCCCGAAACTCTAGAATTTAAGTAGGATACGCCATATACACTATTAAAAACCCACTTAGAGAAGTTGGCAACGCTATGCTATTTTCTTTGGGAATAAGGAAATCTAATGCAGACTCTGTCCTCAGAAGGAAACCAGACACAGGATTTTTAAGACAAGAGAGGATTTGGAGCTTAAAGATTTTTCTTTGGATTGATACACTAATGTTGACATTGTTGTGTGATAATTACTAAATTGTAAAATTTTGACTTATTTAAAGAAGCTGTGACTAAAGTCGAGTTTGTGAATATTTTGAAAACATCACTTTTTGCCTACATATTTTTCTCGATACAATTCATCTTCTGGTGAATAAATTCTTCATTGGAACTATGTAAAAAAAGTCACTCATGCCGACTCTTCTAAATTAAAATTAATTGCACCTGGAGATGCCGGGGATTGAACCCGGGGACTCATACATGCAAAGCATGCGCTCTACCACTGAGCTACATCCCCATTACATTGCTGCAGCATTACAGAACACGACACACAAATAGAACCTCGGCTCATTCGAAAAAATAGCCTTGTCTATTTTTTTTTAATAAAGTTCGTCTGAGGACTGTAGATTGCAAAATAGTTAAAAGCCTCAGATGTATATTAACAGAGGTAATAGTTGGACACATTTAACCACATCCAATGATTGTTTAGGACTCCTAGCCTACGTATGGTAACTTAGTGTCAATTGTTATATCAGATGGCTTAAATGCCCTTCCATTTATGACTTTATTGGTCAAAATATGAAGTTCTTCACTAAGTATATCATCTTCTTATCCAAAAATTATCCTCTTTTACTCGGGGAATGAGGACCTATAATCGATTTACTGACACCTCATGGACACCAGGCACCAGATTTTCTGAGACAGCAGTGAACAGGATCTTAGCAGATGTTTAATTAAGTTTGCTCACTCAACTCTAAATTGTTCAAAATCAAAACCTGAATTGCATTTTCTTTTCGGCTAAACGTTCCAAGCTGTGGAAGGAGCTATGTTGGACTCTTTTCTAAAACATCAGCCTTGAAACAATTTTAATAAAGCTTCTGTAGCCAAAGAAATGAAATTCTCATGAGAAGTCACTAAAACTACGAATGTGAGGTCAAGGAAACTTCCCGAAACGCTAGAATTTAAGTAGGATACGCCATATACACTATTAAAAACCCACTTAGAGAAGTTGGCAACGCTATGCTATTTTCTTTGGGAATAAGGAAATCTAATGCAGACTCTGTCCTCAGAAGGAAACCAGACACAGGATTTTTAAGACAAGAGAGGATTTGGAGCTTAAAGATTTTTCTTTGGATTGATACACTAATGTTGACATTGTTGTGTGATAATTACTAAATTGTAAAATTTTGACTTTATTGGTCAAAATATGAAGTTCTTCACTAAGTATATCATCTTCTTATCCAAAAATTATCCTCTTTTACTCGGGGAATGAGGACCTATAATCGATTTACTGACACCTCATGGACACCAGGCACCAGATTTTCTGAGACAGCAGTGAACAGGATCTTAGCAGATGTTTAATTAAGTTTGCTCACTCAACTCTAAATTGTTCAAAATCAAAACCTGAATTGCATTTTCTTTTCGGCTAAACGTTCCAAGCTGTGGAAGGAGCTATGTTGGACTCTTTTCTAAAACATCAGCCTTGAAACAATTTTAATAAAGCTTCTGTAGCCAAAGAAATGAAATTCTCATGAGAAGTCACTAAAACTACGAATGTGAGGTCAAGGAAACTTCCCGAAACGCTAGAATTTAAGTAGGATACGCCATATACACTATTAAAAACCCACTTAGAGAAGTTGGCAACGCTATGCTATTTTCTTTGGGAATAAGGAAATCTAATTGCGACTCTGTCCTCAGAAGGAAACCAGACACAGGATTTTTAAGACAAGAGAGGATTTGGAGCTTAAAGATTTTTCTTTGGATTGATACACTAATGTTGACATTGTTGTGTGATAATTACTAAATTGTAAAATTTTGACTTATTTAAAGAAGCTGTGACTAAAGTCGAGTTTGTGAATATTTTGAAAACATCACTTTTTGCCTACATATTTTTCTCGATACAATTCATCTTCTGGTGAATAAATTCTTCATTGGAACTATGTAAACAAAGTCACTCATGCCGACTCTTCTAAATTAAAATTAATTGCACCTGGAGATGCCGGGGATTGAACCCGGGGCCTCATACATGCAAAGCACGCGCTCTACCACTGAGCTACATCCCCACTACATTGCTGCAGCATTACAGAACACGACACACAAATAGAACCTCGGCTCATTCGAAAAAATAGCCTTGTCTATTTTTTTTTAATAAAGTTCGTCTGAGGACTGTAGATTGCAAAATAGTTAAAAGCCTCAGATGTATATTAACAGAGGTAATAGTTGGACACATTTAACCACATCCAATGATTGTTTAGGACTCCTAGCCTACGTATGGTAACTTAGTGTCAATTGTTATATCAGATGGCTTAAATGCCCTTCCATTTATGACTTTATTGGTCAAAATATGAAGTTCTTCACTAAGTATATCATCTTCTTATCCAAAAATTATCCTCTTTTACTCGGGGAATGAGGACCTATAATCGATTTACTGACACCTCATGGACACCAGGCACCAGATTTTCTGAGACAGCAGTGAACAGGATCTTAGCAGATGTTTAATTAAGTTTGCTCACTCAACTCTAAATTGTTCAAAATCAAAACCTGAATTGCATTTTCTTTTCGGCTAAACGTTCCAAGCTGTGGAAGGAGCTATGTTGGACTCTTTTCTAAAACATCAGCCTTGAAACAATTTTAATAAAGCTTCTGTAGCCAAAGAAATGAAATTCTCATGAGAAGTCACTAAAACTACGAATGTGAGGTCAAGGAAACTTCCCGAAACGCTAGAATTTAAGTAGGATACGCCATATACACTATTAAAAACCCACTTAGAGAAGTTGGCAACGCTATGCTATTTTCTTTGGGAATAAGGAAATCTAATGCAGACTCTGTCCTCAGAAGGAAACCAGACACAGGATTTTTAAGACAAGAGAGGATTTGGAGCTTAAAGATTTTTCTTTGGATTGATACACTAATGTTGACATTGTTGTGTGATAATTACTAAATTGTAAAATTTTGACTTTATTGGTCAAAATATGAAGTTCTTCACTAAGTATATCATCTTCTTATCCAAAAATTATCCTCTTTTACTCGGGGAATGAGGACCTATAATCGATTTACTGACACCTCATGGACACCAGGCACCAGATTTTCTGAGACAGCAGTGAACAGGATCTTAGCAGATGTTTAATTAAGTTTGCTCACTCAACTCTAAATTGTTCAAAATCAAAACCTGAATTGCATTTTCTTTTCGGCTAAACGTTCCAAGCTGTGGAAGGAGCTATGTTGGACTCTTTTCTAAAACATCAGCCTTGAAACAATTTTAATAAAGCTTCTGTAGCCAAAGAAATGAAATTCTCATGAGAAGTCACTAAAACTACGAATGTGAGGTCAAGGAAACTTCCCGAAACGCTAGAATTTAAGTAGGATACGCCATATACACTATTAAAAACCCACTTAGAGAAGTTGGCAACGCTATGCTATTTTCTTTGGGAATAAGGAAATCTAATTGCGACTCTGTCCTCAGAAGGAAACCAGACACAGGATTTTTAAGACAAGAGAGGATTTGGAGCTTAAAGATTTTTCTTTGGATTGATACACTAATGTTGACATTGTTGTGTGATAATTACTAAATTGTAAAATTTTCACTTATTTAAAGAAGCTGTGACTAAAGTCGAGTTTGTGAATATTTTGAAAACATCACTTTTTGCCTACATATTTTTCTCGATACAATTCATCTTCTGGTGAATAAATTCTTCATTGGAACTATGTAAACAAAGTCACTCATGCCGACTCTTCTAAATTAAAATTAATTGCACCTGGAGATGCCGGGGATTGAACCCGGGGCCTCATACATGCAAAGCACGCGCTCTACCACTGAGCTACATCCCCACTACATTGCTGCAGCATTACAGAACACGACACACAAATAGAACCTCGGCTCATTCGAAAAAATAGCCTTGTCTATTTTTTTTTAATAAAGTTCGTCTGAGGACTGTAGATTGCAAAATAGTTAAAAGCCTCAGATGTATATTAACAGAGGTAATAGTTGGACACATTTAACCACATCCAATGATTGTTTAGGACTCCTAGCCTACGTATGGTAACTTAGTGTCAATTGTTATATCAGATGGCTTAAATGCCCTTCCATTTATGACTTTATTGGTCAAAATATGAAGTTCTTCACTAAGTATATCATCTTCTTATCCAAAAATTATCCTCTTTTACTCGGGGAATGAGGACCTATAATCGATTTACTGACACCTCATGGACACCAGGCACCAGATTTTCTGAGACAGCAGTGAACAGGATCTTAGCAGATGTTTAATTAAGTTTGCTCACTCAACTCTAAATTGTTCAAAATCAAAACCTGAATTGCATTTTCTTTTCGGCTAAACGTTCCAAGCTGTGGAAGGAGCTATGTTGGACTCTTTTCTAAAACATCAGCCTTGAAACAATTTTAATAAAGCTTCTGTAGCCAAAGAAATGAAATTCTCATGAGAAGTCACTAAAACTACGAATGTGAGGTCAAGGAAACTTCCCGAAACGCTAGAATTTAAGTAGGATACGCCATATACACTATTAAAAACCCACTTAGAGAAGTTGGCAACGCTATGCTATTTTCTTTGGGAATAAGGAAATCTAATTGCGACTCTGTCCTCAGAAGGAAACCAGACACAGGATTTTTAAGACAAGAGAGGATTTGGAGCTTAAAGATTTTTCTTTGGATTGATACACTAATGTTGACATTGTTGTGTGATAATTACTAAATTGTAAAATTTTGACTTATTTAAAGAAGCTGTGACTAAAGTCGAGTTTGTGAATATTTTGAAAACATCACTTTTTGCCTACATATTTTTCTCGATACAATTCATCTTCTGGTGAATAAATTCTTCATTGGAACTATGTAAACAAAGTCACTCATGCCGACTCTTCTAAATTAAAATTAATTGCACCTGGAGATGCCGGGGATTGAACCCGGGGCCTCATACATGCAAAGCACGCGCTCTACCACTGAGCTACATCCCCACTACATTGCTGCAGCATTACAGAACACGACACACAAATAGAACCTCGGCTCATTCGAAAAAATAGCCTTGTCTATTTTTTTTTAATAAAGTTCGTTTGAGGACTGTAGATTGCAAAATAGTTAAAAGCCTCAGATGTATATTAACAGAGGTAATAGTTGGACACATTTAACCACATCCAATGATTGTTTAGGACTCCTAGCCTACGTATGGTAACTTAGTGTCAATTGTTATATCAGATGGCTTAAATGCCCTTCCATTTATGACTTTATTGGTCAAAATATGAAGTTCTTCACTAAGTATATCATCTTCTTATCCAAAAATTATCCTCTTTTACTCGGGGAATGAGGACCTATAATCGATTTACTGACACCTCATGGACACCAGGCACCAGATTTTCTGAGACAGCAGTGAACAGGATCTTAGCAGATGTTTAATTAAGTTTTCTCACTCAACTCTAAATTGTTCAAAATCAAAACCTGAATTGCATTTTCTTTTCGGCTAAACGTTCCAAGCTGTGGAAGGAGCTATGTTGGACTCTTTTCTAAAACATCAGCCTTGAAACAATTTTAATAAAGCTTCTGTAGCCAAAGAAATGAAATTCTCATGAGAAGTCACTAAAACTACGAATGTGAGGTCAAGGAAACTTCCCGAAACTCTAGAATTTAAGTAGGATACGCCATATACACTATTAAAAACCCACTTAGAGAAGTTGGCAACGCTATGCTATTTTCTTTGGGAATAAGGAAATCTAATGCAGACTCTGTCCTCAGAAGGAAACCAGACACAGGATTTTTAAGACAAGAGAGGATTTGGAGCTTAAAGATTTTTCTTTGGATTGATACACTAATGTTGACATTGTTGTGTGATAATTACTAAATTGTAAAATTTTGACTTTATTGGTCAAAATATGAAGTTCTTCACTAAGTATATCATCTTCTTATCCAAAAATTATCCTCTTTTACACGGGGAATGAGGACCTATAATCGATTTACTGACACCTCATGGACACCAGGCACCAGATTTTCTGAGACAGCAGTGAACAGGATCTTAGCAGATGTTTAATTAAGTTTGCTCACTCAACTCTAAATTGTTCAAAATCAAAACCTGAATTGCATTTTCTTTTCGGCTAAACGTTCCAAGCTGTGGAAGGAGCTATGTTGGACTCTTTTCTAAAACATCAGCCTTGAAACAATTTTAATAAAGCTTCTGTAGCCAAAGAAATGAAATTCTCATGAGAAGTCACTAAAACTACGAATGTGAGGTCAAGGAAACTTCCCGAAACTCTAGAATTTAAGTAGGATACGCCATATACACTATTAAAACCCCACTTAGAGAAGTTGGCAACGCTATGCTATTTTCTTTGGGAATAAGGAAATCTAATGCAGACTCTGTCCTCAGAAGGAAACCAGACACAGGATTTTTAAGACAAGAGAGGATTTGGAGCTTAAAGATTTTTCTTTGGATTGATACACTAATGTTGACATTGTTGTGTGATAATTACTAAATTGTAAAATTTTGACTTATTTAAAGAAGCTGTGAGTAAAGCCGAGTTTGTGAATATTTTGAAAACATCACTTTTTGCCTACATATTTTTCTCGATACAATTCATCTTCTGGTGAATAAATTCTTCATTGGAACTATGTAAACAAAGTGACTCATGCCGACTCTTCTAAATTAAAATTAATTGCACCTGGAGATGCCGGGGATTGAACCCGGGGCCTCATACATGCAAAGCATGCGCTCTACCACTGAGCTACATCCCCATTACATTGCTGCAGCATTACAGAACACGACACACAAATAGAACCTCGGCTCATTCGAAAAAATAGCCTTGTCTATTTTTTTTTAATAAAGTTCGTCTGAGGACTGTAGATTGTAAAATAGTTAAAAGCCTCAGATGTATATTAACAGAGGTAATAATTGGACACATTTAACCACATCCAATGATTGTTTAGGACTCCTAGCCTACGTATGGTAACTTAGTGTCAATTGTTATATCAGATGGCTTAAATGCCCTTCCATTTATGACTTTATTGGTCAAAATATGAAGTTCTTCACTAAGTATATCATCTTCTTATCCAAAAATTATCCTCTTTTACTCGGGGAATGAGGACCTATAATCGATTTACTGACACCTCATGGACACCAGGCACCAGATTTTCTGAGACAGCAGTGAACAGGATCTTAGCAGATGTTTAATTAAGTTTGCTCACTCAACTCTAAATTGTTCAAAATCAAAACCTGAATTGCATTTTCTTTTCGGCTAAACGTTCCAAGCTGTGGAAGGAGCTATGTTGGACTCTTTTCTAAAACATCAGCCTTGAAACAATTTGAATAAAGCTTCTGTAGCCAAAGAAATGAAATTCTCATGAGAAGTCACTAAAACTACGAATGTGAGGTCAAGGAAACTTCCCGGAAACTCTAGAATTTAAGTAGGATACGCCATATACACTATTAAAAACCCACTTAGAGAAGTTGGCAACGCTATGCTATTTTCTTTGGGAATAAGGAAATCTAATGCAGACTCTGTCCTCAGAAGGAAACCAGACACAGGATTTTTAAGACGAGAGGATTTGGAGCTTAAAGATTTTTCTTTGGATTGATACACTAATGTTGACATTGTTGTGTGATAATTACTAAATTGTAAAATTTTGACTTATTTAAAGAAGCTGTGACTAAAGCCGAGTTTGTGAATATTTTGAAAACATCTCTTTTTGCCTACATATTTTTCTCGATACAATTCATCTTCTGGTGAATAAATTCTTCATTGGAACTATGTAAACAAAGTCACTCATGCCGACTCTTCTAAATTAAAATTAACTGCACCTGGAGATGCCGGGGATTGAACCCAGGGCCTCATACATGCAAAGCATGCGCTCTACCACTGAGCTACATCCCCATTACATTGCTGCAGCATTACAGAACACGACACACAAATAGAACCTCGGCTCATTCGAAAAAATAGCCTTGTCTATTTTTTTTTAATAAAGTTCGTCTGAGGACTGTAGATTGCAAAATAGTTAAAAGCCTCAGATGTATATTAACAGAGGTAATAGTTGGACACATTTAACCACATCCAATGATTGTTTAGGACTCCTAGCCTACGTATGGTAACTTAGTGTCAATTGTTATATCAGATGGCTTAAATGCCCTTCCATTTATGACTTTATTGGTCAAAATATGAAGTTCTTCACTAAGTATATCATCTTCTTATCCAAAAATTATCCTCTTTTACTCGGGGAATGAGGACCTATAATCGATTTACTGACACCTCATGGACACCAGGCACCAGATTTTCTGAGACAGCAGTGAACAGGATCTTAGCAGATGTTTAATTAAGTTTGCTCACTCAACTCTAAATTGTTCAAAATCAAAACCTGAATTGCATTTTCTTTTCGGCTAAACGTTCCAAGCTGTGGAAGGAGCTATGTTGGACTCTTTTCTAAAACATCAGCCTTGAAACAATTTTAATAAAGCTTCTGTAGCCAAATAAATGAAATTCTCATGAGAAGTCACTAAAACTACGAATGTGAGGTCAAGGAAACTTCCCGAAACTCTAGAATTTAAGTAGGATACGCCATATACACTATTAAAAATCCACTTAGAGAAGTTGGCAACGCTATGCTATTTTCTTTGGGAATAAGGAAATCTAATGAAGACTCTGTCCTCAGAAGGAAACCAGACACAGGATTTTTAAAGATTTTTCTTTGGATTGATACACTAATGTTGACATTGTTGTGTGATAATTACTAAATTGTAAAATTTTGACTTATTTAAAGAAGCTGTGACTAAAGCCGAGTTTGTGAATATTTTGAAAACATCACTTTTTGCCTACATATTTTTCTCGATACAATTCATCTTCTGGTGAATAAATTCTTCATTGGAACTATGTAAACAAAGTCACTCATGCCGACTCTTCTAAATTAATATTAACTGCACCTGGAGATGCCGGGGATTGAACCCGGGGCCTCATACATGCAAAGCATGCGCTCTACCACTGAGCTACATCCCCATTACATTGCTGCAGTTGTAAAGAACACGACACACAAATAGAACCTCGGCTAATTCGAAAAAATAACCTTGTCTATTTTTTTTTTAATAAAGTTCGTCTGAGGACTGTAGATTGCAAAATAGTTAAAAGCCTCAGATGTATATTAACAGAGGTAATAGTTGGACACATTTAACCACATCCAATGATTGTTTAGGACTCCTAGCCTACGTATGGTAACTTAGTGTTATTGTTATATCAGATGGCTTAAATGCCCTTCCATTTATGACTTTATTGGTCAAAATATGAAGTTCTTCACTAAGTATATCATCTTCTTATCCAAAAATTATCCTCTTTTACTCGGGGAATGAGGACCTATAATCGATTTACTGACACCTCATGGACACCAGGCACCAGATTTTCTGAGACAGCAGTGAACAGGATCTTAGCAGATGTTTAATTAAGTTTGCTCAATCAACTCTAAATTGTTCAAAATCAAAACCTGAATTGCATTTTCTTTTCGGCTAAACGTTCCAAGCTGTGGAAGGAGCTATGTTGGACTCTTTTCTAAAACATCAGCCTTGAAACAATTTTAATAAAGCTTCTGTAGCCAAAGAAATGAAATTCTCATGAGAAGTCACTAAAACTACGAATGTGAGGTCAAGGAAACTTCCCGAAACTCTAGAATTTAAGTAGGATATGCCATATACACTATTAAAAACCCACTTAGAGAAGTTGGCAACGCTATGCTATTTTCTTTGGGAATAAGGAAATCTAATGCAGACTCTGTCCTCAGAAGGAAACCAGACACAGGATTTTTAAGACAAGAGAGGATTTGGAGCTTAAAGATTTTTCTTTGGATTGATACACTAATGTTGACATTGTTGTGTGATAATTACTAAATTGTAAAATTTTGACTTATTTAAAGAAGCTGTGACTAAAGTCGAGTTTGTGAATATTTTGAAAACATCACTTTTTGCCTACATATTTTTCTCGATACAATTCATCTTCTGGTGAATAAATTCTTCATTGGAACTATGTAAACAAAGTCACTCATGCCGACTCTTCTAAATTAATATTAACTGCACCTGGAGATGCCGGGGATTGAACCCGGGGCCTCATACATGCAAAGCATGCGCTCTACCACTGAGCTACATCCCCATTACATTGCTGCAGCATTACAGAACACGACACACAAATAGAACCTCGGCTCATTCGAAAAAATAGCCTTGTCTATTTTTTTTTAATAAAGTTCGTCTGAGGACTGTAGATTGTAAAATAGTTAAAAGCCTCAGATGTATATTAACAGAGGTAATAATTGGACACATTTAACCACATCCAATGATTGTTTAGGACTCCTAGCCTACGTATGGTAACTTAGTGTCAATTGTTATATCAGATGGCTTAAATGCCCTTCCATTTATGACTTTATTGGTCAAAATATGAAGTTCTTCACTAAGTATATCATCTTCTTATCCAAAAATTATCCTCTTTTACTCGGGGAATGAGGACCTATAATCGATTTACTGACACCTCATGGACACCAGGCACCAGATTTTCTGAGACAGCAGTGAACAGGATCTTAGCAGATGTTTAATTAAGTTTGCTCACTCAACTCTAAATTGTTCAAAATCAAAACCTGAATTGCATTTTCTTTTCGGCTAAACGTTCCAAGCTGTGGAAGGAGCTATGTTGGACTCTTTTCTAAAACATCAGCCTTGAAACAATTTGAATAAAGCTTCTGTAGCCAAAGAAATGAAATTCTCATGAGAAGTCACTAAAACTACGAATGTGAGGTCAAGGAAACTTCCCGGAAACTCTAGAATTTAAGTAGGATACGCCATATACACTATTAAAAACCCACTTAGAGAAGTTGGCAACGCTATGCTATTTTCTTTGGGAATAAGGAAATCTAATGCAGACTCTGTCCTCAGAAGGAAACCAGACACAGGATTTTTAAGACGAGAGGATTTGGAGCTTAAAGATTTTTCTTTGGATTGATACACTAATGTTGACATTGTTGTGTGATAATTACTAAATTGTAAAATTTTGACTTATTTAAAGAAGCTGTGACTAAAGCCGAGTTTGTGAATATTTTGAAAACATCTCTTTTTGCCTACATATTTTTCTCGATACAATTCATCTTCTGGTGAATAAATTCTTCATTGGAACTATGTAAACAAAGTCACTCATGCCGACTCTTCTAAATTAATATTAACTGCACCTGGAGATGCCGGGGATTGAACCCGGGGCCTCATACATGCAAAGCATGCGCTCTACCACTGAGCTACATCCCCATTACATTGCTGCAGCATTACAGAACACGACACACAAATAGAACCTCGGCTCATTCGAAAAAATAGCCTTGTCTATTTTTTTTTAATAAAGTTCGTCTGAGGACTGTAGATTGTAAAATAGTTAAAAGCCTCAGATGTATATTAACAGAGGTAATAATTGGACACATTTAACCACATCCAATGATTGTTTAGGACTCCTAGCCTACGTATGGTAACTTAGTGTCAATTGTTATATCAGATGGCTTAAATGCCCTTCCATTTATGACTTTATTGGTCAAAATATGAAGTTCTTCACTAAGTATATCATCTTCTTATCCAAAAATTATCCTCTTTTACTCGGGGAATGAGGACCTATAATCGATTTACTGACACCTCATGGACACCAGGCACCAGATTTTCTGAGACAGCAGTGAACAGGATCTTAGCAGATGTTTAATTAAGTTTGCTCACTCAACTCTAAATTGTTCAAAATCAAAACCTGAATTGCATTTTCTTTTCGGCTAAACGTTCCAAGCTGTGGAAGGAGCTATGTTGGACTCTTTTCTAAAACATCAGCCTTGAAACAATTTGAATAAAGCTTCTGTAGCCAAAGAAATGAAATTCTCATGAGAAGTCACTAAAACTACGAATGTGAGGTCAAGGAAACTTCCCGGAAACTCTAGAATTTAAGTAGGATACGCCATATACACTATTAAAAACCCACTTAGAGAAGTTGGCAACGCTATGCTATTTTCTTTGGGAATAAGGAAATCTAATGCAGACTCTGTCCTCAGAAGGAAACCAGACACAGGATTTTTAAGACGAGAGGATTTGGAGCTTAAAGATTTTTCTTTGGATTGATACACTAATGTTGACATTGTTGTGTGATAATTACTAAATTGTAAAATTTTGACTTATTTAAAGAAGCTGTGACTAAAGACGAGTTTGTGAATATTTTGAAAACATCTCTTTTTGCCTACATATTTTTCTCGATACAATTCATCTTCTGGTGAATAAATTCTTCATTGGAACTATGTAAACAAAGTCACTCATGCCGACTCTTCTAAATTAAAATTAACTGCACCTGGAGATGCCGGGGATTGAACCCGGGGCCTCATACATGCAAAGCATGCGCTCTACCACTGAGCTACATCCCCATTACATTGCTGCAGCATTACAGAACACGACACACAAATAGAACCTCGGCTCATTCGAAAAAATAGCCTTGTCTATTTTTTTTTAATAAAGTTCGTCTGAGGACTGTAGATTGCAAAATAGTTAAAAGCCTCAGATGTATATTAACAGAGGTAATAGTTGGACACATTTAACCACATCCAATGATTGTTTAGGACTCCTAGCCTACGTATGGTAACTTAGTGTCAATTGTTATATCAGATGGCTTAAATGCCCTTCCATTTATGACTTTATTGGTCAAAATATGAAGTTCTTCACTAAGTATATCATCTTCTTATCCAAAAATTATCCTCTTTTACTCGGGGAATGAGGACCTATAATCGATTTACTGACACCTCATGGACACCAGGCACCAGATTTTCTGAGACAGCAGTGAACAGGATCTTAGCAGATGTTTAATTAAGTTTGCTCACTCAACTCTAAATTGTTCAAAATCAAAACCTGAATTGCATTTTCTTTTCGGCTAAACGTTCCAAGCTGTGGAAGGAGCTATGTTGGACTCTTTTCTAAAACATCAGCCTTGAAACAATTTTAATAAAGCTTCTGTAGCCAAATAAATGAAATTCTCATGAGAAGTCACTAAAACTACGAATGTGAGGTCAAGGAAACTTCCCGAAACTCTAGAATTTAAGTAGGATACGCCATATACACTATTAAAAATCCACTTAGAGAAGTTGGCAACGCTATGCTATTTTCTTTGGGAATAAGGAAATCTAATGAAGACTCTGTCCTCAGAAGGAAACCAGACACAGGATTTTTAAAGATTTTTCTTTGGATTGATACACTAATGTTGACATTGTTGTGTGATAATTACTAAATTGTAAAATTTTGACTTATTTAAAGAAGCTGTGACTAAAGCCGAGTTTGTGAATATTTTGAAAACATCACTTTTTGCCTACACATTTTTCTCGATACAATTCATTTTCTGGTGAATAAATTCTTCATTGGAACTATGTAAACAAAGTCACTCATGCCGACTCTTCTAAATTAAAATTAACTGCACCTGGAGATGCCGGGGATTGAACCCGGGTCCTCATACATGCAAAGCATGCGCTCTACCACTGAGCTACATCCCCATTACATTGCTGCAGTTGTAAAGAACACGACACACAAATAGAACCTCGGCTAATTCGAAAAAATAACCTTGTCTATTTTTTTTTTAATAAAGTTCGTCTGAGGACTGTAGATTGCAAAATAGTTAAAAGCCTCAGATGTATATTAACAGAGGTAATAGTTGGACACATTTAACCACATCCAATGATTGTTTAGGACTCCTAGCCTACGTATGGTAACTTAGTGTTATTGTTATATCAGATGGCTTAAATGCCCTTCCATTTATGACTTTATTGGTCAAAATATGAAGTTCTTCACTAAGTATATCATCTTCTTATCCAAAAATTATCCTCTTTTACTTGGGGAATGAGGACCTATAATCGATTTACTGACACCTCATGGACACCAGGCACCAGATTTTCTGAGACAGCAGTGAACAGGATCTTAGCAGATGTTAAATTAAGTTTGCTCACTCAACTCTAAATTGTTCAAAATCAAAACCTGAATTGCATTTTCTTTTCGGCTAAACGTTCCAAACTGTGGAAGCAGCTATGTTGGACTCTTTTCTAAAACATCAGCCTTGAAACAATTTTAATAAATCTTCTGTAGCCAAAGAAATGAAATTCTCATGAGAAGTCACTAAAACTACGAATGTGAGGTCAAGGAAACTTCCCGAAACTCTAGAATTTAAGTAGGATACGCCATATACACTATTAAAAACCCACTTAGAGAAGTTGGCAACGCTATGCTATTTTCTTTGGGAATAAGGAAATCTAATGCAGACTCTGTCCTCAGAAGGAAACCAGACACAGGATTTTTAAGACAAGAGAGGATTTGGAGCTTAAAGATTTTTCTTTGGATTGATACACTAATGTTGACATTGTTGTGTGATAATAACTAAATTGTACAATTTTGACTTATTTAAAGAAGCTGTGACTAAAGCCGAGTTTGTGAATATTTTGAAAACATCACTTTTTGCCTACATATTTTTCTCGATACAATTCATCTTCTGGTGAATAAATTCTTCATTGGAACTATGTAAACAAAGTCACTCATGCCGACTCTTCTAAATTAATATTAACTGCACCTGGAGATGCCGGGGATTGAACCCGGGGCCTCATACATGCAAAGCATGCGCTCTACCACTGAGCTACATCCCCATTACATTGCTGCAGTTGTAAAGAACACGACACACAAATAGAACCTCGGCTAATTCGAAAAAATAACCTTGTCTATTTTTTTTTTAATAAAGTTCGTCTGAGGACTGTAGATTGCAAAATAGTTAAAAGCCTCAGATGTATATTAACAGAGGTAATAGTTGGACACATTTAACCACATCCAATGATTGTTTAGGACTCCTAGCCTACGTATGGTAACTTAGTGTTATTGTTATATCAGATGGCTTAAATGCCCTTCCATTTATGACTTTATTGGTCAAAATATGAAGTTCTTCACTAAGTATATCATCTTCTTATCCAAAAATTATCCTCTTTTACTCGGGGAATGAGGACCTATAATCGATTTACTGACACCTCATGGACACCAGGCACCAGATTTTCTGAGACAGCAGTGAACAGGATCTTAGCAGATGTTTAATTAAGTTTGCTCAATCAACTCTAAATTGTTCAAAATCAAAACCTGAATTGCATTTTCTTTTCGGCTAAACGTTCCAAGCTGTGGAAGGAGCTATGTTGGACTCTTTTCTAAAACATCAGCCTTGAAACAATTTTAATAAAGCTTCTGTAGCCAAAGAAATGAAATTCTCATGAGAAGTCACTAAAACTACGAATGTGAGGTCAAGGAAACTTCCCGAAACTCTAGAATTTAAGTAGGATATGCCATATACACTATTAAAAACCCACTTAGAGAAGTTGGCAACGCTATGCTATTTTCTTTGGGAATAAGGAAATCTAATGCAGACTCTGTCCTCAGAAGGAAACCAGACACAGGATTTTTAAGACAAGAGAGGATTTGGAGCTTAAAGATTTTTCTTTGGATTGATACACTAATGTTGACATTGTTGTGTGATAATTACTAAATTGTAAAATTTTGACTTATTTAAAGAAGCTGTGACTAAAGCCGAGTTTGTGAATATTTTGAAAACATCACTTTTTGCCTACATATTTTTCTCGATACAATTCATCTTCTGGTGAATAAATTCTTCATTGGAACTATGTAAACAAAGTCACTCATGCCGACTCTTCTAAATTAAAATTAACTGCACCTGGAGATGCCGGGGCCTCATACATGCGAAGCATGCGCTCTACCACAGAGCTACATCCCCATTACATTGCTGCAGTTGTAAAGAACACGACACACAAATAGAACCTCGGCTAATTCGAAAAAATAACCTTGTCTATTTTTTTTTTAATAAAGTTCGTCTGAGGACTGTAGATTGCAAAATAGTTAAAAGCCTCAGATGTATATTAACAGAGGTAATAGTTGGACACATTTAACCACATCCAATGATTGTTTAGGACTCCTAGCCTACGTATGGTAACTTAGTGTTATTGTTATATCAGATGGCTTAAATGCCCTTCCATTTATGACTTTATTGGTCAAAATATGAAGTTCTTCACTAAGTATATCATCTTCTTATCCAAAAATTATCCTCTTTTACTCAAGGAATGAGGACCTATAATCGATTTACTGACACCTCATGGACACCAGGCACCAGATTTTCTGAGACAGCAGTGAACAGGATCTTAGCAGATGTTTAATTAAGTTTGCTCAATCAACTCTAAATTGTTCAAAATCAAAACCTGAATTGCATTTTCTTTTCGGCTAAACGTTCCAAGCTGTGGAAGGAGCTATGTTGGACTCTTTTCTAAAACATCAGCCTTGAAACAATTTTAATAAAGCTTCTGTAGCCAAAGAAATGAAATTCTCATGAGAAGTCACTAAAACTACGAATGTGAGGTCAAGGAAACTTCCCGAAACTCTAGAATTTAAGTAGGATATGCCATATACACTATTAAAAACCCACTTAGAGAAGTTGGCAACGCTATGCTATTTTCTTTGGGAATAAGGAAATCTAATGCAGACTCTGTCCTCAGAAGGAAACCAGACACAGGATTTTTAAGACAAGAGAGGATTTGGAGCTTAAAGATTTTTCTTTGGATTGATACACTAATGTTGACATTGTTGTGTGATAATTACTAAATTGTAAAATTTTGACTTATTTAAAGAAGCTGTGACTAAAGCCGAGTTTGTGAATATTTTGAAAACATCACTTTTTGCCTACATATTTTTCTCGATACAATTCATCTTCTGGTGAATAAATTCTTCATTGGAACTATGTAAACAAAGTCACTCATGCCGACTCTTCTAAATTAAAATTAACTGCACCTGGAGATGCCGGGGATTGAACCCGGGGCCTCATACATGCGAAGCATGCGCTCTACCACAGAGCTACATCCCCATTACATTGCTACAGATGTACAGAACACGACACACAAATAGAACCTCGGCTAATTCGAAAAAATAACCTTGTCTATTTTTTTTTTTAATAAAGTTCGTCTGAGGACTGTAGATTGCAAAATAGTTAAAAGCCTCAGATGTATATTAACAGAGGTAATAGTTGGACACATTTAACCACATCCAATGATTGTTTAGGACTCCTAGCCTACGTATGGTAACTTAGTGTCAATTGTTATATGAGATCGCTTAAATGCCCTTCCATTTATGACTTTATTGGTCAAAATATGAAGTTCTTCACTAAGTATATCATCTTCTTATCCAAAAATTATCCTCTTTTACTCGGGGAATGAGGACCTATAATCGATTTACTGACACCTCATGGACACCAGGCACCAGATTTTCGGAGACAGCAGTGAACAGGATCTTAGCAGATGTTTAATTAAGTTTTCTCACTCAACTCTAAATTGTTCAAAATCAAAACCTGAATTGCATTTTCTTTTCGGCTAAACGTTCCAAGCTGTGGAAGGAGCTATGTTGGACTCTTTTCTAAAACATCAGCCTTGAAACAATTTTAATAAAGCTTCTGTAGCCAAAGAAATGAAATTCTCATGAGAAGTCACTAAAACTACGAATGTGAGGTCAAGGAAACTTCCCGAAACTCTAGAATTTAAGTAGGATACGCCATATACACTATTAAAAATCCACTTAGAGAAGTTGGCAACGCTATGCTATTTTCTTTGGGAATAAGGAAATCTAATGAAGACTCTGTCCTCAGAAGGAAACCAGACACAGGATTTTTAAAGATTTTTCTTTGGATTGATACACTAATGTTGACATTGTTGTGTGATAATTACTAAATTGTAAAATTTTGACTTATTTAAAGAAGCTGTGACTAAAGCCGAGTTTGTGAATATTTTGAAAACATCACTTTTTGCCTACACATTTTTCTCGATACAATTCATTTTCTGGTGAATAAATTCTTCATTGGAACTATGTAAACAAAGTCACTCATGCCGACTCTTCTAAATTAAAATTAACTGCACCTGGAGATGCCGGGGATTGAACCCGGGGCCTCATACATGCAAAGCATGCGCTCTACCACTGAGCTACATCCCCATTACATTGCTGCAGTTGTAAAGAACACGACACACAAATAGAACCTCGGCTAATTCGAAAAAATAACCTTGTCTATTTTTTTTTTAATAAAGTTCGTCTGAGGACTGTAGATTGCAAAATAGTTAAAAGCCTCAGATGTATATTAACAGAGGTAATAGTTGGACACATTTAACCACATCCAATGATTGTTTAGGACTCCTAGCCTACGTATGGTAACTTAGTGTTATTGTTATATCAGATGGCTTAAATGCCCTTCCATTTATGACTTTATTGGTCAAAATATGAAGTTCTTCACTAAGTATATCATCTTCTTATCCAAAAATTATCCTCTTTTACTCGGGGAATGAGGACCTATAATCGATTTACTGACACCTCATGGACACCAGGCACCAGATTTTCTGAGACAGCAGTGAACAGGATCTTAGCAGATGTTAAATTAAGTTTGCTCACTCAACTCTAAATTGTTCAAAATCAAAACCTGAATTGCATTTTCTTTTCGGCTAAACGTTCCAAACTGTGGAAGCAGCTATGTTGGACTCTTTTCTAAAACATCAGCCTTGAAACAATTTTAATAAAGCTTCTGTAGCCAAAGAAATGAAATTCTCATGAGAAGTCACTAAAACTACGAATGTGAGGTCAAGGAAACTTCCCGAAACTCTAGAATTTAAGTAGGATACGCCATATACACTATTAAAAACCCACTTAGAGAAGTTGGCAACGCTATGCTATTTTCTTTGGGAATAAGGAAATCTAATGCAGACTCTGTCCTCAGAAGGAAACCAGACACAGGATTTTTAAGACAAGAGAGGATTTGGAGCTTAAAGATTTTTCTTTGGATTGATACACTAATGTTGACATTGTTGTGTGATAATAACTAAATTGTACAATTTTGACTTATTTAAAGAAGATGTGACTAAAGCCGAGTTTGTGAATATTTTGAAAACATCACTTTTTGCCTACATATTTTTCTCGATACAATTCATCTTCTGGTGAATAAATTCTTCATTGGAACTATGTAAACAAAGTCACTCATGCCGACTCTTCTAAATTAAAATTAATTGCACCTGGAAATGCCGGGGATTGAATCCGGGGCCTCATACATGCAAAGCATGCGCTCTACCACTGAGCTACATCCCCATTACATTGCTACAGATGTACAGAACACGACACACAAATAGAACCTCGGCTTATTCGAAAAAATAACCTTGTCTATTTTTTTTTTTAATAAAGTTCGTCTGAGGACTGTAGATTGCAAAATAGTTAAAAGCCTCAGATGTATATTAACAGAGGTAATAGTTGGACACATTTAACCACATCCAATGATTGTTTAGGACTCCTAGCCTACGTATGGTAACTTAGTGTCAATTGTTATATGAGATGGCTTAAATGCCCTTCCATTTATGACTTTATTGGTCAAAATATGAAGTTCTTCACTAAGTATATCATCTTCTTATCCAAAAATTATCCTCTTTTACTCGGGGAATGAGGACCTATAATCGATTTACTGACACCTCATGGACACCAGGCACCAGATTTTCTGAGACAGCAGTGAACAGGATCTTAGCAGATGTTTAATTAAGTTTGCTCACTCAACTCTAAATTGTTCAAAATCAAAACCTGAATTGCATTTTCTTTTCGGCTAAACGTTCCAAGCTGTGGAAGGAGCTTTGTTGGACTCTTTTCTAAAACATCAGCCTTGAAACAATTTTAATAAAGCTTCTGTAGCCAAATAAATGAAATTCTCATGAGAAGTCACTAAAACTACGAATGTGAGGTCAAGGAAACTTCCCGAAACTCTAGAATTTAAGTAGGATACGCCATATACACTATTAAAAATCCACTTAGAGAAGTTGGCAACGCTATGCTATTTTCTTTGGGAATAAGGAAATCTAATGAAGACTCTGTCCTCAGAAGGAAACCAGACACAGGATTTTTAAAGATTTTTCTTTGGATTGATACACTAATGTTGACATTGTTGTGTGATAATTACTAAATTGTAAAATTTTGACTTATTTAAAGAAGCTGTGACTAAAGCCGAGTTTGTGAATATTTTGAAAACATCACTTTTTGCCTACATATTTTTCTCGATACAATTCATCTTCTGGTGAATAAATTCTTCATTGGAACTATGTAAACAAAGTCACTCATGCCGACTCTTCTAAATTAAAATTAATTGCTCCTGGAGATGCCGGGGATTGAACCCGGGGCCTCATACATGCAAAGCATGCGCTCTACCACTGAGCTACATCCCCATTACATTGCTGCAGTTGTAAAGAACACGACACACAAATAGAACCTCGGCTAATTCGAAAAAATAACCTTGTCTATTTTTTTTTTAATAAAGTTCATCTGAGGACTGTAGATTGCAAAATAGTTAAAAGCCTCAGATGTATATTAACAGAGGTAATAGTTGGACACATTTAACCACATCCAATGATTGTTTAGGACTCCTAGCCTACGTATGGTAACTTAGTGTTATTGTTATATCAGATGGCTTAAATGCCCTTCCATTTATGACTTTATTGGTCAAAATATGAAGTTCTTCACTAAGTATATCATCTTCTTATCCAAAAATTATCCTCTTTTACTCGGGGAATGAGGACCTATAATCGATTTACTGACACCTCATGGACACCAGGCACCAGATTTTCTGAGACAGCAGTGAACAGGATCTTAGCAGATGTTTAATTAAGTTTGCTCAATCAACTCTAAATTGTTCAAAATCAAAACCTGAATTGCATTTTCTTTTCGGCTAAACGTTCCAAGCTGTGGAAGGAGCTATGTTGGACTCTTTTCTAAAACATCAGCCTTGAAACAATTTTAATAAAGCTTCTGTAGCCAAAGAAATGAAATTCTCATGAGAAGTCACTAAAACTACGAATGTGAGGTCAAGGAAACTTCCCGAAACTCTAGAATTTAAGTAGGATATGCCATATACACTATTAAAAACCCACTTAGAGAAGTTGGCAACGCTATGCTATTTTCTTTGGGAATAAGGAAATCTAATGCAGACTCTGTCCTCAGAAGGAAACCAGACACAGGATTTTTAAGACAAGAGAGGATTTGGAGCTTAAAGATTTTTCTTTGGATTGATACACTAATGTTGACATTGTTGTGTGATAATTACTAAATTGTAAAATTTTGACTTATTTAAAGAAGCTGTGACTAAAGCCGAGTTTGTGAATATTTTGAAAACATCACTTTTTGCCTACATATTTTTCTCGATACAATTCATCTTCTGGTGAATAAATTCTTCATTGGAACTATGTAAACAAAGTCACTCATGCCGACTCTTCTAAATTAAAATTAACTGCACCTGGAGATGCCGGGGATTGAACCCGGGGCCTCATACATGCGAAGCATGCGCTCTACCACAGAGCTACATCCCCATTACATTGCTGCCGTTGTAAAGAACACGACACACAAATAGAACCTCGGCTAATTCGAAAAAATAACCTTGTCTATTTTTTTTTTAATAAAGTTCGTCTGAGGACTGTAGATTGCAAAATAGTTAAAAGCCTCAGATGTATATTAACAGAGGTAATAGTTGGACACATTTAACCACATCCAATGATTGTTTAGGACTCCTAGCCTACGTATGGTAACTTAGTGTTATTGTTATATCAGATGGCTTAAATGCCCTTCCATTTATGACTTTATTGGTCAAAATATGAAGTTCTTCACTAAGTATATCATCTTCTTATCCAAAAATTATCCTCTTTTACTCAAGGAATGAGGACCTATAATCGATTTACTGACACCTCATGGACACCAGGCACCAGATTTTCTGAGACAGCAGTGAACAGGATCTTAGCAGATGTTTAATTAAGTTTGCTCAATCAACTCTAAATTGTTCAAAATCAAAACCTGAATTGCATTTTCTTTTCGGCTAAACGTTCCAAGCTGTGGAAGGAGCTATGTTGGACTCTTTTCTAAAACATCAGCCTTGAAACAATTTTAATAAAGCTTCTGTAGCCAAAGAAATGAAATTCTCATGAGAAGTCACTAAAACTACGAATGTGAGGTCAAGGAAACTTCCCGAAACTCTAGAATTTAAGTAGGATATGCCATATACACTATTAAAAACCCACTTAGAGAAGTTGGCAACGCTATGCTATTTTCTTTGGGAATAAGGAAATCTAATGCAGACTCTGTCCTCAGAAGGAAACCAGACACAGGATTTTTAAGACAAGAGAGGATTTGGAGCTTAAAGATTTTTCTTTGGATTGATACACTAATGTTGACATTGTTGTGTGATAATTACTAAATTGTAAAATTTTGACTTATTTAAAGAAGCTGTGACTAAAGCCGAGTTTGTGAATATTTTGAAAACATCACTTTTTGCCTACATATTTTTCTCGATACAATTCATCTTCTGGTGAATAAATTCTTCATTGGAACTATGTAAACAAAGTCACTCATGCCGACTCTTCTAAATTAAAATTAATTGCTCCTGGAGATGCCGGGGATTGAACCCGGGGCCTCATACATGCGAAGCATGCGCTCTACCACTGAGCTACATCCCAATTACATTGCTACAGTTGTAAAGAACACGACACACAAATAGAACCTCGGCTAATTCGAAAAAATAACCTTGTCTATTTTTTTTTTAATAAAGTTCGTCTGAGGACTGTAGATTGCAAAATAGTTAAAAGCCTCAGATGTATATTAACAGAGGTAATAGTTGGACACATTTAACCACATCCAATGATTGTTTAGGACTCCTAGCCTACGTATGGTAACTTAGTGTTATTGTTATATCAGATGGCTTAAATGCCCTTCCATTTATGACTTTATTGGTCAAAATATGAAGTTCTTCACTAAGTATATCATCTTCTTATCCAAAAATTATCCTCTTTTACTCAAGGAATGAGGACCTATAATCGATTTACTGACACCTCATGGACACCAGGCACCAGATTTTCTGAGACAGCAGTGAACAGGATCTTAGCAGATGTTTAATTAAGTTTGCTCAATCAACTCTAAATTGTTCAAAATCAAAACCTGAATTGCATTTTCTTTTCGGCTAAACGTTCCAAGCTGTGGAAGGAGCTATGTTGGACTCTTTTCTAAAACATCAGCCTTGAAACAATTTTAATAAAGCTTCTGTAGCCAAAGAAATGAAATTCTCATGAGAAGTCACTAAAACTACGAATGTGAGGTCAAGGAAACTTCCCGAAACTCTAGAATTTAAGTAGGATATGCCATATACACTATTAAAAACCCACTTAGAGAAGTTGGCAACGCTATGCTATTTTCTTTGGGAATAAGGAAATCTAATGCAGACTCTGTCCTCAGAAGGAAACCAGACACAGGATTTTTAAGACGAGAGGATTTGGAGCTTAAAGATTTTTCTTTGGATTGATACACTAATGTTGACATTGTTGTGTGATAATTACTAAATTGTAAAATTTTGACTTATTTAAAGAAGCTGTGACTAAAGCCGAGTTTGTGAATATTTTGAAAACATCACTTTTTGCCTACATATTTTTCTCGATACAATTCATCTTCTGGTGAATAAATTCTTCATTGGAACTATGTAAACAAAGTCACTCATGCCGACTCTTCTAAATTAAAATTAACTGCACCTGGAGATGCCGGGGATTGAACCCGGGGCCTCATACATGCGAAGCATGCGCTCTACCACAGAGCTACATCCCCATTACATTGCTACAGATGTACAGAACACGACACACAAATAGAACCTCGGCTAATTCGAAAAAATAACCTTGTCTATTTTTTTTTTTAATAAAGTTCGTCTGAGGACTGTAGATTGCAAAATAGTTAAAAGCCTCAGATGTATATTAACAGAGGTAATAGTTGGACACATTTAACCACATCCAATGATTGTTTAGGACTCCTAGCCTACGTATGGTAACTTAGTGTCAATTGTTATATGAGATCGCTTAAATGCCCTTCCATTTATGACTTTATTGGTCAAAATATGAAGTTCTTCACTAAGTATATCATCTTCTTATCCAAAAATTATCCTCTTTTACTCGGGGAATGAGGACCTATAATCGATTTACTGACACCTCATGGACACCAGGCACCAGATTTTCGGAGACAGCAGTGAACAGGATCTTAGCAGATGTTTAATTAAGTTTTCTCACTCAACTCTAAATTGTTCAAAATCAAAACCTGAATTGCATTTTCTTTTCGGCTAAACGTTCCAAGCTGTGGAAGGAGCTATGTTGGACTCTTTTCTAAAACATCAGCCTTGAAACAATTTTAATAAAGCTTCTGTAGCCAAAGAAATGAAATTCTCATGAGAAGTCACTAAAACTACGAATGTAAGGTCAAGGAAACTTCCCGAAACTCTAGAATTTAAGTAGGATACGCCATATACACTATTAAAAATCCACTTAGAGAAGTTGGCAACGCTATGCTATTTTCTTTGGGAATAAGGAAATCTAATGAAGACTCTGTCCTCAGAAGGAAACCAGACACAGGATTTTTAAAGATTTTTCTTTGGATTGATACACTAATGTTGACATTGTTGTGTGATAATTACTAAATTGTAAAATTTTGACTTATTTAAAGAAGCTGTGACTAAAGCCGAGTTTGTGAATATTTTGAAAACATCACTTTTTGCCTACACATTTTTCTCGATACAATTCATTTTCTGGTGAATAAATTCTTCATTGGAACTATGTAAACAAAGTCACTCATGCCGACTCTTCTAAATTAAAATTAACTGCACCTGGAGATGCCGGGGATTGAACCCGGGGCCTCATACATGCAAAGCATGCACTCTACCACTGAGCTACATCCCCATTACATTGCTGCAGTTGTAAAGAACACGACACACAAATAGAACCTCGGCTAATTCGAAAAAATAACCTTGTCTATTTTTTTTTTAATAAAGTTCGTCTGAGGACTGTAGATTGCAAAATAGTTAAAAGCCTCAGATGTATATTAACAGAGGTAATAGTTGGACACATTTAACCACATCCAATGATTGTTTAGGACTCCTAGCCTACGTATGGTAACTTAGTGTTATTGTTATATCAGATGGCTTAAATGCCCTTCCATTTATGACTTTATTGGTCAAAATATGAAGTTCTTCACTAAGTATATCATCTTCTTATCCAAAAATTATCCTCTTTTACTCGGGGAATGAGGACCTATAATCGATTTACTGACACCTCATGGACACCAGGCACCAGATTTTCTGAGACAGCAGTGAACAGGATCTTAGCAGATGTTTAATTAAGTTTGCTCAATCAACTCTAAATTGTTCAAAATCAAAACCTGAATTGCATTTTCTTTTCGGCTAAACGTTCCAAGCTGTGGAAGGAGCTATGTTGGACTCTTTTCTAAAACATCAGCCTTGAAACAATTTTAATAAAGCTTCTGTAGCCAAAGAAATGAAATTCTCATGAGAAGTCACTAAAACTACGAATGTGAGGTCAAGGAAACTTCCCGAAACTCTAGAATTTAAGTAGGATATGCCATATACACTATTAAAAACCCACTTAGAGAAGTTGGCAACGCTATGCTATTTTCTTTGGGAATAAGGAAATCTAATGCAGACTCTGTCCTCAGAAGGAAACCAGACACAGGATTTTTAAGACAAGAGAGGATTTGGAGCTTAAAGATTTTTCTTTGGATTGATACACTAATGTTGACATTGTTGTGTGATAATTACTAAATTGTAAAATTTTGACTTATTTAAAGAAGCTGTGACTAAAGCCGAGTTTGTGAATATTTTGAAAACATCACTTTTTGCCTACATATTTTTCTCGATACAATTCATCTTCTGGTGAATAAATTCTTCATTGGAACTATGTAAACAAAGTCACTCATGCCGACTCTTCTAAATTAAAATTAACTGCACCTGGAGATGCCGGGGATTGAACCCGGGGCCTCATACATGCGAAGCATGCGCTCTACCACAGAGCTACATCCCCATTACATTGCTACAGATGTACAGAACACGACACACAAATAGAACCTCGGCTAATTCGAAAAAATAACCTTGTCTATTTTTTTTTTTTAATAAAGTTCGTCTGAGGACTGTAGATTGCAAAATAGTTAAAAGCCTCAGATGTATATTAACAGAGGTAATAGTTGGACACATTTAACCACATCCAATGATTGTTTAGGACTCCTAGCCTACGTATGGTAACTTAGTGTCAATTGTTATATGAGATCGCTTAAATGCCCTTCCATTTATGACTTTATTGGTCAAAATATGAAGTTCTTCACTAAGTATATCATCTTCTTATCCAAAAATTATCCTCTTTTACTCGGGGAATGAGGACCTATAATCGATTTACTGACACCTCATGGACACCAGGCACCAGATTTTCGGAGACAGCAGTGAACAGGATCTTAGCAGATGTTTAATTAAGTTTTCTCACTCAACTCTAAATTGTTCAAAATCAAAACCTGAATTGCATTTTCTTTTCGGCTAAACGTTCCAAGCTGTGGAAGGAGCTATGTTGGACTCTTTTCTAAAACATCAGCCTTGAAACAATTTTAATAAAGCTTCTGTAGCCAAAGAAATGAAATTCTCATGAGAAGTCACTAAAACTACGAATGTGAGGTCAAGGAAACTTCCCGAAACTCTAGAATTTAAGTAGGATACGCCATATACACTATTAAAAATCCACTTAGAGAAGTTGGCAACGCTATGCTATTTTCTTTGGGAATAAGGAAATCTAATGAAGACTCTGTCCTCAGAAGGAAACCAGACACAGGATTTTTAAAGATTTTTCTTTGGATTGATACACTAATGTTGACATTGTTGTGTGATAATTACTAAATGGTAAAATTTTGACTTATTTAAAGAAGCTGTGACTAAAGCCGAGTCTGTGAATATTTTGAAAACATCACTTTTTGCCTACATATTTTTCTTGATACAATTCATCTTGTGGTGAATAAATTCTTCATTGGAACTATGTAAACAAAGTCACTCATGCCGACTCTTCTAAATTAAAATTAACTGCACCTGGAGATGCCAGGGATTGAACCCGGGGCCTCATACATGCGAAGCATGCGCTCTACCACTGAGCTACATCCCCATTACATTGCTACAGTTGTTCAGAACACGACACACAAATAGAACCTCGGCTAATTCGAAAAAATAGCCTTGTCTATTTTTTTTTTAATAAAGTTCGTCTGAGGACTGTAGATTGCAAAATAGTTAAAAGCCTCAGATGTATATTAACAGAGGTAATAGTTGGACACATTTAACCACATCCAATGATTGTTTAGGACTCCTAGCCTACGTATGGTAACTTAGTGTCAATTGTTATATGAGATGGCTTAAATGCCCTTCCATTTATGACTTTATTGGTCAAAATATGAAGTTCTTCACTAAGTATATCATCTTCTTATCCAAAAATTATCCTCTTTTACTCGGGGAATGAGGACCTATAATCGATTTACTGACACCTCATGGACACCAGGCACCAGATTTTCTGAGACAGCAGTGAACAGGATCTTAGCAGATGTTTAATTAAGTTTGCTCACTCAACTCTAAATTGTTCAAAATCAAAACCTGAATTGCATTTTCTTTTCGGCTAAACGTTCCAAGCTGTGGAAGGAGCTATGTTGGACTCTTTTCTAAAACATCAGCCTTGAAACAATTTTAATAAAGCTTCTGTAGCCAAAGAAATGAAATTCTCATGAGAAGTCACTAAAACTACGAATGTGAGGTCAAGGAAACTTCCCGAAACTCTAGAATTTAAGTAGGATACGCCATATACACTATTAAAAATCCACTTAGAGAAGTTGGCAACGCTATGCTATTTTCTTTGGGAATAAGGAAATCTAATGAAGACTCTGTCCTCAGAAGGAAACCAGACACAGGATTTTTAAAGATTTTTCTTTGGATTGATACACTAATGTTGACATTGTTGTGTGATAATTACTAAATGGTAAAATTTTGACTTATTTAAAGAAGCTGTGACTAAAGCCGAGTCTGTGAATATTTTGAAAACATCACTTTTTGCCTACATATTTTTCTTGATACAATTCATCTTGTGGTGAATAAATTCTTCATTGGAACTATGTAAACAAAGTCACTCATGCCGACTCTTCTAAATTAAAATTAACTGCACCTGGAGATGCCAGGGATTGAACCCGGGGCCTCATACATGCGAAGCATGCGCTCTACCACTGAGCTACATCCCCATTACATTGCTACAGTTGTTCAGAACACGACACACAAATAGAACCTCGGCTAATTCGAAAAAATAGCCTTGTCTATTTTTTTTTTAATAAAGTTCGTCTGAGGACTGTAGATTGCAAAATAGTTAAAAGCCTCAGATGTATATTAACAGAGGTAATAGTTGGACACATTTAACCACATCCAATGATTGTTTAGGACTCCTAGCCTACGTATGGTAACTTAGTGTCAATTGTTATATGAGATGGCTTAAATGCCCTTCCATTTATGACTTTATTGGTCAAAATATGAAGTTCTTCACTAAGTATATCATCTTCTTATCCAAAAATTATCCTCTTTTACTCGGGGAATGAGGACCTATAATCGATTTACTGACACCTCATGGACACCAGGCACCAGATTTTCTGAGACAGCAGTGAACAGGATCTTAGCAGATGTTTAATTAAGTTTGCTCACTCAACTCTAAATTGTTCAAAATCAAAACCTGAATTGCATTTTCTTTTCGGCTAAACGTTCCAAGCTGTGGAAGGAGCTATGTTGGACTCTTTTCTAAAACATCAGCCTTGAAACAATTTGAATAAAGCTTCTGTAGCCAAAGAAATGAAATTCTCATGAGAAGTCACTAAAACTACGAATGTGAGGTCAAGGAAACTTCCCGAAACTCTAGAATTTAAGTAGGATACGCCATATACACTATTAAAAACCCACTTAGAGAAGTTGGCAACGCTATGCTATTTTCTTTGGGAATAAGGAAATCTAATGCAGACTCTGTCCTCAGAAGGAAACCAGAAACAGGATTTTTAAGACAAGAGAGGATTTGGAGCTTAAAGATTTTTCTTTGGATTGATACACTAATGTTGATATTGTTGTGTGATAATTACTAAATTGTAAAATTTTGACTTATTTAAAGAAGCTGTGACTAAAGCCGAGTTTGTGAATATTTTGAAAACATCACTTTTTGCCTACATATTTTTCTTGATACAATTCATCTTGTGGTGAATAAATTCTTCATTGGAACTATGTAAACAAAGTCACTCATGCCGACTCTTCTAAATTAAAATTAATTGCACCTGGAGATGCCGGGGATTGAACCCGGGGCCTCATACATGCAAAGCATGCGCTCTACCACTGAGCTACATCCCCATTACATTGCTGCAGCCTTACAGAACACGACACACAAATAGAACTTTGGCTCATTCGAAAAAATAATCGATTTACTGACACCTCATGGACACCAGGCACCAGATTTTCTGAGACAGCAGTGAACAGGATCTTAGCAGATGTTTAATTAAGTTTGCTCACTCAACTCTAAATTGTTCAAAATCAAAACCTGAATTGCATTTTCTTTTCGGCTAAACGTTCCAAGCTGTGGAAGGAGCTATGTTGGACTCTTTTCTAAAACAACAGCCTTGAAACAATTTGAATAAAGCTTCTGTAGCCAAAGAAATGAAATTCTCATGAGAAGTCACTAAAACTACGAATGTGAGGTCAAGGAAACTTCCCGAAACTCTAGAATTTAAGTAGGATACGCCATATACACTATTAAAAACCCACTTAGAGAAGTTGGCAACGCTATGCTATTTTCTTTGGGAATAAGGAAATCTAATGCAGACTCTGTCCTCAGAAGGAAACCAGACACAGGATTTTTAAGACAAGAGAGGATTTGGAGCTTAAAGATTTTTCTTTGGATTGATACACTAATGTTGACATTGTTGTGTGATAATTACTAAATGGTAAAATTTTGACTTATTTAAAGAAGCTGTGACTAAAGCCGAGTCTGTGAATATTTTGAAAACATCACTTTTTGCCTACATATTTTTCTTGATACAATTCATCTTGTGGTGAATAAATTCTTCATTGGAACTATGTAAACAAAGTCACTCATGCCGACTCTTCTAAATTAAAATTAACTGCACCTGGAGATGCCAGGGATTGAACCCGGGGCCTCATACATGCGAAGCATGCGCTCTACCACTGAGCTACATCCCCATTACATTGCTACAGTTGTACAGAACACGACACACAAATAGAACCGCGGCTAATTCGAAAAAATAACCTTGTCTATTTTTTTTTTAATAAAGTTCGTCTGAGGACTGTAGATTGCAATATAGTTAAAAGCCTCAGATGTATATTAACAGAGGTAATAGTTGGACACATTTAACCACATCCAATGATTGTTTAGGACTCCTAGCCTACGTATGGTAACTTAGTGTCAATTGTTATATGAGATGGCTTAAATGCCCTTCCATTTATGACTTTATTGGTCAAAATATGAAGTTCTTCACTAAGTATATCATCTTCTTATCCAAAAATTATCCTCTTTTACTCGGGGAATGAGGACCTATAATCGATTTACTGACACCTCATGGACACCAGGCACCAGATTTTCTGAGACAGCAGTGAACAGGATCTTAGCAGATGTTTAATTAAGTTTGCTCACTCAACTCTAAATTGTTCAAAATCAAAACCTGAATTGCATTTTCTTTTCGGCTAAACGTTCCAAGCTGTGGAAGGAGCTATGTTGGACTCTTTTCAAAAACATCAGCCTTGAAACAATTTGAATAAAGCTTCTGTAGCCAAAGAAATGAAATTCTCATGAGAAGTCACTAAAACTACGAATGTGAGGTCAAGGAAACTTCCCGAAACTCTAGAATTTAAGTAGGATACGCCATATACACTATTAAAAACCCACTTAGAGAAGTTGGCAACGCTATGCTATTTTCTTTGGGAATAAGGAAATCTAATGCAGACTCTGTCCTCAGAAGGAAACCAGACACAGGGTTTTTAAGACAAGAGAGGATTTGGAGCTTAAAGATTTTTCTTTGGATTGATACACTAATGTTGACATTGTTGTGTGATAATTACTAAATTGTAAAATTTTGACTTATTTAAAGAAGCTGTGACTAAAGCCGAGTCTGTGAATATTTTGAAAACATCACTTTTTGCCTACATATTTTTCTTGATACAATTCATCTTGTGGTGAATAAATTCTTCATTGGAACTATGTAAACAAAGTCACTCATGCCGACTCTTCTAAATTAAAATTAACTGCACCTGGAGATGCCAGGGATTGAACCCGGGGCCTCATACATGCGAAGCATGCGCTCTACCACTGAGCTACATCCCCATTACATTGCTACAGTTGTTCAGAACACGACACACAAATAGAACCTCGGCTAATTCGAAAAAATAGCCTTGTCTATTTTTTTTTTAATAAAGTTCGTCTGAGGACTGTAGATTGCAAAATAGTTAAAAGCCTCAGATGTATATTAACAGAGGTAATAGTTGGACACATTTAACCACATCCAATGATTGTTTAGGACTCCTAGCCTACGTATGGTAACTTAGTGTCAATTGTTATATGAGATGGCTTAAATGCCCTTCCATTTATGACTTTATTGGTCAAAATATGAAGTTCTTCACTAAGTATATCATCTTCTTATCCAAAAATTATCCTCTTTTACTCGGGGAATGAGGACCTATAATCGATTTACTGACACCTCATGGACACCAGGCACCAGATTTTCTGAGACAGCAGTGAACAGGATCTTAGCAGATGTTTAATTAAGTTTGCTCACTCAACTCTAAATTGTTCAAAATCAAAACCTGAATTGCATTTTCTTTTCGGCTAAACGTTCCAAGCTGTGGAAGGAGCTATGTTGGACTCTTTTCTAAAACATCAGCCTTGAAACAATTTGAATAAAGCTTCTGTAGCCAAAGAAATGAAATTCTCATGAGAAGTCACTAAAACTACGAATGTGAGGTCAAGGAAACTTCCCGAAACTCTAGAATTTAAGTAGGATACGCCATATACACTATTAAAAACCCACTTAGAGAAGTTGGCAACGCTATGCTATTTTCTTTGGGAATAAGGAAATCTAATGCAGACTCTGTCCTCAGAAGGAAACCAGACACAGGATTTTTAAGACAAGAGAGGATTTGGAGCTTAAAGATTTTTCTTTGGATTGATACACTAATGTTGATATTGTTGTGTGATAATTACTAAATTGTAAAATTTTGACTTATTTAAAGAAGCTGTGACTAAAGCCGAGTTTGTGAATATTTTGAAAACATCACTTTTTGCCTACATATTTTTCTTGATACAATTCATCTTGTGGTGAATAAATTCTTCATTGGAACTATGTAAACAAAGTCACTCATGCCGACTCTTCTAAATTAAAATTAATTGCACCTGGAGATGCCGGGGATTGAACCCGGGGCCTCATACATGCAAAGCATGCGCTCTACCACTGAGCTACATCCCCATTACATTGCTGCAGCATTACAGAACACGACACACAAATAGAACTTTGGCTCATTCGAAAAAATAATCGATTTACTGACACCTCATGGACACCAGGCACCAGATTTTCTGAGACAGCAGTGAACAGGATCTTAGCAGATGTTTAATTAAGTTTGCTCACTCAACTCTAAATTGTTCAAAATCAAAACCTGAATTGCATTTTCTTTTCGGCTAAACGTTCCAAGCTGTGGAAGGAGCTATGTTGGACTCTTTTCTAAAACAACAGCCTTGAAACAATTTGAATAAAGCTTCTGTAGCCAAAGAAATGAAATTCTCATGAGAAGTCACTAAAACTACGAATGTGAGGTCAAGGAAACTTCCCGAAACTCTAGAATTTAAGTAGGATACGCCATATACACTATTAAAAACCCACTTAGAGAAGTTGGCAACGCTATGCTATTTTCTTTGGGAATAAGGAAATCTAATGCAGACTCTGTCCTCAGAAGGAAACCAGACACAGGATTTTTAAGACAAGAGAGGATTTGGAGCTTAAAGATTTTTCTTTGGATTGATACACTAATGTTGACATTGTTGTGTGATAATTACTAAATGGTAAAATTTTGACTTATTTAAAGAAGCTGTGACTAAAGCCGAGTCTGTGAATATTTTGAAAACATCACTTTTTGCCTACATATTTTTCTTGATACAATTCATCTTGTGGTGAATAAATTCTTCATTGGAACTATGTAAACAAAGTCACTCATGCCGACTCTTCTAAATTAAAATTAACTGCACCTGGAGATGCCAGGGATTGAACCCGGGGCCTCATACATGCGAAGCATGCGCTCTACCACTGAGCTACATCCCCATTACATTGCTACAGTTGTACAGAACACGACACACAAATAGAACCGCGGCTAATTCGAAAAAATAACCTTGTCTATTTTTTTTTTAATAAAGTTCGTCTGAGGACTGTAGATTGCAATATAGTTAAAAGCCTCAGATGTATATTAACAGAGGTAATAGTTGGACACATTTAACCACATCCAATGATTGTTTAGGACTCCTAGCCTACGTATGGTAACTTAGTGTCAATTGTTATATGAGATGGCTTAAATGCCCTTCCATTTATGACTTTATTGGTCAAAATATGAAGTTCTTCACTAAGTATATCATCTTCTTATCCAAAAATTATCCTCTTTTACTCGGGGAATGAGGACCTATAATCGATTTACTGACACCTCATGGACACCAGGCACCAGATTTTCTGAGACAGCAGTGAACAGGATCTTAGCAGATGTTTAATTAAGTTTGCTCACTCAACTCTAAATTGTTCAAAATCAAAACCTGAATTGCATTTTCTTTTCGGCTAAACGTTCCAAGCTGTGGAAGGAGCTATGTTGGACTCTTTTCAAAAACATCAGCCTTGAAACAATTTGAATAAAGCTTCTGTAGCCAAAGAAATGAAATTCTCATGAGAAGTCACTAAAACTACGAATGTGAGGTCAAGGAAACTTCCCGAAACTCTAGAATTTAAGTAGGATACGCCATATACACTATTAAAAACCCACTTAGAGAAGTTGGCAACGCTATGCTATTTTCTTTGGGAATAAGGAAATCTAATGCAGACTCTGTCCTCAGAAGGAAACCAGACACAGGGTTTTTAAGACAAGAGAGGATTTGGAGCTTAAAGATTTTTCTTTGGATTGATACACTAATGTTGACATTGTTGTGTGATAATTACTAAATTGTAAAATTTTGACTTATTTAAAGAAGCTGTGACTAAAGCCGAGTTTGTGAATATTTTGAAAACATCACTTTTTGCCTACATATTTTTCTCGATACAATTCATCTTCTGGTGAATAAATTCTTCATTGGAACTATGTAAACAAAGTCACTCATGCCGACTCTTCTAAATTAAAATTAATTGCACCTGGAGATGCCGGGGATTGAACCCGGGGCCTCACACATGCAAAGCATGCGCTCTACCACTGAGCTACATCCCCATTACATTGCTGCAGCATTACAGAACACGACACACAAATAGAACCTTCGGCTCATTCGAAAAAATAATCGATTTACTGACACCTCATGGACACCAGGCACCAGATTTTCTGAGAAAGCAGTGAACAGGATCTTAGCAGATGTTTAATTAAGTTTGCTCACTCAACTCTAAATTGTTCAAAATCAAAACCTGAATTGCATTTTCTTTTCGGCTAAACGTTCCAAGCTGTGGAAGGAGCTATGTTGGACTCTTTTCTAAAACATCAGCCTTGAAACAATTTTAATAAAGCTTCTGTAGCCAAAGAAATGAAATTCTCATGAGAAGTCACTAAAACTACGAATGTGAGGTCAAGGAAACTTCCCGAAACTCTAGAATTTAAGTAGGATACGCCATATACACTATTAAAAACCCACTTAGAGAAGTTGGCAACGCTATGCTATTTTCTTTGGGAATAAGGAAATCTAATGCAGACTCTGTCCTCAGAAGGAAACCAGACACAGGATTTTTAAGACAAGAGAGGATTTGGAGCTTAAAGATTTTTCTTTGGATTGATACACTAATGTTGACATTGTTGTGTGATAATTACTAAATTGTAAAATTTTGACTTATTTAAAGAAGCTGTGACTAAAGCCGAGTTTGTGAATATTTTGAAAACATCTCTTTTTGCCTACATATTTTTCTCGATACAATTCATCTTCTGGTGAATAAATTCTTCATTGGAACTATGTAAACAAAGTCACTCATGCCGACTCTTCTAAATTAAAATTAATTGCACCTGGAGATGCCGGGGATTGAACCCGGGGCCTCATACATGCAAAGCATGCGCTCTACCACTGAGCTACATCCCCATTACACTGCTGCAGCATTACAGAACACGACACACAAATAGAACCTCGGCTCATTCGAAAAAATAACCTTGTCTATTTTTTTTTAATAAAGTTCATCTGAGGACTGTAGATTGCAAAATAGTTAAAAGCCTCAGATGTATATTAACAGAGGTAATAGTTGGACACATTTAATCACATCCAATGATTGTTTAGGACTCCTAGCCTACGTATGGTAACTTAGTGTCAATTGTTATATCAGATGGCTTAAATGCCCTTCCATTTATGACTTTATTGGTCAAAATATGAAGTTCTTCACTAAGTATATCATCTTCTTATCCAAAAATTATCCTCTTTTACTCGGGGAATGAGGACCTATAATCGATTTACTGACACCTCATGGACACCAGGCACCAGATTTTCTGAGACAGCAGTGAACAGGATCTTAGCAGATGTTTAATTAAGTTTGCTCACTCAACTCTAAATTGTTCAAAATCAAAACCTGAATTGCATTTTCTTTTCGGCTAAACGTTCCAAGCTGTGGAAGGAGCTATGTTGGACTCTTTTCTAAAACAACAGCCTTGAAACAATTTGAATAAAGCTTCTGTAGCCAAAGAAATGAAATTCTCATGAGAAGTCACTAAAACTACGAATGTGAGGTCAAGGAAACTTCCCGAAACTCTAGAATTTAAGTAGGATACGCCATATACACTATTTAAAACCCACTTAGAGAAGTTGGCAACGCTATGCTATTTTCTTTGGGAATAAGGAAATCTAATGCAGACTCTGTCCTCAGAAGGAAACCAGACACAGGATTTTTAAGACAAGAGAGGATTTGGAGCTTAAAGATTTTTCTTTGGATTGATACACTAATGTTGACATTGTTGTGTGATAATTACTAAATTGTAAAATTTTGACTTATTTAAAGAAGCTGTGACTAAAGCCGAGTTTGTGAATATTTTGAAAACATCACTTTTTGCCTACATATTTTTCTCGATACAATTCATCTTCTGGTGAATAAATTCTTCATTGGAACTATGTAAACAAAGTCACTCATGCCGACTCTTCTAAATTAAAATTAATTGCACCTGGAGATGCCGGGGATTGAACCCGGGGCCTCATACATGCAAAGCATGCGCTCTACCACTGAGCTACATCCCCATTACACTGCTGCAGCATTACAGAACACGACACACAAATAGAACCTCGGCTCATTCGAAAAAATAACCTTGTCTATTTTTTTTTAATAAAGTTCATCTGAGGACTGTAGATTGCAAAATAGTTAAAAGCCTCAGATGTATATTAACAGAGGTAATAGTTGGACACATTTAATCACATCCAATGATTGTTTAGGACTCCTAGCCTACGTATGGTAACTTAGTGTCAATTGTTATATCAGATGGCTTAAATGCCCTTCCATTTATGACTTTATTGGTCAAAATATGAAGTTCTTCACTAAGTATATCATCTTCTTATCCAAAAATTATCCTCTTTTACTCGGGGAATGAGGACCTATAATCGATTTACTGACACCTCATGGACACCAGGCACCAGATTTTCTGAGACAGCAGTGAACAGGATCTTAGCAGATGTTTAATTAAGTTTGCTCACTCAACTCTAAATTGTTCAAAATCAAAACCTGAATTGCATTTTCTTTTCGGCTAAACGTTCCAAGCTGTGGAAGGAGCTATGTTGGACTCTTTTCTAAAACAACAGCCTTGAAACAATTTGAATAAAGCTTCTGTAGCCAAAGAAATGAAATTCTCATGAGAAGTCACTAAAACTACGAATGTGAGGTCAAGGAAACTTCCCGAAACTCTAGAATTTAAGTAGGATACGCCATATACACTATTTAAAACCCACTTAGAGAAGTTGGCAACGCTATGCTATTTTCTTTGGGAATAAGGAAATCTAATGCAGACTCTGTCCTCAGAAGGAAACCAAACACAGGATTTTTAAGACAAGAGAGGATTTGGAGCTTAAAGATTTTTCTTTGGATTGATACACTAATGTTGACATTGTTGTGTGATAATTACTAAATGGTAAAATTTTGACTTATTTAAAGAAGCTGTGACTAAAGCCGAGTCTGTGAATATTTTGAAAACATCACTTTTTGCCTACATATTTTTCTTGATACAATTCATCTTGTGGTGAATAAATTCTTCATTGGAACTATGTAAACAAAGTCACTCATGCCGACTCTTCTAAATTAAAATTAACTGCACCTGGAGATGCCAGGGATTGAACCCGGGGCCTCATACATGCGAAGCATGCGCTCTACCACTGAGCTACATCCCCATTACATTGCTACAGTTGTACAGAACACGACACACAAATAGAACCGCGGCTAATTCGAAAAAATAACCTTGTCTATTTTTTTTTTAATAAAGTTCGTCTGAGGACTGTAGATTGCAATATAGTTAAAAGCCTCAGATGTATATTAACAGAGGTAATAGTTGGACACATTTAACCACATCCAATGATTGTTTAGGACTCCTAGCCTACGTATGGTAACTTAGTGTCAATTGTTATATGAGATGGCTTAAATGCCCTTCCATTTATGACTTTATTGGTCAAAATATGAAGTTCTTCACTAAGTATATCATCTTCTTATCCAAAAATTATCCTCTTTTACTCGGGGAATGAGGACCTATAATCGATTTACTGACACCTCATGGACACCAGGCACCAGATTTTCTGAGACAGCAGTGAACAGGATCTTAGCAGATGTTTAATTAAGTTTGCTCACTCAACTCTAAATTGTTCAAAATCAAAACCTGAATTGCATTTTCTTTTCGGCTAAACGTTCCAAGCTGTGGAAGGAGCTATGTTGGACTCTTTTCAAAAACATCAGCCTTGAAACAATTTGAATAAAGCTTCTGTAGCCAAAGAAATGAAATTCTCATGAGAAGTCACTAAAACTACGAATGTGAGGTCAAGGAAACTTCCCGAAACTCTAGAATTTAAGTAGGATACGCCATATACACTATTAAAAACCCACTTAGAGAAGTTGGCAACGCTATGCTATTTTCTTTGGGAATAAGGAAATCTAATGCAGACTCTGTCCTCAGAAGGAAACCAGACACAGGGTTTTTAAGACAAGAGAGGATTTGGAGCTTAAAGATTTTTCTTTGGATTGATACACTAATGTTGACATTGTTGTGTGATAATTACTAAATTGTAAAATTTTGACTTATTTAAAGAAGCTGTGACTAAAGCCGAGTTTGTGAATATTTTGAAAACATCACTTTTTGCCTACATATTTTTCTCGATACAATTCATCTTCTGGTGAATAAATTCTTCATTGGAACTATGTAAACAAAGTCACTCATGCCGACTCTTCTAAATTAAAATTAATTGCACCTGGAGATTTACTGACACCTCATTGAACCCGGGGCCTCACACATGCAAAGCATGCGCTCTACCACTGAGCTACATCCCCATTACATTGCTGCAGCATTACAGAACACGACACACAAATAGAACCTTCGGCTCATTCGAAAAAATAATCGATTTACTGACACCTCATGGACACCAGGCACCAGATTTTCTGAGAAAGCAGTGAACAGGATCTTAGCAGATGTTTAATTAAGTTTGCTCACTCAACTCTAAATTGTTCAAAATCAAAACCTGAATTGCATTTTCTTTTCGGCTAAACGTTCCAAGCTGTGGAAGGAGCTATGTTGGACTCTTTTCTAAAACATCAGCCTTGAAACAATTTTAATAAAGCTTCTGTAGCCAAAGAAATGAAATTCTCATGAGAAGTCACTAAAACTACGAATGTGAGGTCAAGGAAACTTCCCGAAACTCTAGAATTTAAGTAGGATACGCCATATACACTATTAAAAACCCACTTAGAGAAGTTGGCAACGCTATGCTATTTTCTTTGGGAATAAGGAAATCTAATGCAGACTCTGTCCTCAGAAGGAAACCAGACACAGGATTTTTAAGACAAGAGAGGATTTGGAGCTTAAAGATTTTTCTCTGGATTGATACACTAATGTTGACATTGTTGTGTGATAATTACTAAATTGTAAAATTTTGACTTATTTAAAGAAGCTGTGACTAAAGCCGAGTTTGTGAATATTTTGAAAACATCTCTTTTTGCCTACATATTTTTCTCGATACAATTCATCTTCTGGTGAATAAATTCTTCATTGGAACTATGTAAACAAAGTCACTCATGCCGACTCTTCTAAATTAAAATTAATTGCACCTGGAGATGCCGGGGATTGAACCCGGGGCCTCATACATGCAAAGCATGCGCTCTACCACTGAGCTACATCCCCATTACACTGCTGCAGCATTACAGAACACGACACACAAATAGAACCTCGGCTCATTCGAAAAAATAACCTTGTCTATTTTTTTTTAATAAAGTTCATCTGAGGACTGTAGATTGCAAAATAGTTAAAAGCCTCAGATGTATATTAACAGAGGTAATAGTTGGACACATTTAATCACATCCAATGATTGTTTAGGACTCCTAGCCTACGTATGGTAACTTAGTGTCAATTGTTATATCAGATGGCTTAAATGCCCTTCCATTTATGACTTTATTGGTCAAAATATGAAGTTCTTCACTAAGTATATCATCTTCTTATCCAAAAATTATCCTCTTTTACTCGGGGAATGAGGACCTATAATCGATTTACTGACACCTCATGGACACCAGGCACCAGATTTTCTGAGACAGCAGTGAACAGGATCTTAGCAGATGTTTAATTAAGTTTGCTCACTCAACTCTAAATTGTTCAAAATCAAAACCTGAATTGCATTTTCTTTTCGGCTAAACGTTCCAAGCTGTGGAAGGAGCTATGTTGGACTCTTTTCTAAAACAACAGCCTTGAAACAATTTGAATAAAGCTTCTGTAGCCAAAGAAATGAAATTCTCATGAGAAGTCACTAAAACTACGAATGTGAGGTCAAGGAAACTTCCCGAAACTCTAGAATTTAAGTAGGATACGCCATATACACTATTAAAAACCCACTTAGAGAAGTTGGCAACGCTATGCTATTTTCTTTGGGAATAAGGAAATCTAATGCAGACTCTGTCCTCAGAAGGAAACCAGACACAGGATTTTTAAGACAAGAGAGGATTTGGAGCTTAAAGATTTTTCTTTGGATTGATACACTAATGTTGACATTGTTGTGTGATAATTACTAAATGGTAAAATTTTGACTTATTTAAAGAAGCTGTGACTAAAGCCGAGTCTGTGAATATTTTGAAAACATCACTTTTTGCCTACATATTTTTCTTGATACAATTCATCTTGTGGTGAATAAATTCTTCATTGGAACTATGTAAACAAAGTCACTCATGCCGACTCTTCTAAATTAAAATTAACTGCACCTGGAGATGCCAGGGATTGAACCCGGGGCCTCATACATGCGAAGCATGCGCTCTACCACTGAGCTACATCCCCATTACATTGCTACAGTTGTACAGAACACGACACACAAATAGAACCTCGGCTAATTCGAAAAAATAACCTTGTCTATTTTTTTTTTAATAAAGTTCGTCTGAGGACTGTAGATTGCAAAATAGTTAAAAGCCTAAGATGTATATTAACAGAGGTAATAGTTGGACACATTTAACCACATCCAATGATTGTTTAGGACTCCTAGCCTACGTATGGTAACTTAGTGTCAATTGTTATATGAGATGGCTTAAATGCCCTTCCATTTATGACTTTATTGGTCAAAATATGAAGTTCTTCACTAAGTATATCATCTTCTTATCCAAAAATTATCCTCTTTTACTCGGGGAATGAGGACCTATAATCGATTTACTGACACCTCATGGACACCAGGCACCAGATTTTCTGAGACAGCAGTGAACAGGATCTTAGCAGATGTTTAATTAAGTTTGCTCACTCAACTCTAAATTGTTCAAAATCAAAACCTGAATTGCATTTTCTTTTCGGCTAAACGTTCCAAGCTGTGGAAGGAGCTATGTTGGACTCTTTTCTAAAACATCAGCCTTGAAACAATTTGAATAAAGCTTCTGTAGCCAAAGAAATGAAATTCTCATGAGAAGTCACTAAAACTACGAATGTGAGGTCAAGGAAACTTCCCGAAACTCTAGAATTTAAGTAGTATATGCCATATACACTATTAAAAACCCACTTAGAGAAGTTGGCAACGCTATGCTATTTTCTTTGGGAATAAGGAAATCTAATGCAGACTCTGTCCTCAGAAGGAAACCAGACACAGGATTTTTAAGACAAGAGAGGATTTGGAGCTTAAAGATTTTTCTTTGGATTGATACACTAATGTTGACATTGTTGTGTGATAATTACTAAATTGTAAAATTTTGACTTATTTAAAGAAGCTGTGACTAAAGCCGAGTTTGTGAATATTTTGAAAACATCACTTTTTGCCTACATATTTTTCTCGATACAATTCATCTTCTGGTGAATTTAAGTAGGATACGCCATATACACTATTAAAAACCCACTTAGAGAAGTTGGCAACGCTATGCTATTTTCTTTGGGAATCAGGAAATCTAATGCAGACTCTGTCCTCAGAAGGAAACCAGACACAGGATTTTTAAGACAAGAGAGGATTTGGAGCTTAAAGATTTTTCTTTGGATTGATACACTAATGTTGACATTGTTGTGTGATAATTACTAAATTGTAAAATTTTGACTTATTTAAAGAAGCTGTGACTAAAGCCGAGTTTGTGAATATTTTGAAAACATCACTTTTTGCCTACATATTTTTCTCGATACAATTCATCTTCTGGTGAATAAATTCTTCATTGGAACTATGTAAACAAAGTCACTCATGCCGACTCTTCTAAATTAAAATTAATTGCACCTGGAGATGCCGGGGATTGAACCCGGGGCCTCATACATGCAAAGCATGCGCTCTACCACTGAGCTACATCCCCATTACATTGCTGCAGCATTACAGAACACGACACACAAATAGAACCTCGGCTCATTTGAAAAAATAATCGATTTACTGACACCTCATGGACACCAGGCACCAGATTTTCTGAGAAAGCAGTGAACAGGATCTTAGCAGATGTTTAATTAAGTTTGCTCACTCAACTCTAAATTGTTCAAAATCAAAACCTGAATTGCATTTTCTTTTCGGCTAAACGTTCCAAGCTGTGGAAGGAGCTATGTTGGACTCTTTTCTAAAACATCAGCCTTGAAACAATTTTAATAAAGCTTCTGTAGCCAAAGAAATGAAATTCTCATGAGAAGTCACTAAAACTACGAATGTGAGGTCAAGGAAACTTCCCGAAACTCTAGAATTTAAGTAGGATACGCCATATACACTATTAAAAACCCACTTAGAGAAGTTGGCAACGCTATGCTATTTTCTTTGGGAATAAGGAAATCTAATGCAGACTCTGTCCTCAGAAGGAAACCAGACACAGGATTTTTAAGACAAGAGAGGATTTGGAGCTTAAAGATTTTTCTTTGGATTGATACACTAATGTTGACATTGTTGTGTGATAATTACTAAATTGTAAAATTTTGACTTATTTAAAGAAGCTGTGACTAAAGCCGAGTTTGTGAATATTTTGAAAACATCACTTTTTGCCTACATATTTTTCTCGATACAATTCATCTTCTGGTGAATAAATTCTTCATTGGAACTATGTAAACAAAGTCACTCATGCCGACTCTTCTAAATTAAAATTAATTGCACCTGGAGATGCCGGGGATTGAACCCGGGGCCTCATACATGCAAAGCATGCGCTCTACCACTGAGCTACATCCCCATTACATTGCTGCAGCATTACAGAACACGACACACAAATAGAACCTCGGCTCATTTGAAAAAATAATCGATTTACTGACACCTCATGGACACCAGGCACCAGATTTTCTGAGAAAGCAGTGAACAGGATCTTAGCAGATGTTTAATTAAGTTTGCTCACTCAACTCTAAATTGTTCAAAATCAAAACCTGAATTGCATTTTCTTTTCGGCTAAACGTTCCAAGCTGTGGAAGGAGCTATGTTGGACTCTTTTCTAAAACATCAGCCTTGAAACAATTTTAATAAAGCTTCTGTAGCCAAAGAAATGAAATTCTCATGAGAAGTCACTAAAACTACGAATGTGAGGTCAAGGAAACTTCCCGAAACTCTAGAATTTAAGTAGGATACGCCATATACACTATTAAAAACCCACTTAGAGAAGTTGGCAACGCTATGCTATTTTCTTTGGGAATAAGGAAATCTAATGCAGACTCTGTCCTCAGAAGGAAACCAGACACAGGATTTTTAAGACAAGAGAGGATTTGGAGCTTAAAGATTTTTCTTTGGATTGATACACTAATGTTGACATTGTTGTGTGATAATTACTAAATTGTAAAATTTTGACTTATTTAAAGAAGCTGTGACTAAAGCCGAGTTTGTGAATATTTTGAAAACATCTCTTTTTGCCTACATATTTTTCTCGATACAATTCATCTTCTGGTGAATAAATTCTTCATTGGAACTATGTAAACAAAGTCACTCATGCCGACTCTTCTAAATTAAAATTAATTGCACCTGGAGATGCCGGGGATTGAACCCGGGGCCTCATACATGCAAAGCATGCGCTCTACCACTGAGCTACATCCCCATTACATTGCTGCAGCATTACAGAACACGACACACAAATAGAACCTCGGCTCATTCGAAAAAATAATCGATTTACTGACACCTCATGGACACCAGGCACCAGATTTTCTGAGACAGCAGTGAACAGGATCTTAGCAGATGTTTAATTAAGTTTGCTCACTCAACTCTAAATTGTTCAAAATCAAAACCTGAATTGCATTTTCTTTTCGGCTAAACGTTCCAAGCTGTGGAAGGAGCTATGTTGGACTCTTTTCTAAAACATCAGCCTTGAAACAATTTGAATAAAGCTTCTGTAGCCAAAGAAATGAAATTCTCATGAGAAGTCACTAAAACTACGAATGTGAGGTCAAGGAAACTTCCCGAAACTCTAGAATTTAAGTAGGATACGCCATATACACTATTAAAAGCCCACTTAGAGAAGTTGGCAACGCTATGCTATTTTCTTTGGGAATAAGGAAATCTAATGCAGACTCTGTCCTCAGAAGGAAACCAGACACAGGATTTTTAAGACAAGAGAGGATTTGGAGCTTAAAGATTTTTCTTTGGATTGATACACTAATGTTGACATTGTTGTGTGATAATTACTAAATTGTAAAATTTTGACTTATTTAAAGAAGCTGTGACTAAAGCCGAGTTTGTGAATATTTTGAAAACATCACTTTTTGCCTACATATTTTTCTCGATACAATTCATCTTCTGGTGAATAAATTCTTCATTGGAACTATGTAAACAAAGTCACTCATGCCGACTCTTCTAAATTAAAATTAACTGCACCTGGAGATGCCGGGGATTGGACCCGGGGCCTCATACATGCGAAGCATGCGCTCTACCACTGAGCTACATCCCCATTACATTGCTACAGCTGTAAAGAACACGACACACAAATAGAACCTCGGCTATTTCGAAAAAATAACCTTGTCTATTTTTTTTTTAAATAAAGTTCGTCTGAGGACTGTAGATTGCAAAATAGTTAAAAGCCTCAGATGTATATTAACAGAGGTAATAGTTGGACACATTTAACCACATCCAATGATTGTTTAGGACTCCTAGCCTACGTATGGTAACTTAGTGTCAATTGTTATATCAGATGGCTTAAATGCCCTTCCATTTATGACTTTATTGGTCAAAATATGAAGTTCTTCACTAAGTATATCATCTTCTTATCCAAAAATTATCCTCTTTTACTCGGGGAATGAGGACCTATAATCGATTTACTGACACCTCATGGACACCAGGCACCAGATTTTCTGAGACAGCAGTGAACAGGATCTTAGCAGATGTTTAATTAAGTTTGCTCACTCAACTCTAAATTGTTCAAAATCATCTTCTTATCCAAAAATTATCCTCTTTTACTCGGGGAATGAGGACCTATAATCGATTTACTGACACCTCATGGACACCAGGCACCAGATTTTCTGAGACAGCAGTGAACAGGATCTTAGCAGATGTTTAATTAAGTTTGCTCACTCAACTCTAAATTGTTCAAAATCAAAACCTGAATTGCATTTTCTTTTCGGCTAAACGTTCCAAGCTGTGGAAGGAGCTATGTTGGACTCTTTTCTAAAACATCAGCCTTGAAACAATTTTAATAAAGCTTCTGTAGCCAAAGAAATGAAATTCTCATGAGAAGTCACTAAAACTACGAATGTGAGGTCAAGGAATCTTCCCGAAACTCTAGAATTTAAGTAGGATACGCCATATACACTATTAAAAACCCACTTAGAGAAGTTGGCAACGCTATGCTATTTTCTTTGGGAATAAGGAAATCTAATGCAGACTCTGTCCTCAGAAGGAAACCAGACACAGGATTTTTAAGACAAGAGAGGATTTGGAGCTTAAAGATTTTTCTTTGGATTGATACACTAATGTTGACATTGTTGTGTGATAATTACTAAATTGTAAAATTTTTACTTATTTAAAGAAGCTGTGACTGAAGCCGAGTTTGTGAATATTTTGAAAACATCACTTTTTGCCTACATATTTTTCTCGATACAATTCATCTTCTAGTGAATAAATTCTTCATTGGAACTATGTAAACAAAGTCACTCATGCCGACTCTTCTAAATTAAGATTAACTGCACCTGAAGATGCCGGGGATTGAACCCGGGGCCTCATACATGCGAAGCATGCGCGCTACCACTGAGCTACATCCCCATTACATTGCTACAGTTGTACAGAACACGACACACAAATAGAACCTCGGCTAATTCGAAAAAATAACCTTGTCTATTTTTTTTTTAATAAAGTTCGTCTGAGGACTGTAGATTGCAAAATAGTTAAAAGCCTCAGATGTATATTAACAGAGGTAATAGTTGGACACATTTAACCACATCCAATGATTGTTTAGGACTCCTAGCCTACGTATGGTAACTTAGTGTCAATTGTTATATCAGATGGCTTAAATGCCCTTCCATTTATGACTTTATTGGTCAAAATATGAAGTTCTTCACTAAGTATATCATCTTCTTATCCAAAAATTATCCTCTTTTACTCGGGGAATGAGGACCTATAATCGATTTACTGACACCTCATGGACACCAGGCACCAGATTTTCTGAGACAGAAGTGAACAGGATCTTAGCAGATGTTTAATTAAGTTTGCTCACTCAACTCTAAATTGTTCAAAATCATCTTCTTATCCAAAAATTATCCTCTTTTACTCGGGGAATGAGGACCTATAATCGATTTACTGACACCTCATGGACACCAGGCACCAGATTTTCTGAGACAGCAGTGAACAGGATCTTAGCAGATGTTTAATTAAGTTTGCTCACTCAACTCTAAATTGTTCAAAATCAAAACCTGAATTGCATATTCTTTTCGGCTAAACGTTCCAAGCTGTGGAAGGAGCTATGTTGGACTCTTTTCTAAAACATCAGCCTTGAAACAATTTTAATAAAGCTTCTGTAGCCAAAGAAATGAAATTCTCATGAGAAGTCACTAAAACTACGAATGTGAGGTCAAGGAATCTTCCTGAAACTCTAGAATTTAAGTAGGATACGCCATATACACTATTAAAAACCCACTTAGAGAAGTTGGCAACGCTATGCTATTTTCTTTGGGAATAAGGAAATCTAATGCAGACTCTGTCCTCAGAAGGAAACCAGACACAGGATTTTTAAGACAAGAGAGGATTTGGAGCTTAAAGATTTTTCTTTGGATTGATACACTAATGTTGACATTGTTGTGTGATAATTACTAAATTGTAAAATTTTGACTTATTTAAAGAAGCTGTGACTAAAGCCGAGTTTGTGAATATTTTGAAAACATCACTTTTTGCCTACATATTTTTCTCGATACAATTCATCTTCTAGTGAATAAATTCTTCATTGGAACTATGAAAACAAAGTCACTCATGCCGACTCTTCTAAATTAAGATTAACTGCACCTGGAGATGCCGGGGATTGAACCCGGGGCCTCATACATGCGAAGCATGCGCGCTACCACTGAGCTACATCCCCATTACATTGCTACAGTTGTACAGAACACGACACACAAATAGAACCTCGGCTAATTCGAAAAAATAACCTTGTCTATTTTTTTTTTAATAAAGTTCGTCTGAGGACTGTAGATTGCAAAATAGTTAAAAGCCTCAGATGTATATTAACAGAGGTAATAGTTGGACACATTTAACCACATCCAATGATTGTTTAGGACTCCTAGCCTACGTATGGTAACTTAGTGTCAATTGTTATATCAGATGGCTTAAATGCCCTTCCATTTATGACTTTATTGGTCAAAATATGAAGTTCTTCACTAAGTATATCATCTTCTTATCCAAAAATTATCCTCTTTTACTCGGGGAATGAGGACCTATAATCGATTTACTGACACCTCATGGACACCAGGCACCAGATTTTCTGAGACAGCAGTGAACAGGATCTTAGCAGATGTTTAATTAAGTTTGCTCACTCAATTCTAAATTGTTCAAATTCAAAACCTGAATTGCATTTTCTTTTCGGCTAAACGTTCCAAGCTGTGGAAGGAGCTATGTTGGACTCTTTTCTAAAACATCAGCCTTGAAACAATTTGAATAAAGCTTCTGTAGCCAAAGAAATGAAATTCTCATGAGAAGTCACTAAAACTACGAATGTGAGGTCAAGGAAACTTCCCGAAACTCTAGAATTTAAGTAGGATACGCCATATACACTATTAAAAACCCACTTAGAGAAGTTGGCAACGCTATGCTATTTTCTTTGGGAATAAGGAAATCTAATGCAGACTCTGTCCTCAGAAGGAAACCAGACACAGGATTTTTAAGACAAGAGAGGATTTGGAGCTTAAAGATTTTTCTTTGGATTGATACACTAATGTTGACATTGTTGTGTGATAATTACTAAATTGTAAAATTTTGACTTATTTTCTGAGACAGCAGTGAACAGGATCTTAGCAGATGTTTAATTAAGTTTGCTCACTCAACTCTAAATTGTTCAAAATCAAAACCTGGGAATAGAGGGGGGCGTGGCTTGACCACTCATGGAGTAAGTCGCACGCTGCACTCGCTCCCAGGCCCCAACCCGCATAAGCCCGATTTCAGAGCAGAACCCGCGACCCACATGGGGAAACCCAGACGGAACACCCCCCACCATCCTCCCACTCCCCACACGAACCTTCGACTGGGTCCCATGGACGAGTTTATGTCCACCCCGCAACAACTTGGGGGCACATGAGGCGCAGACAAGATGGCGCCTTCCTCCCCTCCTTCCCCGAGCACTAGCAGCATGGCTGGCTCCGCGGAGAGAACACCCGATGCCGATGCCTTAACCCAGATGTCCAGAGATTTAGCAGCCCCTAATGACGTGCCTCGATTTCTACAGTCCGCTGGACTGCCACATGTCCACATCCCGAACTGGATTCTTGAATTCCCACCTGCTCGCCCCACCGGACCCTACCCGGCGGCAGAGAACCTCACAGGGGGACACGCTGCACCCCCCCCGCAACGTCGTGGCGGCCCTGACGGCCCGGAAGAATGAAGCACTAACGCTTTCTTGCTGATCCCCTGCCCTGCGGACCACGGACCAATTCTTAAAACATTCTCCCACTCATCAGGTGAGGACATTTGTTTGCTGCTGGCCTTTGGCGACTCCACATCGTGTCACAAGGGGGGATATGACCTACAGGCCTAGATCACCGGTGAACGGGCCGAAGCCGAGAACACCACCTAGCAACACGGGTCTTGGGGACTCTCAGAGGGTGGGATGCTGCTAGATTGGCAGGCCGTACGCAGCGAGCCGCTTTGCTTCGGCCAGTATGGGGTGGGGGACTGGGCCGTGCATTCCTGGACTTCGTATGTATGAACCTGTATCTGCGACCTGTAAGTTAAACGCCCTTATGGGTGATGGTTCCTGCTCCTTGTAACAGTCGTTTTTTCTCTTTATTATATTCACATTTGCATTTATATGTTCCTCGTTCTTCACTTTGCTGGTTAGGTTACCGCGAACTTCCCAATTGGTAGCGGACAGCCGCGTAACCCACTGCGCCTCCTACAGTGCCCTCGCTGCCCTTAGACCATCGCCCCCCCTTTTTTTTTTTTTTTGGGGGAACAAGCCACGAGGGTACTGTATGATGCTCTTTAAACTGCCTCACATGTTGCCGACGTGGTACGGGGGACCTAACTACCGCCATATACTTCCCTCTGGGGTGGGCGAAGCTAGTATTTGTTTAGCACATATCCTACAACTTGGGGCCCTCGCCACGTGGTGCCATGAACCAGATCCGAGCAGTTGCTTTTTCCCCCTTCTGCACGCTACAACGCCATTATATATTTCGTTCCCAGTTACTTACTGTGGCCACTGTGATGGCCTCTATGATTTTCCCTCGACTCATCTCACCCCCGTAGTAGATAGTAATGCCACCGGGGGAGAGACACCCCACTGCTTTCATGGCGCCCCGTGCTGCCCCTTAAGCCTAGAACAAGCTGTTATATTTGCCCAGGGTGTGTGTTATAATTTCGCCTCATGTACCAGGTTCTTTCACTTACACGTCCCCGGGGCACGGACCTAGCCATAAAAATATCCCCTTAGTACGGGTAGTACAGTTTATGTTGAATGCATTACGCAGACCTATCCGCATTCTGCGTGGTGCCCACAAGGGTAGAATCGAGACTCGTGAGGGCCTGGGTTACCCAGGGCAGTATGGTGGTTTATATGGCTCACATGTTAACGTTCTCTGAAAGGCTTATGATATACATATTTGTTTTATGCAACAAATGCAGTGAAACTGTGCCTTGACGTGTTACACATAATTTGGTATATCCTGTTTATGACCTCATCGAGTAGCTATTGACACTCCAGGTGCCCATACCTTGCTGTGGTGATGTTACTTGTGTAGGAGGCAATTCCCATGTTTCCGGAACTTCCTACACACATGTTAAACTCTTTGTGTGGTCCGCATGGAGCGGTTTAGGCCGTGTCCACAGGTGCGGTACATGAGGTAATGTGATTACTAAATTAACCCCTAGATACCTCTAGCATTTCTGTGAACGTAACTTAAAACACCAATGACAGTTTGCAGTCCCGCTTCGGTCTTAGATTGTTATGTTACTGCGATGCTACTCCACAACGCTCACCCAGGTAGTAACTATGCCCCCAGCGTTGCCCCGGATACCCCCCTGGGTTAAGTTTTGATCTCTGTCGTATTATGTAATGTAACTGTTTGCTGTTTTAATTGCTTTTTTGGTGTACGCTGTATTTCTCCTCCCTAGGGAAGTTTACGGCCACATTCCCCCCCCTCCTCCAAGTCCCACGAACTGCGCCATAGTTGTGCCCCCTCCAGCCGGCGACCCCTCCTGGGCCGCTCTCCACGGCATCTCAGGACTCGTCCCCTCCCCCCCCCCCCCCGACACCCGTCCCCTCCCCCCCCCCGACTTGTGAAATCCCTGACACCTAAACACGGACAGCGGGTTGGGTGCCGAGGGAAGCGGGCGCTGACCACCCACACTTTAACGCGACAGTCTCCGTGTGCGGACTTCTTCGCACCTCACGCAACTCTGTCTCCTGAACACCACCTACCGGTCTAGGTTCATTAGTTGCCTTTACCTCCCTTGCCTCTTTGATCCTACCCTTCCCGCCCCCCACCTATGGACCCCCCTCCCACCAGGGTTCTCCCCACGGGGGTATGGACGGGATTTAAACCAGACTTGCTCACGTTTTGGTCCAACAACACCGGGGGCCTCAACCAACCGGAGAAGCGCTCCCACCTGCTACGCCGTCTTTGGGCGGAGACGCATTTTAGAGGTCCTGATGCGCCCAAACTCGAAAATAACCGCTATAATCTGGCTTACTATGCCAACCACCAGTCGTCTAAGAGAGCAGGTGTAGCGATACTCTTTGCGAATTCTGTACCTTTTAGCCATACGGAAACTCTCCCTGACCCCGAGGGCCGCTTCCTCTTCGTTAAGGGGACCATTGCTGACCACAAATACACGTTTGCCTGCATATACTGCCCCAACCGCGGACAACACACTTTCCTCTCCCGCACCCTGACCAAACTTGGTAAATTCAGAGAGGGCCTTTTGTTGGTTGCGGGCGATCTAAATATGCCCCTTGACCCGCTCCGAGACACGTCCCGCGGGACCAGCACAATCCCCCCCCCACTGCCTTAGGACCGCTGCTAGAGCGCTGAACGGCTTAGGCCTCGTGGACTGCTGGAGGACCGCACACCCCAATGAACGCGACTATACCCACTTCTCCCATGTCCACCGCCACTACAGTCGTATCGACTACATATTCATGCCTCAGGAATTCCTCTCACTACTCCACGATGCCCATATCGGGCTCACGACCCACTCTGACCATGCACCGGTTAAGATACGTACGAGCTCACCCCTCCACAAACCTAGGGACAGACAATGGAAACTCAATGTATCCCTGCTGAACGACGTAGCCGTCCGTGCATCTACACTCCAAACACTCTCCCAGTACTTTGACACGAACGAGGGACCAGACACCCCCCCCTGACGGTCTGGGAGGCACATAAATGTGTTATACGGGGCCATTACATCGCCCTCTGTACGCAGCGCAAAAAAGACAAACGCAGACAACTCACAGACCTCACAACTAAAGTGTCAACCCTAGAAGCCATACATAAACAAACGTTAGACGACGACGACTACCTACGACTGACCGCTGCACGGAGAGAGCTTAGAGATCACCTTTCCCAGGGACTTTTACACACTATCACGAAATCCGCCAGGTATTTCTACGAACATTCCAATAAAAGCGGTAGGCTTCTGGCAAAGATGCTTCAGGCAAAGAGGAGGACACAACACATTCACAAAATAAACACGCATGACCGACATAGCACGAGACGACCGGACGGGATACTTGACGCCTTTCAGGCATACTACAGAGACCTGTACAATCGATCGCAAACCACACCAGGGACAGACACCCAGACACACCAGAAGAGGGTCGCGGACTACCTCACCAAACACATCTCCAAGACACTCACCCAAGATCAATCAGATGACCTAGAGCAACCCATAACACTTGAGGAACTCAACGGCACACTGAAACTCATGAAGCCGCATAGGGCCCCCGGCCCTGACGGGTTACCGATTGCGTACCTCCGCACGTTCAGTGACACCCTCCTGCCCAAACTTTTGTTGGGGCTGAATTCAATCCGGGAGGGTGGGCATTTCCCCACTGACACCTTAGCTGCCACTATCACGATAATCCCCAAAGAAGGGAAGGATCCGACTAACTGCTCGAGCTACCGCCCAATATCGTTGTTAAATTCAGACCTAAAACTTTTTGCCAAGACCCTAGCTCGACGGATCTCCCCACTCCTCCCGGATCTGGTCCACCCGGACCAGGTCGGGTTTATCGCAGGGAGGGAGGCCAGGGACGACACGATACGAGCGCTCAATATAATACATTCGGTTACATCCGAGCGGCGCGAGGCTGTCCTACTTTCGACGGACGCCGAAAAGGCGTTCGATCGGGTAGACTGGACATACCTCGCGTCCACTCTCCGACACTTTAGATTTGGCCCCCAAATATGCACCTGGGTGTCGGCATTGTACACGACACCGACAGCGCGGATCCGAGTCAATGGGACCCTTTCACAACCATTCCCCATCAGTAACGGCACTCGCCAGGGATGCCCCCTGTCCCCCCTCCTGTTTGCCCTCTCTCTAGAACCATTTCTGGAGGCGGTCAGACGGGATGGGGGCATTACAGGGGTGACGATGGGAGCCGAGGAACACAAACTGGCCGCCTACGCGGATGATATGCTGTTTTTTATAGAACAGCCTCTAATCTCCATTCCTAACCTCCTTCAAGCGTTCCGTGAATACCGTCAAGTCTCCAATCTAAAACTCAACCTAGATAAATCTGAAGCCATGTCGCTGCTGAGTGACGCCGGCTTCGCTGACCGCCTGCAAAGTCTGTTCTCCTTTTCCTGGCAACCCACCAAACTAAAATACCTAGGCACCTGGCTACCACACGATCTGACACAATTGTACACAGCTAACTTCCCGCCCCTCCTAACGACCATTCAAAAGGATCTCCTCCGCTGGTCACCACAATATCTCACCTGGTTTGGCCGCATTCAGGCACTTAAAATGAACGTCCTCCCTAGACTGTTGTACCTCTTCGCGGCTCTACCTGTCGCGATACCCCAAGCGTTTTTCCGCACCCTTACGAGGGAAATACGCAACTTTATCTGGAATCGCTCCGCATCCCGCATCCGTAGATCCACTTTAGAAAGGCCAAAATCGGCGGGGGGTGCCGGGCTGCCCTCCATGCAGCAATACTATCGCGCCACACACCTTCAACGGGTAGTGGACTGGCATGCGCGCCCTGGGGCCAAAAGATGGGTACCCATGGAGGTGCAACAGGCCGGGGGGACGATCCCGGCCAGGCTATGGCTTGGATCCCTCACGTTCGCGGAACTCCGGACCCACAACCCACTCATCGATGCTACCCTTAGGGTATGGTGCACACTGCGTTACGCACACCGACTCACCACATCTCCGAACCCACTTACTCCTCTAGCACACAACCCAAATCTAGCAGGGGGTCTTCCCCCCTCGGCATTCCGAAATTTCACACAGACGGACTGGATCTACCTTCGTCAATGGACAGGAGATAGAGCCCTTAAACCACTGACTGACGTAGTGACGGTACAGAGACCAACTACCCTGGACAGGTTCCGTTATCACCAGGTGAAGACCTACTACATGAGCCTCCAAGGTATAGACCACCTACACAGACCACTGACAGACTTCGAGCGCCTATGTACCGACAGGAAACACCTAGACCATGCCGTATCGTATCTTTACACTATGCTACAAGCCCTGGGCAATGAAAGCCCACTAGGATTTACGGATAAATGGGAACGGGAGACAGGGATGCACCTGACGGCCCTGGAGTGGGACAAAATCTTCCTCTTAACCCACAAGTGCTCCATTAGCTCTAAGTACCAGGAAATGAGTTATAAACTGCTCACTCAATGGTACAGAACCCCTGACATGCTTAAACGTATGTATGGCACTTCCTCTGGCGAATGCTGGAGATGTGGCTCTGCCCCGGGCACCAACCTTCACATATGGTGGACCTGTCCCCGCATTATCCCATTCTGGCAGTTGATACACACTAAGATCACCGAAATTGTAGACCCGGACCTCCCACTGCAACCGCTACCAATGCTTCTGCACCACACAGCCATGTCGGTCCAAAGGTATAAGAAGACGCTCACGATACACCTGCTCTCTGCCGCAAAAAGTCTCATCCCTCTGCACTGGAAAAGCCAGGCAGTGCCCACATATAGACAATGGGTGGATAAGGTAGAGGAAATTCATAACATGGAAATGTTGACCGCTTCCCTGCAGGAACGCTCGGACAAATGTGCCCTCCTGTGGTTTCCATGGACGTCCTACATCGCCCGTGGACAGGTCTGACCGGCCTACTCTACCTCCGACAAACCATAGGCGACTAAACTTACAGTTCTGTTCCGCGCCCCCTGGGGATAACCCTGGTCTCAGCCTTTCCCCTTCTCTCCTCCTTCCCTCCTGTTTCCCCCTCCCCTGTGCCCGACCCAGGACACGGTCTTCAGTGACTAGAGCCCTGCCCTCACTACGAGTCAGGTACTCTCCTAGGTAGGGTGACCTCCACCTGCCGACCCAGACAAGGGTACATACTCCTCTGCTACCCCGGACCGGCCTGCTCAATGTGTCAATTGCCCTCTCCATGGCCCCGCTCCCCGGCGGGACTCCGCCCTTGCAGAAAAGGTGCGGGCAGGCTAGATGTCAATCGTACAGGTATTACAGGAATTGCTTTTGACTTGAGGTTGCCAATCAAACTGTTCATCAGTGTACTGTATTCTGTAAAGTGTATCATGCTCCCCCTCCCCCCCTTTTCTTTTTTCTGTCTCCCTCCCTATTTTGAAAACTATTATAAATAAAGAATGTCTAAAAAAAAAATCAAAACCTGAATTGCATTTTCTTTTCGGCTAAACGTTCCAAGCTGTGGAAGGAGCTATGTTGGACTCTTTTCTAAAACATCAGCCTTGAAACAATTTGAATAAAGCTTCTGTAGCCAAAGAAATGAAATTCTCATGAGAAGTCACTAAAACTACGAATGTGAGGTCAAGGAAACTTCCCGAAACTCTAGAATTTAAGTAGGATACGCCATATACACTATTAAAAACCCACTTAGAGAAGTTGGCAACGCTATGCTATTTTCTTTGGGAATAAGGAAATCTAATGCAGACTCTGTCCTCAGAAGGAAACCAGACACAGGATTTTTAAGACAAGAGAGGATTTGGAGCTTAAAGATTTTTCTTTGGATTGATACACTAATGTTGACATTGTTGTGTGATAATTACTAAATTGTACAATTTTGACTTATTTAAAGAAGCTGTGAGTAAAGCCGAGTTTGTGAATATTTTGAAAACATCACTTTTTGCCTACATATTTTTCTCGATACAATTCATCTTCTGGTGAATAAATTCTTCATTGGAACTATGTAAACAAAGTCACTCATGCCAACTCTTCTAAATTAAAATTAATTGCACCTGGAGATGCCGGGGATTGAACCCGAGGCCTCATACAATTCATCTTCTGGTGAATAAATTCTTCATTGGAACTATGTAAACAAAGTCACTCATGCCGACTCTTCTAAATTAAAATTAATTACACCTGGAGATGCCGGGGATTGAACCCGAGGCCTCATACATGCAAAGGATGCGCTCTACCACTGAGATACATCCCCATTACATTGCTGCAGCATTACAGAACACGACACACAAATAGAACCTCGGCTCATTCGAAAAAATAGCCTTGTCTATTTTTTTTTAATAAAGTTTGTCTGAGGACTGTAGATTGCAAAATAGTTAAAAGCCTCAGATGTATATTAACAGAGGTAATAGTTGGACACATTTAACCACATCCAATGATTGTTTAGGACTCCTAGCCTACGTATGGTAACTTAGTGTCAATTGTTATATCAGATGGCTTAAATGCCCTTCCATTTATGACTTTATTGGTCAAAATATGAAGTTCTTCACTAAGTATATCATCTTCTTATCCAAAAATTATCCTCTTTTACTCGGGGAATGAGGACCTATAATCGATTTACTGACACCTCATGGACACCAGGCACCAGATTTTCTGAGACAGCAGTGAACAGGATCTTAGCAGATGTTTAATTAAGTTTGCTCACTCAACTCTAAATTGTTCAAAATCAAAACCTGAATTGCATTTTCTTTTCGGCTAAACGTTCCAAGCTGTGGAAGGAGCTATGTTGGACTCTTTTCTAAAACATCAGCCTTGAAACAATTTTAATAAAGCTTCTGTAGCCAAAGAAATGAAATTCTCATGAGAAGTCACTAAAACTACGAATGTGAGGTCAAGGAAACTTCCCGAAACTCTAGAATTTAAGAAGGATACGCCATATACACTATTAAAAACCCACTTAGAGAAGTTGGCAACGCTATGCTATTTTCTTTGGGAATAAGGAAATCTAATGCAGACTCTGTCCTCAGAAGGAAACCAGACACAGGATTTTTAAGACAAGAGAGGATTTGGAGCTTAAAGATTTTTCTTTGGATTGATACACTAATGTTGACATTGTTGTGTGATAATTACTAAATTGTAAAATTTTGACTTATTTAAAGAAGCTGTGACTAAAGCCGAGTTTGTGAATATTTTGAAAACATCACTTTTTGCCTACATATTTTTCTCGATACTATTCATCTTCTGGTGAATAAATTCTTCATTGGAACTATGTAAACAAAGTCACTCATGCCGACTCTTCTAAATTTAAATTAACTGCATGTGGAGATGCCGGGGATTGAAAACGGGGCCTCATACATGCAAAGCATGCGCTCTACCACTGAGCTACATCCCCATTACATTGCTACAGCTGTACAGAACACGACACACAAATAGAAAAATTATCCTCTTTTACTCGGGGAATGAGGACCTATAATCGATTTACTGACACCTCATGGACACCAGGCACCAGATTTTCTGAGACAGCAGTGAACAGGATCTTAGCAGATGTTTAATTAAGTTTGCTCACTCAACTCTAAATTGTTCAAAATCAAAACCTGAATTGCATTTTCTTTTCGGCTAAACGTTCCAAGCTGTGGAAGGAGCTATGTTGGACTCTTTTCTAAAACATCAGCCTTGAAACAATTTGAATAAAGCTTCTGTAGCCAAAGAAATGAAATTCTCATGAGAAGTCACTAAAACTACGAATGTGAGGTCAAGGAAACTTCCCGAAACTCTAGAATTTAAGTAGGATACGCCATATACACTATTAAAAACCCACTTAGAGAAGTTGGCAACGCTATGCTATTTTCTTTGGGAATAAGGAAATCTAATGCAGACTCTGTCCTCAGAAGGAAACCAGACACAGGATTTTTAAGACAAGAGAGGATTTGGAGCTTAAAGATTTTTCTTTGGATTGATACACTAATGTTGACATTGTTGTGTGATAATTACTAAATTGTAAAATTTTGACTTATTTAAAGAAGCTGTGACTAAAGCCGAGTTTGTGAATATTTTGAAAACATCACTTTTTGCCTACATATTTTTCTCGATACAATTCATCTTCTGGTGAATAAATTCTTCATTGGAACTATGTAAACAAAGTCACTCATGCCGACTCTTCTAAATTAAAATTAATTGCACCTGGAGATGCCGGGGATTGAACCCGGGGCCTCATACATGCAAAGCATGCGCTCTTCCACTGAGCTACATCCCCATTACATTGCTGCAGCATTACAGAACACGACACACAAATAGAACCTCGGCTCATTCGAAAAAATAACCTTGTCTATTTTTTTTTAATAAAGTTCGTCTGAGGACTGTAGATTGCAAAATAGTTAAAAGCCTCAGATGTATATTAACAGAGGTAATAGTTGGACACATTTAACCACATCCAATGATTGTTTAGGACTCCTAGCCTACGTATGGTAACTTAGTGTCAATTGTTATATCAGATGGCTTAAATGCCCTTCCATTTATGACTTTATTGGTCAAAATATGAAGTTCTTCACTAAGTATATCATCTTCTTATCCAAAAATTATCCTCTTTTACTCGGGGAATGAGGACCTATAATCGATTTACTGACACCTCATGGACACCAGGCACCAGATTTTCTGAGACAGCAGTGAACAGGATCTTAGCATATGTTTAATTAAGTTTGCTCACTCAACTCTAAATTGTTCAAAATCAAAACCTGAATTGCATTTTCTTTTCGGCTAAACGTTCCAAGCTGGGGAAGGAGCTATGTTGGACTCTTTTCTAAAACATCAGCCTTGAAACAATTTGAATAAAGCTTCTGTAGCCAAAGAAATAAAATTCTCATGAGAAGTCACTAAAACTACGAATGTGAGGTCAAGGAAACTTCCCAAAACTCAAGAATTTAAGAAGGATACGCCATATACACTATTAAAAACCCACTTAGAGAAGTTGGCAACGCTATGCTATTTTCTTTGGGAATAAGGAAATCTAATGCAGACTCTGTCCTCAGAAGGAAACCAGACACAGGTTTTTTAAGACAAGAGAGGATTTGGAGCTTAAAGATTTTTCTTTGGATTGATACACTAATGTTGACATTGTTGTGTGATAATTACTAAATTGTAAAATTTTGACTTATTTAACCCCTTAAGTACACATGACATGTGGGGCATGTCATGATTACCTTTTATTCCAAAGGTTTGGTGCTTAAGGGGTTAAAGAAGCTGTGACTAAAGCCGAGTTTGTGAATATTTTGAAAACATCACTTTTTGCCTACATATTTTTCTCGATACAATTCATCTTCTGGTGAATAAATTCTTCATTGGAACTATGTAAACAAAGTCACTCATGCCGACTCTTCTAAATTAAAATTAACTGCACCTGGAGATGCCGGGGATTGAACCCGGGGCCTCATACATGCGAAGCATGCGCTCTACCACTGAGCTACATCCCCATTACATTGCTACAGTTGTACAGAACACGACACACAAATAGAACCTCGGCTAATTCGAAAAAATAACCTTGTCTATTTTTTTTTTAATAAAGTTCGTCTGAGGACTGTAGATTGCAAAATAGTTAAAAGCCTCAGATGTATATTAACAGAGGTAATAGTTGGACACATTTAACCACATCCAATGATTGTTTAGGACTCCTAGCCTACGTATGGTAACTTAGTGTCAATTGTTATATGAGATGGCTTAAATGCCCTTCCATTTATGACTTTATTGGTCAAAATATGAAGTTCTTCACTAAGTATATCATCTTCTTATCCAAAAATTATCCTCTTTTACTCGGGGAATGAGGACCTATAATCGATTTACTGACACCTCATGGACACCAGGCACCAGATTTTCTGAGACAGCAGTGAACAGGATCTTAGCATATGTTTAATTAAGTTTGCTCACTCAACTCTAAATTGTTCAAAATCAAAACCTGAATTGCATTTTCTTTTCGGCTAAACGTTCCAAGCTGGGGAAGGAGCTATGTTGGACTCTTTTCTAAAACATCAGCCTTGAAACAATTTTAATAAAGCTTCTGTAGCCAAAGAAATGAAATTCTCATGAGAAGTCACTAAAACTACGAATGTGAGGTCAAGGAAACTTCCCAAAACTCAAGAATTTAAGTAGGATACGCCATATACACTATTAAAAACCCACTTAGAGAAGTTGGCAACGCTATGCTATTTTCTTTGGGAATAAGGAAATCTAATGCAGACTCTGTCCTCAGAAGGAAACCAGACACAGGATTTTTAAGACAAGAGAGGATTTGGAGCTTAAAGATTTTTCTTTGGATTGATACACTAATGTTGACATTGTTGTGTGATAATTACTAAATTGTAAAATTTTGACTTATTTAAAGAAGCTGTGACTAAAGCCGAGTTTGTGAATATTTTGAAAACATCACTTTTTGCCTACATATTTTTCTCGATGCAATTCATCTTCTGGTGAATAAATTCTTCATTGGAACTATGTAAACAAAGTCACTCATGCTGACTCTTCTAAATTAAAATTAACTGCACCTGGAGATGCCGGGGATTGAACCCGGGGCCTCATACATGCGAAGCATGCGCTCTACCACTGAGCTACATCCCAATTACATTGCTACAGTTGTACAGAACACGACACAAAAATAGAACCTCGGCTAATTCGAAAAAATAACCTTGTCTATTTTTTTTTAAAATAAAGTTCGTCTGAGGACTGTAGATTGCAAAATAGTTAAAAGCCTCAGATGTATATTAACAGAGGTAATAGTTGGACACATTTAACCACATCCAATGATTGTTTAGGACTCCTAGCCTACGTATGGTAACTTAGTGTCAATTGTTATATGAGATGGCTTAAATGCCCTTCCATTTATGACTTTATTGGTCAAAATATGAAGTTCTTCACTAAGTATATCATCTTCTTATCCAAAAATTATCCTCTTTTACTCGGGGAATGAGGACCTATAATCGATTTACTGACACCTCATGGACACCAGGCACCAGATTTTCTGAGACAGCAGTGAACAGGATCTTAGCAGATGTTTAATTAAGTTTGCTCACTCAACTCTAAATTGTTCAAAATCAAAACCTGAATTGCATTTTCTTTTCGGCTAAACGTTCCAAGCTGTGGAAGGAGCTATGTTGGACTCTTTTCTAAAACATCAGCCTTGAAACAATTTTAATAAAGCTTCTGTAGCCAAAGAAATGAAATTCTCATGAGAAGTCACTAAAACTACGAATGTGAGGTCAAGGAAACTTCCCGAAACTCTAGAATTTAAGTAGGATACGCCATATACACTATTAAAAACCCACTTAGAGAAGTTGGCAACGCTATGCTATTTTCTTTGGGAATAAGGAAATCTAATGCAGACTCTGTCCTCAGAAGGAAACCAGACACAGGATTTTTAAGACAAGAGAGGATTTGGAGCTTAAAGATTTTTCTTTGGATTGATACACTAATGTTGACATTGTTGTGTGATAATTACTAAATTGTAAAATTTTGACTTATTTAAAGAAGCTATGACTAAAGCCGAGTTTGTGAATATTTTGAAAACATCACTTTTTGCCTACATATTTTTCTCGATACAATTCATCTTCTGGTGAATAAATTCTTCATTGGAACTATGTAAACAAAGTCACTCATGCCGACTCTTCTATATTAAAATTAACTGCACCTGGAGATGCCGGGGATTGAAGCCGGGGCCTCATACATGCGAAGCATGCGCTCTACCACTGAGCTACATCCCCATTACATTGCTACAGTTGTACAGAACACGACACACAAATAGAACCTCGGCTAATTCGAAAAAATAACCTTGTCTATTTTTTTTTTAATAAAGTTCGTCTGAGGACTGTAGATTGCAAAATAGTTAAAATCCTCAGATGTATATTAACAGAGGTAATAGTTGGACACATTTAACCACATCCAATGATTGTTTAGGACTCCTAGCCTACGTATGGTAACTTAGTGTCAATTGTTATATGAGATGGCTTAAATGCCCTTCCATTTATGATTTTATTGGTCAAAATATGAAGTTCTTCACTAAGTATATCATCTTCTTATCCAAAAATTATCCTCTTTTACTCGGGGAATGAGGACCTATAATCGATTTACTGACACCTCATGGACACCAGGCACCAGATTTTCTGAGACAGCAGTGAACAGGATCTTAGCAGATGTTTAATTAAGTTTGCTCACTCAACTCTAAATTGTTCAAAATCAAAACCTGAATTGCATTTTCTTTTCGGCTAAACGTTCCAAGCTGTGGAAGGAGCTATGTTGGACTCTTTTCTAAAACATCAGCCTTGAAACAATTTTAATAAAGCTTCTGTAGCCAAATAAATGAAATTCTCATGAGAAGTCACTAAAACTACGAATGTGAGGTCAAGGAAACTTCCCGAAACTCTAGAATTTAAGTAGGATACGCCATATACACTATTAAAAACCCACTTAGAGAAGTTGGCAATGCTATGCTATTTTCTTTGGGAATAAGGAAATCTAATGCAGACTCTGTCCTCAGAAGGAAACCAGACACAGGATTTTTAAGACAAGAGAGGATTTGGAGCTTAAAGATTTTTCTTTGGATTGATACACTAATGTTGACATTGTTGTGTGATAATTACTAAATTGTAAAATTTTGACTTATTTAAAGAAGCTGTGACTAAAGCCGAGTTTGTGAATATTTTGAAAACATCACTTTTTGCCTACATATTTTTCTCGATACAATTCATCTTCTGGTGAATAAATTCTTCATTGGAACTATGTAAACAAAGTCACTCATGCCGACTCTTCTAAATTAAAATTAATTGCACCTGGAGATGCCGGGGATTGAACCCGGGGCCTCATACATGCAAAGCATGCGCTCTTCCACTGAGCTACATCCCCATTACATTGCTACAGCATTACAGAACACGACACACAAATAGAACCTCGGCTCATTCGAAAAACTAGCCTTGTCTATTTTTTTTTAATAAAGTTCGTCTGAGGACTGTAGATTGCAAAATAGTTAAAAGCCTCAGATGTATATTAACAGAGGTAATAGTTGGACACATTTAACCACATCCAATGATTGTTTAGGACTCCTAGCCTACGTATGGTAACTTAGTGTCAATTGTTATATCAGATGGCTTAAATGCCCTTCCATTTATGACTTTATTGGTCAAAATATGAAGTTCTTCACTAAGTATATCATCTTCTTATCCAAAAATTATCCTCTTTTACTCGGGGAATGAGGACCTATAATCGATTTACTGACACCTCATGGACACCAGGCACCAGATTTTCTGAGACAGCAGTGAACAGGATCTTAGCATATGTTTAATTAAGTTTGCTCACTCAACTCTAAATTGTTCAAAATCAAAACCTGAATTGCATTTTCTTTTCGGCTAAACGTTCCAAGCTGGGGAAGGAGCTATGTTGGACTCTTTTCTAAAACATCAGCCTTGAAACAATTTGAATAAAGCTTCTGTAGCCAAAGAAATGAAATTCTCATGAGAAGTCACTAAAACTACGAATGTGAGGTCAAGGAAACTTCCCAAAACTCAAGAATTTAAGTAGGATACGCCATATACACTATTAAAAACCCACTTAGAGAAGTTGGCAACGCTATGCTATTTTCTTTGGGAATAAGGAAATCTAATGCAGACTCTGTCCTCAGAAGGAAACCAGACACAGGGTTTTTAAGACAAGAGAGGATTTGGAGCTTAAAGATTTTTCTTTGGATTGATACACTAATGTTGACATTGTTGTGTGATAATTACTAAATTGTAAAATTTTGACTTATTTAAAGAAGCTGTGACTAAAGCCGAGTTTGTGAATATTTTGAAAACATTACTTTTTGCCTACATATTTTTCTTGATACAATTCATCTTCTGGTGAATAAATTCTTCATTGGAACTATGTAAACAAAGTCACTCATGCCGACTCTTCTAAATTAAAATTAACTGCCCCTGGAGATGCCGGGGATTGAAAACGGGGCTTCATACATGCAAAGCATGCGCTCTACCACTGAGCTACATCCCCATTACATTGCTACAGCTGTACAGAACACGACACACAAATAGAAAAATTATCCTCTTTTACTCGGGGAATGAGGACCTATAATCGATTTACTGACACCTCATGGACACCAGGCACCAGATTTTCTGAGACAGTAGTGAACAGGATCTTAGCAGATGTTTAATTAAGTTTGCTCACTCAACTCTAAATTGTTCAAAATCAAAACCTGAATTGCATTTTCTTTTCGGCTAAACGTTCCAAGCTGTGGAAGGAGCTATGTTGGACTCTTTTCTAAAACATCAGCCTTGAAACAATTTTAATAAAGCTTCTGTAGCCAAATAAATGAAATTCTCATGAGAAGTCACTAAAACTACGAATGTGAGGTCAAGGAAACTTCCCGAAACTCTAGAATTTAAGTAGGATACGCCATATACACTATTAAAAACCCACTTAGAGAAGTTGGCAACGCTATGCTATTTTCTTTGGGAATAAGGAAATCTAATGCAGACTCTATCCTCAGAAGGAAACCAGACACAGGATTTTTAAGACAAGAGAGGATTTGGAGCTTAAGGATTTTTCTTTGGATTGATACACTAATGTTGACATTGTTGTGTGATAATTACTAAATTGTAAAATTTTGACTTATTTAAAGAAGCTGTGACTAAAGCCAAGTTTGTGAATATTTTGAAAACATCACTTTTTGCCTACATATTTTTCTCGATACAATTCATCTTCTGGTGAATAAATTCTTCATTGGAACTATGTAAACAAAGTCACTCATGCCGACTCTTCTAAATTAAAATTAACTGCACCTGGAGATGCCGGGGATTGAACCCGGGGCCTCATACATGCAAAGCATGCGCTCTACCACTGAGCTACATCCCCATTTCATTTCTACAGTTGTACAGAACACGACACACAAATAGAACCTCGGCTCATTCGAAAAAATAACCTTGTCTATTTTTTTTTAATAAAGTTCGTCTGAGGACTGTAGATTGCAAAATAGTTAAAAGCCTCAGATGTATATTAACAGAGGTAATAGTTGGACACATTTAAACACATCCAATGATTGTTTAGGACTCCTAGCCTACGTATGGTAACTTAGTGTCAATTGTTATATCAGATGGCTTAAATGCCCTTCCATTTATGACTTTATTGGTCAAAATATGAAGTTCTTCACTAAGTATATCATCTTCTTATCCAAAAATTATCCTCTTTTACTCGGGGAATGAGGACCTATAATCGATTTACTGACACCTCATGGACACCAGGCACCAGATTTTCTGAGACAGCAGTGAACAGGATCTTAGCAGATGTTTAATTAAGTTTGCTCACTCAACTCTAAATTGTTCAAAATCAAAACCTGAATTGCATTTTCTTTTCGGCTAAACGTTCCAAGCTGTGGAAGGAGCTATGTTGGACTCTTTTCTAAAACATCAGCCTTGAAACAATTTTAATAAAGCTTCTGTAGCCAAAGAAATGAAATTCTCATGAGAAGTCACTAAAACTACGAATGTGAGGTCAAGGAAACTTCCCGAAACTCTAGAATTTAAGAAGGATACGCCATATACACTATTAAAAACCCACTTAGAGAAGTTGGCAACGCTATGCTATTTTCTTTGGGAATAAGGAAATCTAATGCAGACTCTGTCCTCAGAAGGAAACCAGACACAGGATTTTTAAGACAAGAGAGGATTTGGAGCTTAAAGATTTTTCTTTGGATTGATACACTAATGTTGACATTGTTGTGTGATAATTACTAAATTGTAAAATTTTGACTTATTTAAAGAAGCTGTGACTAAAGCCGAGTTTGTGAATATTTTGAAAACATCACTTTTTGCCTACATATTTTTCTCGATACTAATCATCTTCTGGTGAATAAATTCTTCATTGGAACTATGTAAACAAAGTCACTCATGCCGACTCTTCTAAATTTAAATTAACTGCATGTGGAGATGCCGGGGATTGAAAACGGGGCTTCATACATGCAAAGCATGCGCTCTACCACTGAGCTACATCCCCATTACATTGCTACAGCTGTACAGAACACGACACACAAATAGAAAAATTATCCTCTTTTACTCGGGGAATGAGGACCTATAATCGATTTACTGACACCTCATGGACACCAGGCACCAGATTTTCTGAGACAGCAGTGAACAGGATCTTAGCAGATGTTTAATTAAGTTTGCTCACTCAACTCTAAATTGTTCAAAATCAAAACCTGAATTGCATTTTCTTTTCGGCTAAACGTTCCAAGCTGTGGAAGGAGCTATGTTGGACTCTTTTCTAAAACATCAGCCTTGAAACAATTTTAATAAAGCTTCTGTAGCCAAATAAATGAAATTCTCATGAGAAGTCACTAAAACTACGAATGTGAGGTCAAGGAAACTTCCCGAAACTCTAGAATTTAAGTAGGATACGCCATATACACTATTAAAAACCCACTTAGAGAAGTTGGCAACGCTATGCTATTTTCTTTGGGAATAAGGAAATCTAATGCAGACTCTATCCTCAGAAGGAAACCAGACACAGGATTTTTAAGACAAGAGAGGATTTGGAGCTTAAAGATTTTTCTTTGGATTGATACACTAATGTTGACATTGTTGTGTGATAATTACTAAATTGTAAAATTTTGACTTATTTAAAGAAGCTGTGACTAAAGCCAAGTTTGTGAATATTTTGAAAACATCACTTTTTGCCTACATATTTTTCTCGATACAATTCATCTTCTGGTGAATAAATTCTTCATTGGAACTATGTAAACAAAGTCACTCATGCCGACTCTTCTAATTTAAAATTAATTGCACCTGGAGATGCCGGGGATTGAACCCGGGGCCTCATACATGCAAAGCATGCGCTCTTCCACTGAGCTACATCCCCATTACATTGCTGCAGCATTACAGAACACGACACACAAATAGAACCTCGGCTCATTCGAAAAACTAGCCTTGTCTATTTTTTTTTAATAAAGTTCGTCTGAGGACTGTAGATTGCAAAATAGTTAAAAGCCTCAGATGTATATTAACAGAGGTAATAGTTGGACACATTTAACCACATCCAATGATTGTTTAGGACTCCTAGCCTACGTATGGTAACTTAGTGTCAATTGTTATATCAGATGGCTTAAATGCCCTTCCATTTATGACTTTATTGGTCAAAATATGAAGTTCTTCACTAAGTATATCATCTTCTTATCCAAAAATTATCCTCTTTTACTCGGGGAATGAGGACCTATAATCGATTTACTGACACCTCATGGACACCAGGCACCAGATTTTCTGAGACAGCAGTGAACAGGATCTTAGCAGATGTTTAATTAAGTTTGCTCACTCAACTCTAAATTGTTCAAAATCAAAACCTGAATTGCATTTTCTTTTCGGCTAAACGTTCCAAGCTGGGGAAGGAGCTATGTTGGACTCTTTTCTAAAACATCAGCCTTGAAACAATTTGAATAAAGCTTCTGTAGCCAAAGAAATGAAATTCTCATGAGAAGTCACTAAAACTACGAATGTGAGGTCAAGGAAACTTCCCAAAACTCAAGAATTTAAGTAGGATACGCCATATACACTATTAAAAACCCACTTAGAGAAGTTGGCAACGCTATGCTATTTTCTTTGGGAATTAGGAAATCTAATGCAGACTCTGTCCTCAGAAGGAAACCAGACACAGGATTTTTAAGACAAGAGAGGATTTGGAGCTTAAAGATTTTTCTTTGGATTGATACACTAATGTTGACATTGTTGTGTGATAATTACTAAATTGTAAAATTTTGACTTATTTAAAGAAGCTGTGACTAAAGCCGAGTTTGTGAATATTTTGAAAACATCACTTTTTGCCTACATATTTTTCTCGATACAATTCATCTTCTGGTGAATAAATTCTTCATTGGAACTATGTAAACAAAGTCACTCATGCCGACTCTTCTAAATTAAAATTAATTGCACCTGGAGATGCCGGGGATTGAACCCGGGGCCTCATACATGCAAAGCATGCGCTCTTCCACTGAGCTACATCCCCATTACATTGCTGCAGCATTACAGAACACGACACACAAATAGAACCTCGGCTCATTCGAAAAACTAGCCTTGTCTATTTTTTTTTAATAAAGTTCGTCTGAGGACTGTAGATTGCAAAATAGTTAAAAGCCTCAGATGTATATTAACAGAGGTAATAGTTGGACACATTTAACCACATCCAATGATTGTTTAGGACTCCTAGCCTACGTATGGTAACTTAGTGTCAATTGTTATATCAGATGGCTTAAATGCCCTTCCATTTATGACTATATTGGTCAAAATATTAAGTTCTTCACTAAGTATATCATCTTCTTATCCAAAAATTATCCTCTTTTACTCGGGGAATGAGGACCTATAATTGATTTACTGACACCTCATGGACACCAGGCACCAGATTTTCTGAGACAGCAGTGAACAGGATCTTAGCATATGTTTAATTAAGTTTGCTCACTCAACTCTAAATTGTTCAAAATCAAAACCTGAATTGCATTTTCTTTTCGGCTAAACGTTCCAAGCTGTGGAAGGAGCTATGTTGGACTCTTTTCTAAAACATCAGCCTTGAAACAATTTGAATAAAGCTTCTGTAGCCAAAGAAATGAAATTCTCATGAGAAGTCACTAAAACTACGAATGTGAGGTCAAGGAAACTTCCCAAAACTCAAGAATTTAAGTAGGATACGCCATATACACTATTAAAAACCCACTTAGAGAAGTTGGCAACGCTATGCTATTTTCTTTGGGAATAAGGAAATCTAATGCAGACTCTGTCCTCAGAAGGAAACCAGACACAGGGTTTTTAAGACAAGAGAGGATTTGGAGCTTAAAGATTTTTCTTTGGATTGATACACTAATGTTGACATTGTTGTGTGATAATTACTAAATTGTAAAATTTTGACTTATTTAAAGAAGCTGTGACTAAAGCCGAGTTTGTGAATATTTTGAAAACATTACTTTTTGCTTACATATTTTTCTTGATACAATTCATCTTCTGGTGAATAAATTCTTCATTGGAACTATGTAAACAAAGTCACTCATGCCGACTCTTCTAAATTAAAATTAACTACCCCTGGAGATTCCAGGGATTGAACCCGGGGCCTCATACATGCAAAGCATGCGCTCTACCACTGAGCTACATCCCCATTACATTGCTGCAGCATTACAGAACACGACACACAAATAGAACCTCGGCTCATTCGAAAAACTAGCCTTGTCTATTTTTTTTAATAAAGTTCGTCTGAGGACTGTAGATTGCAAAATAGTTAAAAGCCTCAGATGTATATTAACAGAGGTAATAGTTGGACACATTTAAACACATCCAATGATTGTTTAGGACTCCTAGCCTACGTATGGTAACTTAGTGTCAATTGTTATATCAGATGGCTTAAATGCCCTTCCATTTATGACTTTATTGGTCAAAATATGAAGTTCTTCACTAAGTATATCATCTTCTTATCCAAAAATTATCCTCTTTTACTCGGGGAATGAGGACCTATAATCGATTTACTGACACCTCATGGACACCAGGCACCAGATTTTCTGAGACAGCAGTGAACAGGATCTTAGCAGATGTTTAATTAAGTTTGCTCACTCAACTCTAAATTGTTCAAAATCAAAACCTGAATTGCATTTTCTTTTCGGCTAAACGTTCCAAGCTGTGGAAGGAGCTATGTTGGACTCTTTTCTAAAACATCAGCCTTGAAACAATTTTAATAAAGCTTCTGTAGCCAAAGAAATGAAATTCTCATGAGAAGTCACTAAAACTACGAATGTGAGGTCAAGGAAACTTCCCAAAACTCTAGAATTTAAGAAGGATACGCCATATACACTATTAAAAATCCACTTAGAGAAGTTGGCAACGCTATGCTATTTTCTTTGGGAATAAGGAAATCTAATGCAGACTCTGTCCTCAGAAGGAAACCAGACACAGGATTTTTAAGACAAGAGAGGATTTGGAGCTTAAAGACTTTTCTTTGGATTGATACACTAATGTTGACATTGTTGTGTGATAATTACTAAATTGTAAAATTTTGACTTATTTAAAGAAGCTGTGACTAAAGCCGAGTTTGTGAATATTTTGAAAACTTCACTTTTTGCCTACATATTTTTCTTGATACAATTCATCTTGTGGTGAATAAATTCTTCATTGGAACTATGTAAGCAAAGTCACTCATGCCGACTCTTCTAAATTAAAATTAACTGCACGTGGAGATGCCGGGGATTGAACCCGGGGCCTCATACATGCGAAGCATGCGCTCTACCACTGAGCTACATCCCCATTACATTGCTACAGTTGTACAGAACACGACACACAAATAGAACCTCGGCTCATTCGAAAAAATAACCTTGTCTATTTTTTTTTTTAATAAAGTTCGTCTGAGGACTTTAGATTGCAAAATAGTTAAAAGCCTCAGATGTATATTAACAGAGGTAATAGTTGGACACATTTAACCACATCCAATGATTGTTTAGGACTCCTAGCCTACGTATGGTAACTTAGTGTCAATTGTTATAGAGATGGCTTAAATGCCCTTCCATTTATGACTATATTGGTCAAAATATTAAGTTCTTCACTAAGTATATCATCTTCTTATCCAAAAATTATCCTCTTTTACTCGGGGAATGAGGACCTATAATCGATTTACTGACACCTCATGGACACCAGGCACCAGATTTTCTGAGACAGCAGTGAACAGGATCTTAGCAGATGTTTAATTAAGTTTGCTCACTCAACTCTAAATTGTTCAAAATCAAAACCTGAATTGCATTTTCTTTTCGGCTAAACGTTCCAAGCTGTGGAAGGAGCTATGTTGGACTCTTTTCTAAAACATCAGCCTTGAAACAATTTAAATAAAGCTTCTGTAGCCAAAGAAATGAAATTCTCATGAGAAGTCACTAAAACTACGAATGTGAGGTCAAGGAAACTTCCCAAAACTCTAGAATTTAAGTAGGATACGTCATATACACTATTAAAAACCCACTTAGAGAAGTTGGCAACGCTATGCTATTTTCTTTGGGAATAAGGAAATCTAATGCAGACTCTGTCCTCAGAAGGAAACCAGACACAGGATTTTTAAGACAAGAGAGGATTTGGAGCTTAAAGATTTTTCTTTGGATTGATACACTAATGTTGACATTGTTGTCATAAACATGTAATAATAATGTTGACATAATTACTAAATTGTAAAATTTTGACATATTTAAAGAAGCTGTGACTAAAGCCGAGTTTGTGAATATTTTGAAAACATCACTTTTTGCCTACATATTTTTCTCGATACAATTCATCTTCTGGTGAATACAATCTTCATTGGAACTATGTAAACAAAGTCACTCATGCCGACTCTTCTAAATAAAAATTAACTGCACCTGGAGATGCCAGGGATTGAACCCGGGACCTCATACATGCGAAGCATGCGCTCTACCACTGAGCTACATCCCCATTACATTGCTACAGTTGTACAGAACACGACACACAAATAGAACCTCGGCTCATTCGAAAAAATAACCTTGTCTATTTTTTTTTTTAATGAAGTTCGTCTGAGGACTGTAGATTGAAAAATAGTTAAAAGCCTCAGATGTATATTAACAGAGGTAATAGTTGGACACATTTAACCACATCCAATGATTGTTTAGGACTCCTAGCCTACGTATGGTAACTTAGTGTCAATTGTTATATCAGATGGCTTAAATGCCCTTCCATTTATGACTATATTGGTCAAAATATTAAGTTCTTCACTAAGTATATCATCTTCTTATCCAAAAATTATCCTCTTTTACTCGGGGAATGAGGACCTATAATCGATTTACTGACACCTCATGGACACCAGGCACCAGATTTTCTGAGACAGCAGTGAACAGGATCTTAGCAGATGTTTAATTAAGTTTTCTCACTCAACTCTAAATTGTTAAAAATCAAAACCTGAATTGCATTTTCTTTTCGGCTAAACGTTCCAAGCTGTGGAAGGAACTATGTTGGACTCTTTTCTAAAACATCAGCCTTGAAACAATTTTAATAAAGCTTCTGTAGCCAAAGAAATGAAATTCTCATGAGAAGTCACTAAAACTACGAATGTGAGGTCAAGGAAACTTCCCAAAACTCTAGAATTTAAGTAGGATACGTCATATACACTATTAAAAACCCACTTAGAGAAGTTGGCAACGCTATGCTATTTTCTTTGGGAATAAGGAAATCTAATGCAGACTCTGTCCTCAGAAGGAAACCAGACACAGGATTTTTAAGACAAGAGAGGATTTGGAGCTTAAAGATTTTTATTTGGATTGATACACTAATGTTGACATTGTTGTGTGATAATTACTAAATTGTAAAATTTTGACTTATTTAAAGAAGCTGTGACAAAAGCCGAGTTTGTGAATATTTTGAAAACATCACTTTTTGCCTACATATTTTTCTCGATACAATTCATCTTGTGGTGAATAAATTCTTCATTGGAACTATGTAAACAAAGTCACTCATGCCGACTCTTCTAAATTAAAATTAACTGCACCTGGAGATTCCGGGGATTGAACCCAGGGCCTCATACATGCAAAGCATGCGCTCAACCACTGAGCTACATCCCCATTACATTGCTACAGCTGTACAGAACACGACACACAAATAGAACCTCGGCTCATTCGAAAAAATAGCCTTGTCTATTTTTTTTAATAAAGTTCGTCTGAGGACTGTAGATTGAAAAATAGTTAAAAGCCTCAGATGTATATTAACAGAGGTAATAGTTGGACACATTTAACCACATCCAATGATTGTTTAGGACTCCTAGCCTACGTATGGTAACTTAGTGTCAATTGTTATATCAGATGGCTTAAATGCCCTTCCATTTATGACTATATTGGTCAAAATATTAAGTTCTTCACTAAGTATATCATCTTCTTATCCAAAAATTATCCTCTTTTACTCGGGGAATGAGGACCTATAATCGATTTACTGACACCTCATGGACACCAGGCACCAGATTTTCTGAGACAGCAGTGAACAGGATCTTAGCAGATGTTTAATTAAGTTTGCTCACTCAACTCTAAATTGTTCAAAATCAAAACCTGAATTGCATTTTCTTTTCGGCTAAACGTTCCAAGCTGTGGAAGGAGCTATGTTGGACTCTTTTCTAAAACATCAGCCTTGAAACAATTTTAATAAAGCTTCTGTAGCCAAAGAAATGAAATTCTCATGAGAAGTCACTAAAACTACGAATGTGAGGTCAAGGAAACTTCCCGAAACTCTAGAATTTAAGTAGGATACGCCATATACACTATTAAAAACCCACTTAGAGAAGTTGGCAACGCTATGCTATTTTCTTTGGGAATAAGGAAATCTAATGCAGACTCTGTCCTCAGAAGGAAACCAGACACAGGATTTTTAAGACAAGAGAGGATTTGGAGCTTAATGATTTTTCTTTGGATTGATACACTAATGTTGACATTGTTGTGTGATAATTACTAAATGGTAAAATTTTGACTTATTTAAAGAAGCTGTGACTAAAGCCGAGTCTGTGAATATTTTTAAAACATCACTTTTTGCCTACATATTTTTCTTGATACAATTCATCTTCTGGTGAATAAATTCTTCATTGGAACTATGTAAACAAAGTCACTAAGTATATCATCTTCTTATCCCAAAATTATCCTCTTTTACTTGGGGAATGAGGACCTATAATCGATTTACTGACACCCCATGGACACCAGGCACCAGATTTTCTGAGACAGCAGTGAACAGGATCTTAGCAGATGTTTAATTAAGTTTGCTCACTCAACTCTAAATTGTTCAAAATCAAAACCTGAATTGCATTTTCTTTTCGGCTAAACGTTCCAAGCTGTGGAAGGAGCTATGTTGGACTCTTTTCTAAAACATCAGCCTTGAAACAATTTGAATAAAGCTTCTGTAGCCAAAGAAATGAAATTCTCATGAGAAGTCACTAAAACTACGAATGTGAGGTCAAGGAAACTTCCCGAAACTCTAGAATTTAAGTAGGATACGCCATATACACTATTAAAAACCCACTTAGAGAAGTTGGCAACGCTATGCTATTTTCTTTGGGAATAAGGAAATCTAATGCAGACTCTGTCTTCAGAAGGAAACCAGACACAGGATTTTTAAGACAAGAGAGGATTTGGAGCTTAAAGATTTTTCTTTGGATTGATACACTAATGTTGACATTGTTGTGTGATAATTACTAAATTGTAAAATTTTGACTTATTTAAAGAAGCTGTGACAAAAGCCGAGTTTGTGAATATTTTGAAAACATCACTTTTTGCCTACATATTTTTCTCGATACAATTCATCTTCTGGTGAATACATTCTTCATTGGAACTATGTAAACAAAGTCACTCATGCCGACTCTTCTAAATTAAAATTAACTGCTCCTGGAGATGCCGGGGATTGAACCCGGGGCCTCATACATGCGAAGCATGCGCTCTACCACTGAGCTACATCCCCATTACATTGCTACAGTTGTACAGAACACGACACACAAATAGAACCTCGGCTCATTCGAAAAAATAACCTTGTCTATTTTTTTTTTAATGAAGTTCGTCTGAGGACTGTAGATTGAAAAATAGTTAAAAGCCTCAGATGTATATTAACAGAGGTAATAGTTGGACACATTTAACCACATCCAATGATTGTTTAGGACTCCTAGCCTACGTTTGGTAACTTAGTGTCAATTGTTATATCAGATGGCTTAAATGCCCTTCCATTTATGACTTTATTGGTCAAAATATGAAGTTCTTCACTAAGTATATCATCTTCTTATCCAAAAATTATCCTCTTTTACTCGGGGAATGAGGACCTATAATCGATTTACTGACACCTCATGGACACCAGGCACCAGATTTTCTGAGACAGCAGTGAACAGGATCTTAGCAGATGTTTAATAAAGTTTGCTCACTCAACTCTAAATTGTTCAAAATCAAAACCTGAATTGCATTTTCTTTTCGGCTAAACGTTCCAAGCTGTGGAAGGAGCTATGTTGGACTCTTTTCTAAAACATCAGCCTTGAAACAATTTTAATAAAGCTTCTGTAGCCAAAGAAATTAAATTCTCATGAGAAGTCACTAAAACTACGAATGTGAGGTCAAGGAAACTTCCCAAAACTCTAGAATTTAAGTAGGATACGTCATATACACTATTAAAAACCCACTTAGAGAAGTTGGCAACGCTATGCTATTTTCTTTGGGAATAAGGAAATCTAATGCAGACTCTGTCCTCAGAAGGAAACCAGACACAGGATTTTTAAGACAAGAGAGGATTTGGAGCTTAAAGATTTTTCTTTGGATTGATACACTAATGTTGACATTGTTGTCATAAACATGTAATAATAATGTTGACATAATTACTAAATTGTAAAATTTTGACTTATTTAAAGAAGCTGTGACTAAAGCCGAGTTTGTGAATATTTTGAAAACATCACTTTTTGCCTACATATTTTTCTCGATACAATTCATCTTCAGGTGAATACAATCTTCATTGGAACTATGTAAACAAAGTCACTCATGCCGACTCTTCTAAATTAAAATTAACTGCACCTGGAGATGCCGGGGATTGAACCCGGGGCCTGAAGCATGCGCTCTACCACTGAGCTACATCCCCATTACATTGCTACAGTTGTACAGAACACGACACACAAATAGAACCTCGGCTCATTCGAAAAAATAACCTTGTCTATTTTTTTATAATAAAGTTCGTCTGAGGACTGTAGATTGCAAAATAGTTAAAAGCCTCAGATGTATATTAACAGAGGTAATAGTTGGACACATTTAACCACATCCAATGATTGTTTAGGACTCCTAGCCTACGTTTGGTAACTTAGTGTCAATTGTTATATCAGATGGCTTAAATGCCCTTCCATTTATGACTTTATTGGTCAAAATATGAAGTTCTTCACTAAGTATATCATCTTCTTATCCAAAAATTATCCTCTTTTACTCGGGGAATGAGGACCTATAATCGATTTACTGACACCTCATGGACACCAGGCACCAGATTTTCTGAGACAGCAGTGAACAGGATCTTAGCAGATGTTTAATAAAGTTTGCTCACTCAACTCTAAATTGTTCAAAATCAAAACCTGAATTGCATTTTCTTTTCGGCTAAACGTTCCAAGCTGTGGAAGGAGCTATGTTGGACTCTTTTCTAAAACATCAGCCTTGAAACAATTTTAATAAAGCTTCTGTAGCCAAAGAAATTAAATTCTCATGAGAAGTCACTAAAACTACGAATGTGAGGTCAAGGAAACTTCCCAAAACTCTAGAATTTAAGTAGGATACGTCATATACACTATTAAAAACCCACTTAGAGAAGTTGGCAACGCTATGCTATTTTCTTTGGGAATAAGGAAATCTAATGCAGACTCTGTCCTCAGAAGGAAACCAGACACAGGATTTTTAAGACAAGAGAGGATTTGGAGCTTAAAGATTTTTCTTTGGATTGATACACTAATGTTGACATTGTTGTCATAAACATGTAATAATAATGTTGACATAATTACTAAATTGTAAAATTTTGACTTATTTAAAGAAGCTGTGACTAAAGCCGAGTTTGTGAATATTTTGAAAACATCACTTTTTGCCTACATATTTTTCTCGATACAATTCATCTTCAGGTGAATACAATCTTCATTGGAACTATGTAAACAAAGTCACTCATGCCGACTCTTCTAAATTAAAATTAACTGCACCTGGAGATACCGGGGATTGAACCCGGGGCCTGAAGCATGCGCTCTACCACTGAGCTACATCCCCATTACATTGCTACAGTTGTACAGAACACGACACACAAATAGAACCTCGGCTCATTCGAAAAAATAACCTTGTCTATTTTTTTATAATAAAGTTCGTCTGAGGACTGTAGATTGCAAAATAGTTAAAAGCCTCAGATATATATTAACAGAGGTAATAGTTGGACACATTTAACCACATCCAATGATTGTTTAGGACTCCTAGCCTACGTATGGTAACTTAGTGTCAATTGTTATATCAGATGGCTTAAATGCCCTTCCATTTATGACTTTATTGGTCAAAATATGAAGTTCTTCACTAAGTATATCATCTTCTTATGCAAAAATTATCCTCTTTTACTCGGGGAATGAGGACCTATAATCGATTTACTGACACCTCATGGACACCAGGCACCAGATTTTCTGAGACAGCAGTGAACAGGATCTTAGCAGATGTTTAATTAAGTTTGCTCACTCAACTCTAAATTGTTCAAAATCAAAACCTGAATTGCATTTTCTTTTCGGCTAAACGTTCCAAGCTGTGGAAGGAGCTATGTTGGACTCTTTTCTAAAACATCAGCCTTGAAACAATTTTAATAAAGCTTCTGTAGCCAATGAAATGAAATTCTCATGAGAAGTCACTAAAACTACGAATGTGAGGTCAAGGAAACTTCCCGAAACTCTAGAATTTAAGTAGGATACGCCATATACACTATTAAAAACCCACTTAGAGAAGTTGGCAACGCTATGCTATTTTCTTTGGGAATAAGGAAATCTAATGCAGACTCTGTCCTCAGAAGGAAACCAGACACAGGATATTTAAGACAAGAGAGGATTTGGAGCTTAAAGATTTTTCTTTGGATTGATACACTAATGTTGACATTGTTGTGTGATAATTACTAAATGGTAAAATTTTGACTTATTTAAAGAAGCTGTGACTAAAGCCGAGTCTGTGAATATTTTTAAAACATCACTTTTTGCCTACATATTTTTCTTGATACAATTCATCTTCTGGTGAATAAATTCTTCATTGGAACTATGTAAACAAAGTCACTAAGTATATCATCTTCTTATCCCAAAATTATCCTCTTTTACTTGGGGAATGAGGACCTATAATCGATTTACTGACACCCCATGGACACCAGGCACAAGATTTTCTGAGACAGCAGTGAACAGGATCTTAGCAGATGTTTAATTAAGTTTGCTCACTCAACTCTAAATTGTTCAAAATCAAAACCTGAATTGCATTTTCTTTTCGGCTAAACGTTCCAAGCTGTGGAAGGAGCTATGTTGGACTCTTTTCTAAAACATCAGCCTTGAAACAATTTTAATAAAGCTTCAGTAGCCAAAGAAATTAAATTTTCATGAGAAGTCACTAAAACTACGAATTTGAGGTCAAAGAAACTTCCCGAAACTCTAGAATTTAAGTAGGATACGCCATATACACTATTAAAAACCCACTTAGAGAAGTTGGCAACGCTATGCTATTTTCTTTGGGAATAAGGAAATCTAATGCAGACTCTGTCCTCAGAAGGAAACCAGACACAGGATATTTAAGACAAGAGAGGATTTGGAGCTTAAAGATTTTTCTTTGGATTGATACACTAATGTTGACATTGTTGTGTGATAATTACTAAATGGTAAAATTTTGACTTATTTAAAGAAGCTGTGACTAAAGCCGAGTCTGTGAATATTTTTAAAACATCACTTTTTGCCTACATATTTTTCTTGATACAATTCATCTTCTGGTGAATAAATTCTTCATTGGAACTATGTAAACAAAGTCACTAAGTATATCATCTTCTTATCCAAAAATTATCCTCTTTTACTCGGGGAATGAGGACCTATAATCGATTTACTGACACCTCATGGACACCAGGCACCAGATTTTCTGAGACAGCAGTGAACAGGATCTTAGCAGATGTTTAATTAAGTTTGCTCACTCAACTCTAAATTGTTCAAAATCAAAACCTGAATTGCATTTTCTTTTCGGCTAAACGTTCCAAGCTGTGGAAGGAGCTATGTTGGACTCTTTTCTAAAACATCAGCCTTGAAAAAATTTTAATAAAGCTTCTGTAGCCAAAGAAATGAAATTCTCATGAGAAGTCACTAAAACTACGAATGTGAGGTCAAGGAAACTTCCCGAAACTCTAGAATTTAAGTAGGATACACCATATACACTATTAAAACCCACTTAGAGAAGTTGGCAACGCTATGCTATTTTCTTTGGGAATAAGGAAATCTAATGCAGACTCTGTCCTCAGAAGGAAACCAGACACAGGATATTTAAGACAAGAGAGGATTTGGAGCTTAAAGATTTTTCTTTGGATTGATACACTAATGTTGACATTGTTGTGTGATAATTACTAAATGGTAAAATTTTGACTTATTTAAAGAAGCTGTGACTAAAGCCGAGTCTGTGAATATTTTTAAAACATCACTTTTTGCCTACATATTTTTCTTGATACAATTCATCTTCTGGTGAATAAATTCTTCATTGGAATTATGTAAACAAAGTCACTAAGTGTATCATCTTCTTATCCCAAAATTATACTCTTTTACTCGGGGAATGAGGACCTATAATCGATTTACTGACACCTCATGGACACCAGGCACCAGATTTTCTGAGACAGCAGTGAACAGGATCTTAGCAGATGTTTAATTAAGTTTGCTCACTCAACTCTAAATTGTTCAAAATCAAAACCTGAATTGCATTTTCTTTTCGGCTAAACGTTCCAAGCTGTGGAAGGAGCTATGTTGGACTCTTTTCTAAAACATCAGCCTTGAAACAATTTTAATAAAGCTTCTGTAGCCAAAGAAATGAAATTCTCATGAGAAGTCACTAAAACTACGAATGTGAGGTCAAGGAAACTTCCCGAAACTCTAGAATTTAAGTAGGATACGCCATATACACTATTAAAAACCCACTTAGAGAAGTTGGCAACGCTATGCTATTTTCTTTGGGAATAAGGAAATCTAATGCAGACTCTGTCCTCAGAAGGAAACCAGACACAGGATATTTAAGACAAGAGAGGATTTGGAGCTTAAAGATTTTTCTTTGGATTGATACACTAATGTTGACATTGTTGTGTGATAATTACTAAATGGTAAAATTTTGACTTATTTAAAGAAGCTGTGACTAAAGCCGAGTCTGTGAATATTTTTAAAACATCACTTTTTGCCTACATATTTTTCTTGATACAATTCATCTTCTGGTGAATAAATTCTTCATTGGAACTATGTAAACAAAGTCACTAAGTGTATCATCTTCTTATCCCAAAATTATACTCTTTTACTCGGGGAATGAGGACCTATAATCGATTTACTGACACCTCATGGACACCAGGCACCAGATTTTCTGAGACAGCAGTGAACAGGATCTTAGCAGATGTTTAATTAAGTTTGCTCACTCAACTCTAAATTGTTCAAAATCAAAACCTGAATTGCATTTTCTTTTCGGCTAAACGTTCCAAGCTGTGGAAGGAGCTATGTTGGACTCTTTTCTAAAACATCAGCCTTGAAACAATTTTAATAAAGCTTCTGTAGCCAAAGAAATGAAATTCTCATGAGAAGTCACTAAAACTACGAATGTGAGGTCAAGGAAACTTCCCGAAACTCTAGAATTTAAGTAGGATACGCCATATACACTATTAAAAACCCACTTAGAGAAGTTGGCAACGCTATGCTATTTTCTTTGGGAATAAGGAAATCTAATGCAGACTCTGTCCTCAGAAGGAAACCAGACACAGGATATTTAAGACAAGAGAGGATTTGGAGCTTAAAGATTTTTCTTTGGATTGATACACTAATGTTGACATTGTTGTGTGATAATTACTAAATGGTAAAATTTTGACTTATTTAAAGAAGCTGTGACTAAAGCCGAGTCTGTGAATATTTTTAAAACATCACTTTTTGCCTACATATTTTTCTTGATACAATTCATCTTCTGGTGAATAAATTCTTCATTGGAACTATGTAAACAAAGTCACTAAGTATATCATCTTCTTATCCCAAAATTATCCTCTTTTACTTGGGGAATGAGGACCTATAATCGATTTACTGACACCCCATGGACACCAGGCACAAGATTTTCTGAGACAGCAGTGAACAGGATCTTAGCAGATGTTTAATTAAGTTTGCTCACTCAACTCTAAATTGTTCAAAATCAAAACCTGAATTGCATTTTCTTTTCGGCTAAACGTTCCAAGCTGTGGAAGGAGCTATGTTGGACTCTTTTCTAAAACATCAGCCTTGAAACAATTTTAATAAAGCTTCAGTAGCCAAAGAAATGAAATTTTCATGAGAAGTCACTAAAACTACGAATTTGAGGTCAAAGAAACTTCCCGAAACTCTAGAATTTAAGTAGGATACGCCATATACACTATTAAAAACCCACTTAGAGAAGTTGGCAACGCTATGCTATTTTCTTTGGGAATAAGGAAATCTAATGCAGACTCTGTCCTCAGAAGGAAACCAGACACAGGATTTTTAAGACAAGAGAGGATTTGGAGCTTAAAGATTTTTATTTGGATTGATACACTAATGTTGACATTGTTGTGTGATAATTACTAAATTGTAAAATTTTGAATTATTTAAAGAAGCTGTGACTAAACCCGAGTTTGTAAATATTTTGAAAACATCACTTTTTGCCTACATATTTCTCTTGATACAATTCATCTTCTGGTGAATAAATTCTTCATTGGAACTATGTAAACAAAGTCACTCATGCCGACTCTTCTAAATTAAAATTAACTGCACCTGGAGATGCCGGGGATTGAACGCGGGGCCTCATATATGCAAAGCATGCGCTCTACCACTGAGCTACATCCCCATTACATTGCTACACTTGTACAGAACATGACACACAAATAGAACCTCGGCTCATTCGAAAAAATAGCTTTGTCTATTTTTTTTAATAAAGTTCGTCTGAGGACTGTAGATTGCAAAAGGCAAAAGCCTTGTCTATTTTTTTTAATAAAGTTCGTCTAAGGACTGTAGATTGCAAAATAGTTAAAAGCCTCAGATGTATATTAACAGAGGTAATAGTTGGACACATTTAACCACATCCAATGATTGTTTAGGACTCCTAGCCTACGTATGGTAACTTAGTGTCAATTGTTATATCAGATGGCTTAAATGCCCTTCCATTTATGACTTTATTGGTCAAAATATGAAGTTCTTCACTAAGTATATCATCTTCTTATCCAAAAATTATCCTCTTTTACTCGGGGATTGAGGACCTATAATCGATTTACTGACACCTCATGGACACCAGGCACCAGATTTTCTGAGACAGCAGTGAACAGGATCTTAGCAGATGTTTAATTAAGTTTGCTCACTCAACTCTAAATTGTTCAAAATCAAAACCTGAATTGCATTTTCTTTTCGGCTAAACGTTCCAAGCTGTGGAAGGAGCTATGTTGGACTCTTTTCTAAAACATCAGCCTTGAAACAATTTTAATAAAGCTTCTGTAGCCAAAGAAATGAAATTCTCATGAGAAGTCACTAAAACTACGAATGTGAGGTCAAGGAAACTTCCCGAAACTCTAGAATTTAAGTAGGATACGCCATATACACTATTAAAAACCCACTTAGAGAAGTTGGCAACGCTATGCTATTTTCTTTGGGAATAAGGAAATCTAATGCAGACTCTGTCCTCAGAAGGAAACCAGACACAGGATATTTAAGACAAGAGAGGATTTGGAGCTTAAAGATTTTTCTTTGGATTGATACACTAATGTTGACATTGTTGTGTGATAATTACTAAATGGTAAAATTTTGACTTATTTAAAGAAGCTGTGACTAAAGCCGAGTCTGTGAATATTTTTAAAACATCACTTTTTGCCTACATATTTTTCTTGATACAATTCATCTTCTGGTGAATAAATTCTTCATTGGAACTATGTAAACAAAGTCACTAAGTGTATCATCTTCTTATCCCAAAATTATACTCTTTTACTCGGGGAATGAGGACCTATAATCGATTTACTGACACCTCATGGACACCAGGCACCAGATTTTCTGAGACAGCAGTGAACAGGATCTTAGCAGATGTTTAATTAAGTTTGCTCACTCAACTCTAAATTGTTCAAAATCAAAACCTGAATTGCATTTTCTTTTCGGCTAAACGTTCCAAGCTGTGGAAGGAGCTATGTTGGACTCTTTTCTAAAACATCAGCCTTGAAACAATTTTAATAAAGCTTCTGTAGCCAAAGAAATGAAATTCTCATGAGAAGTCACTAAAACTACGAATGTGAGGTCAAGGAAACTTCCCGAAACTCTAGAATTTAAGTAGGATACGCCATATACACTATTAAAAACCCACTTAGAGAAGTTGGCAACGCTATGCTATTTTCTTTGGGAATAAGGAAATCTAATGCAGACTCTGTCCTCAGAAGGAAACCAGACACAGGATATTTAAGACAAGAGAGGATTTGGAGCTTAAAGATTTTTCTTTGGATTGATACACTAATGTTGACATTGTTGTGTGATAATTACTAAATGGTAAAATTTTGACTTATTTAAAGAAGCTGTGACTAAAGCCGAGTCTGTGAATATTTTTAAAACATCACTTTTTGCCTACATATTTTTCTTGATACAATTCATCTTCTGGTGAATAAATTCTTCATTGGAACTATGTAAACAAAGTCACTAAGTATATCATCTTCTTATCCCAAAATTATCCTCTTTTACTTGGGGAATGAGGACCTATAATCGATTTACTGACACCCCATGGACACCAGGCACAAGATTTTCTGAGACAGCAGTGAACAGGATCTTAGCAGATGTTTAATTAAGTTTGCTCACTCAACTCTAAATTGTTCAAAATCAAAACCTGAATTGCATTTTCTTTTCGGCTAAACGTTCCAAGCTGTGGAAGGAGCTATGTTGGACTCTTTTCTAAAACATCAGCCTTGAAACAATTTTAATAAAGCTTCAGTAGCCAAAGAAATGAAATTTTCATGAGAAGTCACTAAAACTACGAATTTGAGGTCAAAGAAACTTCCCGAAACTCTAGAATTTAAGTAGGATACGCCATATACACTATTAAAAACCCACTTAGAGAAGTTGGCAACGCTATGCTATTTTCTTTGGGAATAAGGAAATCTAATGCAGACTCTGTCCTCAGAAGGAAACCAGACACAGGATTTTTAAGACAAGAGAGGATTTGGAGCTTAAAGATTTTTATTTGGATTGATACACTAATGTTGACATTGTTGTGTGATAATTACTAAATTGTAAAATTTTGAATTATTTAAAGAAGCTGTGACTAAACCCGAGTTTGTAAATATTTTGAAAACATCACTTTTTGCCTACATATTTCTCTTGATACAATTCATCTTCTGGTGAATAAATTCTTCATTGGAACTATGTAAACAAAGTCACTCATGCCGACTCTTCTAAATTAAAATTAACTGCACCTGGAGATGCCGGGGATTGAACGCGGGGCCTCATATATGCAAAGCATGCGCTCTACCACTGAGCTACATCCCCATTACATTGCTACACTTGTACAGAACATGACACACAAATAGAACCTCGGCTCATTCGAAAAAATAGCTTTGTCTATTTTTTTTAATAAAGTTCGTCTGAGGACTGTAGATTGCAAAAGGCAAAAGCCTTGTCTATTTTTTTTAATAAAGTTCGTCTAAGGACTGTAGATTGCAAAATAGTTAAAAGCCTCAGATGTATATTAACAGAGGTAATAGTTGGACACATTTAACCACATCCAATGATTGTTTAGGACTCCTAGCCTACGTATGGTAACTTAGTGTCAATTGTTATATCAGATGGCTTAAATGCCCTTCCATTTATGACTTTATTGGTCAAAATATGAAGTTCTTCACTAAGTATATCATCTTCTTATCCAAAAATTATCCTCTTTTACTCGGGGATTGAGGACCTATAATCGATTTACTGACACCTCATGGACACCAGGCACCAGATTTTCTGAGACAGCAGTGAACAGGATCTTAGCAGATGTTTAATTAAGTTTGCTCACTCAACTCTAAATTGTTCAAAATCAAAACCTGAATTGCATTTTCTTTTCGGCTAAACGTTCCAAGCTGTGGAAGGAGCTATGTTGGACTCTTTTCTAAAACATCAGCCTTGAAACAATTTTAATAAAGCTTCAGTAGCCAAAGAAATGAAATTTTCATGAGAAGTCACTAAAACTACGAATTTGAGGTCAAAGAAACTTCCCGAAACTCTAGAATTTAAGTAGGATACGCCATATACACTATTAAAAACCCACTTAGAGAAGTTGGCAACGCTATGCTATTTTCTTTGGGAATAAGGAAATCTAATGCAGACTCTGTCCTCAGAAGGAAACCAGACACAGGATTTTTAAGACAAGAGAGGATTTGGAGCTTAAAGATTTTTATTTGGATTGATACACTAATGTTGACATTGTTGTGTGATAATTACTAAATTGTAAAATTTTGAATTATTTAAAGAAGCTGTGACTAAACCCGAGTTTGTGAATATTTTGAAAACATCACTTTTTGCCTACATATTTCTCTTGATACAATTCATCTTCTGGTGAATAAATTCTTCATTGGAACTATGTAAACAAAGTCACTCATGCCGACTCTTCTAAATTAAAATTAACTGCACCTGGAGATGCCGGGGATTGAACGCAGGGCCTCATATATGCAAAGCATGCGCTCTACCACTGAGCTACATCCCCATTACATTGCTACACTTGTACAGAACATGACACACAAATAGAACCTCGGCTCATTCGAAAAAATAGCTTTGTCTATTTTTTTTAATAAAGTTCGTCTGAGGACTGTAGATTGCAAAAGGCAAAAGCCTTGTCTATTTTTTTTAATAAAGTTCGTCTGAGGACTGTAGATTGCAAAATAGTTAAAAGCCTCAGATGTATATTAACAGAGGTAATAGTTGGACACATTTAACCACATCCAATGATTGTTTAGGACTCCTAGCCTACGTATGGTAACTTAGTGTCAATTGTTATATCAGATGGCTTAAATGCCCTTCCATTTATGACTTTATTGGTCAAAATATGAAGTTCTTCACTAAGTATATCATCTTCTTATCCAAAAATTATCCTCTTTTACTCGGGGAGTGAGGACCTATAATCGATTTACTGACACCTCATGGACACCAGGCACCAGATTTTCTGAGACAGCAGTGAACAGGATCTTAGCAGATGTTTAATTAAGTTTGCTCACTCAACTCTAAATTGTTCAAAATCAAAACCTGAATTGCATTTTCTTTTCGGCTAAACGTTCCAAGCTGTGGAAGGAGCTATGTTGGACTCTTTTCTAAAACATCAGCCTTGAAACAATTTTAATAAAGCTTCAGTAGCCAAAGAAATGAAATTTTCATGAGAAGTCACTAAAACTACGAATTTGAGGTCAAAGAAACTTCCCGAAACTCTAGAATTTAAGTAGGATACGCCATATACACTATTAAAAACCCACTTAGAGAAGTTGGCAACGCTATGCTATTTTCTTTGGGAATAAGGAAATCTAATGCAGACTCTGTCCTCAGAAGGAAACCAGACACAGGATTTTTAAGACAAGAGAGGATTTGGAGCTTAAAGATTTTTATTTGGATTGATACACTAATGTTGACATTGTTGTGTGATAATTACTAAATTGTAAAATTTTGAATTATTTAAAGAAGCTGTGACTAAACCCGAGTTTGTGAATATTTTGAAAACATCACTTTTTGCCTACATATTTCTCTTGATACAATTCATCTTCTGGTGAATAAATTCTTCATTGGAACTATGTAAACAAAGTCACTCATGCCGACTCTTCTAAATTAAAATTAACTGCACCTGGAGATGCCGGGGATTGAACGCGGGGCCTCATATATGCAAAGCATGCGCTCTACCACTGAGCTACATCCCCATTACATTGCTACACTTCTACAGAACATGACACACAAATAGAACCTCGGCTCATTCGAAAAAATAGCTTTGTCTATTTTTTTTAATAAAGTTCGTCTGAGGACTGTAGATTGCAAAAGGCAAAAGCCTTGTCTATTTTTTTTAATAAAGTTCGTCTGAGGACTGTAGATTGCAAAATAGTTAAAAGCCTCAGATGTATATTAACAGAGGTAATAGTTGGACACATTTAACCACATCCAATGATTGTTTAGGACTCCTAGCCTACGTATGGTAACTTAGTGTCAATTGTTATATCAGATGGCTTAAATGCCCTTCCATTTATGACTTTATTGGTCAAAATATGAAGTTCTTCACTAAGTATATCATCTTCTTATCCAAAAATTATCCTCTTTTACTCGGGGAATGAGGACCTATAATCGATTTACTGACACCTCATGGACACCAGGCACCAGATTTTCTGAGACAGCAGTGAACAGGATCTTAGCAGATGTTTAATTAAGTTTGCTCACTCAACTCTAAATTGTTCAAAATCAAAACCTGAATTGCATTTTCTTTTCGGCTAAACGTTCCAAGCTGTGGAAGGAGCTATGTTGGACTCTTTTCTAAAACATCAGCCTTGAAACAATTTTAATAAAGCTTCTGTAGCCAAAGAAATGAAATTCTCATGAGAAGTCACTAAAACTACGAATGTGAGGTCAAGGAAACTTCCCGAAACTCTAGAATTTAAGTAGGATACGCCATATACACTATTAAAAACCCACTTAGAGAAGTTGGCAACGCTATGCTATTTTCTTTGGGAATAAGGAAATCTAATGCAGACTCTGTCCTCAGAAGGAAACCAGACACAGGATTTTTAAGGCAAGAGAGGATTTGGAGCTTAAAGATTTTTCTTTGGATTGATACACTAATGTTGACATTGTTGTGTGATAATTACTAAATGGTAAAATTTTGACTTATTTAAAGAAGCTGTGACTAAAGCCGAGTCTGTGAATATTTTGAAAACATGACTTTTTGCCTACATATTTTTCTTGATACAATTCATCTTCTGGTGAATAAATTCTTCATTGGAACTATGTAAACAAAGTCACTAAGTATATCATCTTCTTATCCCAAAATTATCCTCTTTTACTTGGGGAATGAGGACCTATAATCGATTTACTGACACCCCATGGACACCAGGCACAAGATTTTCTGAGACAGCAGTGAACAGGATCTTAGCAGATGTTTAATTAAGTTTGCTCACTCAACTCTAAATTGTTCAAAATCAAAACCTGAATTGCATTTTCTTTTCGGCTAAACGTTCCAAGCTGTGGAAGGAGCTATGTTGGACTCTTTTCTAAAACATCAGCCTTGAAACAATTTTAATAAAGCTTCAGTAGCCAAAGAAATGAAATTTTCATGAGAAGTCACTAAAACTACGAATTTGAGGTCAAAGAAACTTCCCGAAACTCTAGAATTTAAGTAGGATACGCCATATACACTATTAAAAACCCACTTAGAGAAGTTGGCAACGCTATGCTATTTTCTTTGGGAATAAGGAAATCTAATGCAGACTCTGTCCTCAGAAGGAAACCAGACACAGGATTTTTAAGACAAGAGAGGATTTGGAGCTTAAAGATTTTTATTTGGATTGATACACTAATGTTGACATTGTTGTGTGATAATTACTAAATTGTAAAATTTTGAATTATTTAAAGAAGCTGTGACTAAACCCGAGTTTGTGAATATTTTGAAAACATCACTTTTTGCCTACATATTTCTCTTGATACAATTCATCTTCTGGTGAATAAATTCTTCATTGGAACTATGTAAACAAAGTCACTCATGCCGACTCTTCTAAATTAAAATTAACTGCACCTGGAGATGCCGGGGATTGAACGCGGGGCCTCATATATGCAAAGCATGCGCTCTACCACTGAGCTACATCCCCATTACATTGCTACACTTGTACAGAACATGACACACAAATAGAACCTCGGCTCATTCGAAAAAATAGCTTTGTCTATTTTTTTTAATAAAGTTCGTCTGAGGACTGTAGATTGCAAAAGGCAAAAGCCTTGTCTATTTTTTGTAATAAAGTTCGTCTGAGGACTGTAGATTGCAAAATAGTTAAAAGCCTCAGATGTATATTAACAGAGGTAATAGTTGGACACATTTAACCACATCCAATGATTGTTTAGGACTCCTAGCCTACGTATGGTAACTTAGTGTCAATTGTTATATCAGATGGCTTAAATGCCCTTCCATTTATGACTTTATTGGTCAAAATATGAAGTTCTTCACTAAGTATATCATCTTCTTATCCAAAAATTATCCTCTTTTACTCGGGGATTGAGGACCTATAATCGATTTACTGACACCTCATGGACACCAGGCACCAGATTTTCTGAGACAGCAGTGAACAGGATCTTAGCAGATGTTTAATTAAGTTTGCTCACTCAACTCTAAATTGTTCAAAATCAAAACCTGAATTGCATTTTCTTTTCGGCTAAACGTTCCAAGCTGTGGAAGGAGCTATGTTGGACTCTTTTCTAAAACATCAGCCTTGAAACAATTTTAATAAAGCTTCTGTAGCCAAAGAAATGAAATTCTCATGAGAAGTCACTAAAACTACGAATGTGAGGTCAAGGAAACTTCCCGAAACTCTAGAATTTAAGTAGGATACGCCATATACACTATTAAAAACCCACTTAGAGAAGTTGGCAACGCTATGCTATTTTCTTTGGGAATAAGGAAATCTAATGCAGACTCTGTCCTCAGAAGGAAACCAGACACAGGATATTTAAGACAAGAGAGGATTTGGAGCTTAAAGATTTTTCTTTGGATTGATACACTAATGTTGACATTGTTGTGTGATAATTACTAAATGGTAAAATTTTGACTTATTTAAAGAAGCTGTGACTAAAGCCGAGTCTGTGAATATTTTTAAAACATCACTTTTTGCCTACATATTTTTCTTGATACAATTCATCTTCTGGTGAATAAATTCTTCATTGGAACTATGTAAACAAAGTAACTAAGTATATCATCTTCTTATCCCAAAATTATCCTCTTTTACTTGGGGAATGAGGACCTATAATCGATTTACTGACACCCCATGGACACCAGGCACAAGATTTTCTGAGACAGCAGTGAACAGGATCTTAGCAGATGTTTAATTAAGTTTGCTCACTCAACTCTAAATTGTTCAAAATCAAAACCTGAATTGCATTTTCTTTTCGGCTAAACGTTCCAAGCTGTGGAAGGAGCTATGTTGGACTCTTTTCTAAAACATCAGCCTTGAAACAATTTTAATAAAGCTTCAGTAGCCAAAGAAATGAAATTTTCATGAGAAGTCACTAAAACTACGAATTTGAGGTCAAAGAAACTTCCCGAAACTCTAGAATTTAAGTAGGATACGCCATATACACTATTAAAAACCCACTTAGAGAAGTTGGCAACGCTATGCTATTTTCTTTGGGAATAAGGAAATCTAATGCAGACTCTGTCCTCAGAAGGAAACCAGACACAGGATTTTTAAGACAAGAGAGGATTTGGAGCTTAAAGATTTTTATTTGGATTGATACACTAATGTTGACATTGTTGTGTGATAATTACTAAATTGTAAAATTTTGAATTATTTAAAGAAGCTGTGACTAAACCCGAGTTTGTGAATATTTTGAAAACATCACTTTTTGCCTACATATTTCTCTTGATACAATTCATCTTCTGGTGAATAAATTCTTCATTGGAACTATGTAAACAAAGTCACTCATGCCGACTCTTCTAAATTAAAATTAACTGCACCTGGAGATGCCGGGGATTGAACGCGGGGCCTCATATATGCAAAGCATGCGCTCTACCACTGAGCTACATCCCCATTACATTGCTACACTTGTACAGAACATGACACACAAATAGAACCTCGGCTCATTCGAAAAAATAGCTTTGTCTATTTTTTTTAATAAAGTTCGTCTGAGGACTGTAGATTGCAAAAGGCAAAAGCCTTGTCTATTTTTTTTAATAAAGTTCGTCTGAGGACTGTAGATTGCAAAATAGTTAAAAGCCTCAGATGTATATTAACAGAGGTAATAGTTGGACACATTTAACCACATCCAATGATTGTTTAGGACTCCTAGCCTACGTATGGTAACTTAGTGTCAATTGTTATATCAGATGGCTTAAATGCCCTTCCATTTATGACTTTATTGGTCAAAATATGAAGTTCTTCACTAAGTATATCATCTTCTTATCCAAAAATTATCCTCTTTTACTCGGGGAATGAGGACCTATAATCGATTTACTGACACCTCATGGACACCAGGCACCAGATTTTCTGAGACAGCAGTGAACAGGATCTTAGCAGATGTTTAATTAAGTTTGCTCACTCAACTCTAAATTGTTCAAAATCAAAACCTGAATTGCATTTTCTTTTCGGCTAAACGTTCCAAGCTGTGGAAGGAGCTATGTTGGACTCTTTTCTAAAACATCAGCCTTGAAACAATTTTAATAAAGCTTCTGTAGCCAAAGAAATGAAATTCTCATGAGAAGTCACTAAAACTACGAATGTGAGGTCAAGGAAACTTCCCAAAACTCTAGAATTTAAGTAGGATACGCCATATACACTATTAAAAACCCACTTAGAGAAGTTGGCAACGCTATGCTATTTTCTTTGGGAATAAGGAAATCTAATGCAGACTCTGTCCTCAGAAGGAAACCAGACACAGGATTTTTAAGACAAGAGAGGATTAGGAGCTTAAAGATTTTTCTTTGGATTGATACACTAATGTTGACATTGTTGTGTGATAATTACTAAATGGTACAATTTTGACTTATTTAACCCCTTAAGGACACATGACATGTTTGACATGTCATGATTCCCTTTTATTCCAGAAGTTTGGTCCTTAAGAAGCTGTGACTAAAGCCGAGTTTGTGAATATTTTGAAAACATCACTTTTTGCCTACATATTTTTCTTGATACAATTCATCTTCTGGTGAATAAATTCGTCATTGGAACTATGTAAACAAAGCCGACTCTTCTAAATTAAAATTGACTGCACATGGAGATGCCGGGGATTGAACCTGGGGCCTCATACATGCGAAGCATGCGCTCTTCCACTGTGCTACATTCCCATTACATTGCTACAGTTGTACAGAACACGACACACAAATAGAACCTCGGCTCATTCGAAAAAATAGCCTTGTCTATTTTTTTTAATAAAGTTCGTCTGAGGACTGTAGATTGCAAAATAGTTAAAAGCCTCAGATGTATATTAACAGAGGTAATAGTTGGACACATTTAACCACATCCAATGATTGTTTAGGACTCCTAGCCTACGTATGGTAACTTAGTGTCAATTGTTATATCAGATGGCTTAAATGCCCTTCCATTTATGACTTTATTGGTCAAAATATGAAGTTCTTCACTAAGTATATCATCTTCTTATCCAAAAATTATCCTCTTTTACTCGGGGAATGAGGACCTATAATCGATTTACTGACACCTCATGGACACCAGGCACCAGATTTTCTGAGACAGCAGTGAACAGGATCTTAGCAGATGTTTAATTAAGTTTGCTCACTCAACTCTAAATTGTTCAAAATCAAAACCTGAATTGCATTTTCTTTTCGGCTAAACGTTCCAAGCTGTGGAAGGAGCTATGTTGGACTCTTTTCTAAAACATCAGCCTTGAAACAATTTTAATAAAGCTTCTGTAGCCAAAGAAATGAAATTCTCATGAGAAGTCACTAAAACTACGAATGTGAGGTCAAGGAAACTTCCCGAAACTCTAGAATTTAAGTAGGATACGCCATATACACTATTAAAAACCCACTTAGAGAAGTTGGCAACGCTATGCTATTTTCTTTGGGAATAAGGAAATCTAATGCAGACTCTGTCCTCAGAAGGAAACCAGACACAGGATTTTTAAGGCAAGAGAGGATTTGGAGCTTAAAGATTTTTCTTTGGATTGATACACTAATGTTGACATTGTTGTGTGATAATTACTAAATGGTAAAATTTTGACTTATTTAAAGAAGCTGTGACTAAAGCCGAGTCTGTGAATATTTTGAAAACATGACTTTTTGCCTACATATTTTTCGCGATACAATTCATCTTGTGGTGAATAAATTCTTCATTGGAACTATGTAAACAAAGTCACTCATGCCGACTCTTCTAAATTAAAATTAACTGCACCTGGAGATGCCGGGGATTGAACCCAGGGCCTCATACATGCAAAGCATGCGCTCTACCACTGAGCTACATCCCCATTACATTGCTACAGCTGTACAGAACACGACACACAAATAGAACCTCGGCTCATTCGAAAAAATAGCCTTGTCTATTTTTTTTTAATAAAGTTCGTCTGAGGACTGTAGATTGCAAAATAGTTAAAAGCCTCAGATGTATATTAACAGAGGTAATAGTTGGACACATTTAACCACATCCAATGATTGTTTAGGACTCCTAGCCTACGTATGGTAACTTAGTGTCAATTGTTATATCAGATGGCTTAAATGCCCTTCCATTTATGACTTTATTGGTCAAAATATGAAATTCTTCACTAAGTATATCATCTTCTTATCCAAAAATTATCCTCTTTTACTCGGGGAATGAGGACCTATAATTGATTTACTGACACCTCATGGACACCAGGCACCATATTTTCTGAGACAGCAGTGAACAGGATCTTAGCAGATGTTTAATTAAGTTTGCTCACTCAACTCTAAATTGTTCAAAATCAAAACCTGAATTGCATTTTCTTTTCAGCAAAACGTTCCAAGCTGTGGAAGGAGCTATGTTGGACTCTTTTCTAAAACATCAGCCTTGAAACAATTTTAATAAAGCTTCTGTAGCCAATGAAATGAAATTCTCATGAGAAGTCACTAAAACTACGAATGTGAGGTCAAGGAAACTTCCCGAAACTCTAGAATTTAAGTAGGATACGCCATATACACTATTAAAAACCCACTTAGAGAAGTTGGCAACGCTATGCTATTTTCTTTGGGAATAAGGAAATCTAATGCAGACTCTGTCCTCAGAAGGAAACCAGACACAATAGAACCTCGGCTCATTCGAAAAAATAGCCTTGTCTATTTTTTTTTAATAAAGTTCGTCTGAGGACTGTAGATTGCAAAATAATTAAAAGCCTCAGATGTATATTAACAGAGGTAATAGTTGGACACATTTAACCACATCCAATGATTGTTTAGGACTCCTAGCCTATGTTTGGTAACTTAGTGTCAATTGTTATATCAGATGGCTTAAATGCCCTTCCATTTATGACTTTATTGGTCAAAATATGAAGTTCTTCACTAAGTATATCATCTTCTTATCCAAAAATTATCCTCTTTTACTCGGGGAATGAGGACCTATAATCGATTTACTGACACCTCATGGACACCAGGCACCATATTTTCTGAGACAGCAGTGAACAGGATCTTAGCAGATGTTTAATTAAGTTTGCTCACTCAACTCTAAATTGTTCAAAATCAAAACCTGAATTGCATTTTCTTTTCAGCAAAACGTTCCAAGCTGTGGAAGGAGCTATGTTGGACTCTTTTCTAAAACATCAGCCTTGAAACAATTTTAATAAAGCTTCTGTAGCCAAAGAAATGAAATTCTCATGAGAATTCACTAAAACTACGAATGTGAGGTCGAGGAAACTTCCCGAAACTCTAGAATTTAAGTAGGATACGCCATATACACTATTAAAAACCCACTTAGAGAAGTTGGCAACACTATGCTATTTTCTTTGGGAATATGGAAATCTAATGCAGACTCTGTCCTCAGAAGGAAACCAGACACAGGATTTTTAAGACAAGAGAGGATTTGGAGCTTAAAGATTTTTCTTTGAATTGATACACTAATGTTGACATTGTTGTGTGATAATTACTAAATTGTAAAATTTTGACTTATTTAAAGAAGCTGTGACTAAAGCCGAGTTTGTGAATATTTTTAAAACATCACTTTTTGCCTACATATTTTTCTTGATACAATTCATCTGGTGAATAAATTCGTCATTGGAACTATGTAAACAAAGCCGACTCTTCTAAATTAAAATTAACTGCACCTGGAGATGCCGGGGATTGAACCTGGGGCCTCATACACGCGAAGCATGCGCTCTACCACTGAGCTACATCCCCATTACATTGCTACAGATGTACAGAAGACGACACACAAATAGAACCTCGGCTCATTCGACAAAATAGCCTTGTCTATTTTTTTTTTTTTAATAAAGTTCGTCTGAGGACTGTAGATTACAAAATAGTTAAAAGCCTCAGATGTATATTAACAGAGGTAATAGTTGGACACATTTAACCACATCCAATGATTGTTTAGGACTCCTAGCCTACGTATGGTAACTTGGTGTCAATTGTTATATCAGATGGCTTAAATGCCCTTCCATTTATGACTTTATTGGTCAAAATATGAAGTTCTTCACTAAGTATATCATCTTCTTATCCAAAAATTATCCTCTTTTACTCGGGGAATGAGGACCTATAATCGATATACTGACACCTCATGGACACCAGGCACCAGATTTTCTGAGACAGCAGTGAACAGGATCTTAGCAGATGTTTAATTAAGTTTGCTCACTCAACTCTAAATTGTTCAAAATATAAAACCTGAATTGCATTTTCTTTTCGGCTAAACGTTCCAAGCTGTGGAAGGAGCTATGTTGGACTCTTTTCTAAAACATCAGCCTTGAAACAATTTTAATAAAGCTTCTGTAGCCAAAGAAATGAAATTCTCATGAGAAGTCACTAAAACTACGAATGTGAGGTCAAGGAAACTTCCCAAAACTCTAGAATTTAAGTAGGATACGTCATATACACTATTAAAAACCCACTTAGAGAAGTTGGCAACGCTATGCTATTTTCTTTGGGAATAAGGAAATCTAATGCAGACTCTGTCCTCAGAAGGAAACCAGACACAGGATTTTTAAGACAAGAGAGGATTTGGAGCTTAAATATTTTTCTTTGGATTGATACACTAATGTTGACATTGTTGTCATAAACATGTAATAATAATGTTGACATAATTACTGAATTGTAAAATTGTGACTTATTTAAAGAAGCTGTGACTAAAGCCGAGTTTGTGAATATTTTGAAAACATCACTTTTTGCCTACATATTTTTCTTGATACAATTCATCTTGTGGTGAATAAATTCTTCATTGGAACTATGTAAACAAAGTCACTCATGACGACTCTTCCAAATTAAAATTAACTGCACCTGGAGATGCCGGGGATTGAACGCGGGGCCTCATACATGCAAAGCATGCGCTCTACCACTGAGCTACATCCCCATTACATTGCTACACTTCTACAGAACATGACACACAAATAGAACCTCGGCTCATTCGAAAAAATAGCTTTGTCTATTTTTTTTAATAAAGTTCGTCTGAGGACTGTAGATTGCAAAAGGCAAAAGCCTTGTCTATTTTTTTTAATAAAGTTCGTCTGAGGACTGTAGATTGCAAAATAGTTAAAAGCCTCAGATGTATATTAACAGAGGTAATAGTTGGACACATTTAACCACATCCAATGATTGTTTAGGACTCCTAGCCTACGTATGGTAACTTAGTGTCAATTGTTATATCAGATGGCTTAAATGCCCTTCCATTTATGACTTTATTGGTCAAAATATGAAGTTCTTCACTAAGTATATCATCTTCTTATCCAAAAATTATCCTCTTTTACTCGGGGAATGAGGACCTATAATCGATTTACTGACACCTCATGGACACCAGGCACCAGATTTTCTGAGACAGCAGTGAACAGGATCTTAGCAGATGTTTAATTAAGTTTGCTCACTCAACTCTAAATTGTTCAAAATATAAAACCTGAATTGCATTTTCTTTTCGGCTAAACGTTCCAAGCTGTGGAAGGAGCTATGTTGGACTCTTTTCTAAAACATCAGCCTTGAAACAATTTTAATAAAGCTTCTGTAGCCAAAGAAATGAAATTTTCATGAGAAGTCACTAAAACTACGAATTTGAGGTCAAAGAAACTTCCCGAAACTCTAGAATTTAAGTAGGATACGCCATATACACTATTAAAAACCCACTTAGAGAAGTTGGCAACGCTATGCTATTTTCTTTGGGAATAAGGAAATCTAATGCAGACTCTGTCCTCAGAAGGAAACCAGACACAGGATTTTTAAGACAAGAGAGGATTTGGAGCTTAAAGATTTGTATTTGGATTGATACACTAATGTTGACATTGTTGTGTGATAATTACTAAATTGTAAAATTTTGACTTATTTAAAGAAGCTGTGACTAAACCCGAGTTTGTGAATATTTTGAAAACATCACTTTTTGCCTACATATTTCTCTTGATACAATTCATCTTCTGGTGAATAAATTCTTCATTGGAACTATGTAAACAAAGTCACTCATGCCGACTCTTCTAAATTAAAATTAACTGCACCTGGAGATGCCGGGGATTGAACGCGGGGCCTCATACATGCAAAGCATGCGCTCTACCACTAAGCTACATCCCCATTACATTGCTACACTTGTACAGAACATGACACACAAATAGAACCTCGGCTCATTCGAAAAAATAGCTTTGTCTATTTTTTTTAATAAAGTTCGTCTGAGGACTGTAGATTGCAAAAGGCAAAAGCCTTGTCTATTTTTTTTAATAAAGTTCGTCTGAGGACTGTAGATTGCAAAATAGTTAAAAGCCTCAGATGTATATTAACAGAGGTAATAGTTGGACACATTTAACCACATCCAATGATTGTTTAGGACTCCTAGCCTACGTATGGTAACTTAGTGTCAATTGTTATATCAGATGGCTTAAATGCCCTTCCATTTATGACTTTATTGGTCAAAATATGAAGTTCTTCACTAAGTATATCATCTTCTTATCCAAAAATTATCCTCTTTTACTCGGGGAATGAGGACCTATAATCGATTTACTGACACCTCATGGACACCAGGCACCAGATTTTCTGAGACAGCAGTGAACAGGATCTTAGCAGATGTTTAATTAAGTTTGCTCACTCAACTCTAAATTGTTCAAAATCAAAACCTGAATTGCATTTTCTTTTCGGCTAAACGTTCCAAGCTGTGGAAGGAGCTATGTTGGACTCTTTTCTAAAACATCAGCCTTGAAACAATTTTAATAAAGCTTCTGTAGCCAAAGAAATGAAATTCTCATGAGAAGTCACTAAAACTACGAATGTGAGGTCAAGGAAACTTCCCAAAACTCTAGAATTTAAGTAGGATACGCCATATACACTATTAAAAACCCACTTAGAGAAGTTGGCAACGCTATGCTATTTTCTTTGGGAATAAGGAAATCTAATGCAGACTCTGTCCTCAGAAGGAAACCAGACACAGGATTTTTAAGACAAGAGAGGATTAGGAGCTTAAAGATTTTTCTTTGGATTGATACACTAATGTTGACATTGTTGTGTGATAATTACTAAATGGTACAATTTTGACTTATTTAACCCCTTAAGGACACATGACATGTTTGACATGTCATGATTCCCTTTTATTCCAGAAGTTTGGTCCTTAAGAAGCTGTGACTAAAGCCGAGTTTGTGAATATTTTGAAAACATCACTTTTTGCCTACATATTTTTCTTGATACAATTCATCTTCTGGTGAATAAATTCGTCATTGGAACTATGTAAACAAAGCCGACTCTTCTAAATTAAAATTGACTGCACATGGAGATGCCGGGGATTGAACCTGGGGCCTCATACATGCGAAGCATGCGCTCTTCCACTGTGCTACATTCCCATTACATTGCTACAGTTGTACAGAACACGACACACAAATAGAACCTCGGCTCATTCGAAAAAATAGCCTTGTCTATTTTTTTTAATAAAGTTCGTCTGAGGACTGTAGATTGCAAAATAGTTAAAAGCCTCAGATGTATATTAACAGAGGTAATAGTTGGACACATTTAACCACATCCAATGATTGTTTAGGACTCCTAGCCTACGTATGGTAACTTAGTGTCAATTGTTATATCAGATGGCTTAAATGCCCTTCCATTTATGACTTTATTGGTCAAAATATGAAGTTCTTCACTAAGTATATCATCTTCTTATCCAAAAATTATCCTCTTTTACTCGGGGAATGAGGACCTATAATCGATTTACTGACACCTCATGGACACCAGGCACCAGATTTTCTGAGACAGCAGTGAACAGGATCTTAGCAGATGTTTAATTAAGTTTGCTCACTCAACTCTAAATTGTTCAAAATCAAAACCTGAATTGCATTTTCTTTTCGGCTAAACGTTCCAAGCTGTGGAAGGAGCTATGTTGGACTCTTTTCTAAAACATCAGCCTTGAAACAATTTTAATAAAGCTTCTGTAGCCAAAGAAATGAAATTCTCATGAGAAGTCACTAAAACTACGAATGTGAGGTCAAGGAAACTTCCCGAAACTCTAGAATTTAAGTAGGATACGCCATATACACTATTAAAAACCCACTTAGAGAAGTTGGCAACGCTATGCTATTTTCTTTGGGAATAAGGAAATCTAATGCAGACTCTGTCCTCAGAAGGAAACCAGACACAGGATTTTTAAGGCAAGAGAGGATTTGGAGCTTAAAGATTTTTCTTTGGATTGATACACTAATGTTGACATTGTTGTGTGATAATTACTAAATGGTAAAATTTTGACTTATTTAAAGAAGCTGTGACTAAAGCCGAGTCTGTGAATATTTTGAAAACATGACTTTTTGCCTACATATTTTTCGCGATACAATTCATCTTGTGGTGAATAAATTCTTCATTGGAACTATGTAAACAAAGTCACTCATGCCGACTCTTCTAAATTAAAATTAACTGCACCTGGAGATGCCGGGGATTGAACCCAGGGCCTCATACATGCAAAGCATGCGCTCTACCACTGAGCTACATCCCCATTACATTGCTACAGCTGTACAGAACACGACACACAAATAGAACCTCGGCTCATTCGAAAAAATAGCCTTGTCTATTTTTTTTTAATAAAGTTCGTCTGAGGACTGTAGATTGCAAAATAGTTAAAAGCCTCAGATGTATATTAACAGAGGTAATAGTTGGACACATTTAACCACATCCAATGATTGTTTAGGACTCCTAGCCTACGTATGGTAACTTAGTGTCAATTGTTATATCAGATGGCTTAAATGCCCTTCCATTTATGACTTTATTGGTCAAAATATGAAATTCTTCACTAAGTATATCATCTTCTTATCCAAAAATTATCCTCTTTTACTCGGGGAATGAGGACCTATAATTGATTTACTGACACCTCATGGACACCAGGCACCATATTTTCTGAGACAGCAGTGAACAGGATCTTAGCAGATGTTTAATTAAGTTTGCTCACTCAACTCTAAATTGTTCAAAATCAAAACCTGAATTGCATTTTCTTTTCAGCAAAACGTTCCAAGCTGTGGAAGGAGCTATGTTGGACTCTTTTCTAAAACATCAGCCTTGAAACAATTTTAATAAAGCTTCTGTAGCCAATGAAATGAAATTCTCATGAGAAGTCACTAAAACTACGAATGTGAGGTCAAGGAAACTTCCCGAAACTCTAGAATTTAAGTAGGATACGCCATATACACTATTAAAAACCCACTTAGAGAAGTTGGCAACGCTATGCTATTTTCTTTGGGAATAAGGAAATCTAATGCAGACTCTGTCCTCAGAAGGAAACCAGACACAATAGAACCTCGGCTCATTCGAAAAAATAGCCTTGTCTATTTTTTTTTAATAAAGTTCGTCTGAGGACTGTAGATTGCAAAATAATTAAAAGCCTCAGATGTATATTAACAGAGGTAATAGTTGGACACATTTAACCACATCCAATGATTGTTTAGGACTCCTAGCCTATGTTTGGTAACTTAGTGTCAATTGTTATATCAGATGGCTTAAATGCCCTTCCATTTATGACTTTATTGGTCAAAATATGAAGTTCTTCACTAAGTATATCATCTTCTTATCCAAAAATTATCCTCTTTTACTCGGGGAATGAGGACCTATAATCGATTTACTGACACCTCATGGACACCAGGCACCATATTTTCTGAGACAGCAGTGAACAGGATCTTAGCAGATGTTTAATTAAGTTTGCTCACTCAACTCTAAATTGTTCAAAATCAAAACCTGAATTGCATTTTCTTTTCAGCAAAACGTTCCAAGCTGTGGAAGGAGCTATGTTGGACTCTTTTCTAAAACATCAGCCTTGAAACAATTTTAATAAAGCTTCTGTAGCCAAAGAAATGAAATTCTCATGAGAATTCACTAAAACTACGAATGTGAGGTCGAGGAAACTTCCCGAAACTCTAGAATTTAAGTAGGATACGCCATATACACTATTAAAAACCCACTTAGAGAAGTTGGCAACACTATGCTATTTTCTTTGGGAATATGGAAATCTAATGCAGACTCTGTCCTCAGAAGGAAACCAGACACAGGATTTTTAAGACAAGAGAGGATTTGGAGCTTAAAGATTTTTCTTTGAATTGATACACTAATGTTGACATTGTTGTGTGATAATTACTAAATTGTAAAATTTTGACTTATTTAAAGAAGCTGTGACTAAAGCCGAGTTTGTGAATATTTTTAAAACATCACTTTTTGCCTACATATTTTTCTTGATACAATTCATCTGGTGAATAAATTCGTCATTGGAACTATGTAAACAAAGCCGACTCTTCTAAATTAAAATTAACTGCACCTGGAGATGCCGGGGATTGAACCTGGGGCCTCATACACGCGAAGCATGCGCTCTACCACTGAGCTACATCCCCATTACATTGCTACAGATGTACAGAAGACGACACACAAATAGAACCTCGGCTCATTCGACAAAATAGCCTTGTCTATTTTTTTTTTTTTAATAAAGTTCGTCTGAGGACTGTAGATTACAAAATAGTTAAAAGCCTCAGATGTATATTAACAGAGGTAATAGTTGGACACATTTAACCACATCCAATGATTGTTTAGGACTCCTAGCCTACGTATGGTAACTTGGTGTCAATTGTTATATCAGATGGCTTAAATGCCCTTCCATTTATGACTTTATTGGTCAAAATATGAAGTTCTTCACTAAGTATATCATCTTCTTATCCAAAAATTATCCTCTTTTACTCGGGGAATGAGGACCTATAATCGATATACTGACACCTCATGGACACCAGGCACCAGATTTTCTGAGACAGCAGTGAACAGGATCTTAGCAGATGTTTAATTAAGTTTGCTCACTCAACTCTAAATTGTTCAAAATATAAAACCTGAATTGCATTTTCTTTTCGGCTAAACGTTCCAAGCTGTGGAAGGAGCTATGTTGGACTCTTTTCTAAAACATCAGCCTTGAAACAATTTTAATAAAGCTTCTGTAGCCAAAGAAATGAAATTCTCATGAGAAGTCACTAAAACTACGAATGTGAGGTCAAGGAAACTTCCCAAAACTCTAGAATTTAAGTAGGATACGTCATATACACTATTAAAAACCCACTTAGAGAAGTTGGCAACGCTATGCTATTTTCTTTGGGAATAAGGAAATCTAATGCAGACTCTGTCCTCAGAAGGAAACCAGACACAGGATTTTTAAGACAAGAGAGGATTTGGAGCTTAAATATTTTTCTTTGGATTGATACACTAATGTTGACATTGTTGTCATAAACATGTAATAATAATGTTGACATAATTACTGAATTGTAAAATTGTGACTTATTTAAAGAAGCTGTGACTAAAGCCGAGTTTGTGAATATTTTGAAAACATCACTTTTTGCCTACATATTTTTCTTGATACAATTCATCTTGTGGTGAATAAATTCTTCATTGGAACTATGTAAACAAAGTCACTCATGACGACTCTTCCAAATTAAAATTAACTGCACCTGGAGATGCCGGGGATTGAACCCAGGGCCTCATACATGCAAAGCATGCGCTCTACCACTGAGCTACATCGCATTACATTACTCAAGTTTTACAGAACACGACGCACAAATAGAACCTCGGCTCATTCGAAAAAATAGCCTTGTCTATTTTTTTTTAATAAAGTTCGTCTGAGGACTGTAGATTGCAAAATAGTTAAAAGCCTCAGATGTATATTAACAGAGGTAATAGTTGGACACATTTAACCACATCCAATGATTGTTTAGGACTCCTAGCCTACGTATGGTAACTTAGTGTCAATTGTTATATCAGATGGCTTAAATGCCCTTCCATTTATGACTTTATTGGTCAAAATATGAAGTTCTTCACTAAGTATATCATCTTCTTATCCAAAAATTATCCTCTTTTACTCGGGGAATGAGGACCTATAATCGATTTACTGACACCTCATGGACACCAGGCACCAGATTTTCTGAGACAGCAGTGAACAGGATCTTAGCAGATGTTTAATTAAGTTTGCTCACTCAACTCTAAATTGTTCAAAATCAAAACCTGAATTGCATTTTCTTTTCGGCTAAACGTTCCAAGCTGTGGAAGGAGCTATGTTGGACTCTTTTCTAAAACATCAGCCTTGAAACAATTTTAATAAAGCTTCTGTAGCCAAAGAAATTAAATTCTAATGAGAAGTCACTAAAACTACGAATGTGAGGTCAAGGAAACTTCCCAAAACTCTAGTATTTAAGTAGGATACGCCATATACACTATTAAAAACCCACTTAGAGAAGTTGGCAACGCTATGCTATTTTCTTTGGGAATAAGGAAATCTAATGCAGACTCTGTCCTCAGAAGGAAACCAGACACAGGATTTTTAAGACAAGAGAGGATTTGGAGCTTAAAGATTTTTCTTTGCATTGATACACTAATGTTGACATTGTATTGTGATAATTACTAAATTGTAAAATTTTGACTTATTTAACCCCTTCAGGACGGGTGACGGATGAGGTCCGTCATCCAGGGGATACCCTTAACGACGGATGACGGACCTTGTCCGTCACGCGGTAAAATTAACTAAGGGATTACATTTTAATATGATCTGGTTTTTTTTTAACCCCTGAGGGTTAATTCTTTTTTTTTTGTTAACCCTCAGGGGTTAAATTTATTTTATTAATTTAAATATTTTAAAATTATAAATTTGGCTAGCTGGGGAGGGTGGAAGTTAGTGGGGAATTGGGGGAATTAGTGTTAGGCTAACTAGGGGTTAACGTTAAAAAAAAGTTTTAAAATAAGCTTTCAAAAGTTAAAAAATTAAGTTAAAAAAAGTTTTAATAACGTTTAAGTAAAAAATTAAAAAAAATAAACCCTTTACCCAGTCCAAATAAAAATTAACCGCTTCCCTGCCAGTCTATCACTGCCTCCAGTGATCAAAATACAGATCACAGTATTATACTGTGATCTAATTTTTTTTTAACCCCTAACGATTAACTTTTATTTATTTGTTAACCCTCAGGGGTTACATTTATTTAATTAACTAATTTAAATATTGTATAATTAAATATTTTGCTAGCTGGTTTGGGTGGGAGTTATGGGAAAATGGGGAATTTACTGTTAGTGCTGCTTACTGCTAGTTAGGGGTTAACGGTAAAAGAAAAAGCTTAGAAAAATGTTAAATCTGTAAAAAAAAGTTTTACTAAAGTTTAGGAAACTTTAAAAAAATTAATAAGCAAAACAAAAGTTTAAAAAATAGTTTTAAAAAGTAAAAAAAGTTTTAAAAAGTTCAAAAATAAATTTACTAACGCTCATTACCACTACACCTGGTACAAGCTAGCGGAAAAATGATCCCACGCTAAGGTTCAAAATATGCCTTTTGAAATACCCTGGGATGTCTTCTTTAAGAAATGGTATGGCTTTATGGGGTATTTGGATTATATAGCCTGGTAAAATACTCTAAAATGGGACATGGGCACAGCGTAAAAATTTAAAGTTTGAAAAAAACTGGAATGACTATGTCCCAAATGTGCCCCTCCGATGTCCACATATACCTGGCAAAGGTACATACGGGGGTATTTTTGTACTCAGCTGACATAGCTGAGCAACATATGAAGTATTATACAGTCGTAGCACACATAAGGTTTGCAAAATATACTGTGCAAACTCACTTTGTGTGTCAAAAAGGCAGAAAAAACGCTTATGACCACTACACCTGGTACAAGCTAGCGGAAAAATGATCCCACGCTAAGGTTCAAAATATGCCTTTTGAAATACCATGGGGTGTCTACTTTAAGTAATGGTAGGCCTTTGTGGGGTAGTTTGAATTTAAAACCTGCGAAGATGCTTGGAAATTGCACATAGGCCCAGCTTCAAAATTCAAAGTTCTGTAAAAACTGATATGGCTTGGTCTCCAATATGCCACTGTAGCTTCACAAAATAGTGCCAAAGACATTAATTGGGGATGTCTTTTTACTCAGAAGACTTAGCTGAGTATAATTTGGATGTTTTGAACTTAGTGGCACATATGAAATATACAAAATGCCCAGCAAAAATGCAATCCGTATGTCAAAAAATGCACAAAATTATTTTTTACCACATACTTTGGCATGTAATGGTAAAAAAAATGGGGGCATGTTAAGGCACAATATGCACCTTATGAGATACCCTGGAGTGTCTACTTTTACAAATGGTAGGCCTTTGTGGGGGTTTTTGAACAGTAAAACTGTTATAATACCCCAAATGGAAGCATAGGCTCATTAAATCCGTCTCAAAATTCTACTGTGAATACTGAAAAGGACAGGTCTCCTATATGGCACTGTAGCTTCACAAAATAGTGCCAAAGACATACAATGGGGGTACCATTGTACCCCACAGAAGTAACTGAACACATAATAAAACTTTGTACAGGAATAGCACACACCAACTTTACAAAATACACATGAGAAGTTCTTTGTTATACGTTTGTGTGAGAAAACCCCCCAAAAACACAATTTTACTTCAATATTTAGCAGAGGTTGGCGGTAAAATGGCTACGTAGAAAGTGTCAAAACAACCTTAGGTAAATAGCCTGTGATGTCTACTTTATATAAATATATACTTTTGTGTGGCAATTTTGTTTTCTTTTATGGCTATTAGGCTTACAAGACAAACATACCAAATTCTAAAATCGCTCCACATTAAAATTTTATTTTACTCCTTGTGCTTTGTGACCTGTAACTACCAAAAAAAACTTAAAATCCCAGACACATTATATATTCTGTAAATCAGAACAAATAAATGAATTTATTTTTAATTACTTTCCTTAACCTGCACTAATTATACACACATTATGATTGCAAAAACTGTAAAAAAAAAATGCATTTTTTTTGCATTTTTCTGTATTTTTTTTATAATAAGTAAGCATTTATATATATATATATATATATATATATATATGTTATATCAAATTAAAGCCCTTTCTGTCCTTTAACCCCTTAAGGACCAAACTTCTGGAATGAAAGGGAATCATGACATGTCACACATGTCATGTCATTAAGGGGTTAAAAAACAGTATATAATATGTGTCGGTGCAATAAATGAGAGAGATGCAAATAGCAGTTGAACGCAAACAGCAAGAAAATGCAAAAATTGCTTGTGTCATTAAGCGTAAGTCAAGCTTCTGAAGCTGTGTCCTTAAGGGGTTAAAGAAGCTGTGACTAAAGCCGAGTTTGTGAATATTTTGAAAACATCACTTTTTGCCTACATATTTTACTTGATACAATTCATCTTCTGGTGAATAAATTCTTCATTGGAACTATGTAAACAAAATCACTGCACCTGGAAATGCTGGGGATTGAACCCAGGGCCTCATACATGCAAAGCATGCGCTCTACCACTGAGCTACATCCCCATTACACTGTAACAACTGTACAGAACACGACACACAAATAGAACCTCGGCTCATTCGAAAAAATAGCCTTGTCTAATTTTTTTTAATAAAGTTCGTCTAAGGACTGTAGATTGCAAAATAGTTAAAAGCCTCAGATGTATATTAACAGAGGTAATAGTTGGACACATTTAACCACATCCAATGATTGTTTAGGACTCCTAGCCTACGTATGGTAACTTAGTGTCAATTGTTATATCAGATGGCTTAAATGCCCTTCCATTTATGACTTTATTGGTCAAAATATGAAGTTCTTCACTAAGTATATCATCTTCTTATCCAAAAATTATCCTCTTTTACTCGGGGAATGAGGACATATAATCGATTTACTGACACCTCATGAACACAAGGCACCAGATTTTCTGAGACAGCAGTGAACAGGATCTTAGCAGATGTTTAATTAAGTTTGCTCACTCAACTCTAAATTGTTCAAAATCAAAACCTGAATTGCATTTTCTTTTCGGCTAAACGTTTCAAGCTGTGGAAGGAGCTATGTTGGACTCTTTTCTAAAACATCAGCCTTGAAACAATTTTAATAAAGCTTCTGTAGCCAAAGAAATGAAATTCTCATGAGAAGTCACTAAAACTACGAATGTGAGGTCAAGGAAACTTCCCGAAACTCTAGAATTTAAGTAGGATACGCCATATACACTATTAAAAACCCACTTAGAGAAGTTGGCAACGCTATGCTATTTTCTTTGGGAATAAGGAAATCTAATGCAGACTCTGTCCTCAGAAGGAAACCAGACACAGGATTTTTAAGACAAGAGAGGATTTGGAGCTTAAAGATTTTTCTTTGGATTGATACACTAATGTTGACATTGTTGTGTGATAAATACTAAATTGTAAAATTTTGGCTTATTTAGAGAAGCTGTCACTAAAGCAGAGTTTGTGAATATTTTGTGAAGCAGCCAGACCGCATCCCTGAGGCAGTTCGGGAGAGCATGTTAAAAGAAATCCAGGAAATGCTGGACTTAGGAGTCATAAAAACCTTCCAGAGTTCGTGGGCTTCTCTGGTAGTGCTTGTACCTAAGCGGGGTGGTTCAACCCACTTTTGTATCAACTACTGAAAACTCAAGGATAAAACAGTCACCGATGACTATCCTATACCCCGGACAGATAAACTTAGATAAATCTAAGTCTTTAAAGATAGCTTTCTCAATATCCCTGCACACCATTTCCAGAAATACCTCAACATTTTTGTAGTCTTTCAAGGGAGGTGTGAACTTACTTTTAGGGGTAAGATGAGTATTAGGAATTGTATTTGTGTCATCGTTGCTTTCTAAAAGCTCGACCAAAGTGTCAAGGCCATGTCCTTTACTGTAAGTCCCAAACTCAGGGCTTTCTGCTCCTTCTTGTGTGAGGGATATTTATGTAGGGCTAATTGACGGGCAAACAGATGTAGATCTTTGGTCCAGGTGAACTTGTTAAATGGGGGGATGGGTACAAAAGATAGGCCTTTGGTAAGCAACTTAATCTGAGATTATGTGAGTTGTATAGAGGACAAATTAATTACTCTTAGGTCATTAGTTGTTAACAACGATATTTCCGTTGTCCCCTGCCCCTCTGTGATTGCCTTGTCTTGAGGCCTTGTAATTCGTCCGCTTGTCTCAATCCTAAAAAATCCACTCCCTTACGTAAGATACTCTTGGGGGCTGGTTGAGTTGAGGTTATGATATTAGTGGAAGACTCGCCTTCATTATCTGTAGACTCATATTCTGAAGTACTAAAGTGGTCCGAGTCTATTCTCACTTTCCTCCTAGTCTGGCGATAGACCCTACCTGTTTCGAAGTCAGCTATGTCCCTTATAAATTTATCATGTTTCTTGATTTTTATCTGATGTGAGAATCTATCCAAGTTGGTCTTTAATTTAACCTCAAGATTCTGAAATTGGGGATCTTCCTTGAATCTTTGTTGTTCTTAATCTCAGTATCTAATGAGCTTTGGATGTTAGCTAGATGTTGTGTTTCATCTTTGCATATGATAGACATAAAGGTTGTGGAGCAGATAGCTGCAGCCTCCTCCCATTCCCTGCTAAATCCCTCAATCTCTATGTTTCTAGAGGGTGGAACGAGAACTCTAAGGCCCCTTGGGATGATTTTCTTGGATATATAAGTGTCCAAGGTTGATATCTCCCAGCTGGTTTTAATTTGTTGTTTAAATATTTTAGTTAATTTATTGAAGCTGGCATGCATATCCTGAAGGGTAAGGGTTTGGAGAAACAGGTTATTTGAAAAGATAGTGTCAGCATCCGAACACCATTATTTAGAGTCTATCTTGTTAGAAAGGAAACCAGCCATAACCCAATGATCAAACTATAGGATGTGGTGGACAAGGGGTTCTCTGATGAGGTATTTGTGGAATCTAGAGGTGGTGCATAAACACCCAATAATCAATAACACGTAAAGCAATAGGGGTTGGCCAACGAGTCCCCAAAATCTAAGGACTAGCCGGTCAACTCCAAAAAGGAACCCACTATTATTCTCCTAATTGTGGGAATAACCCACTAAATATTGAAAATACAGAAAATTGGACCAATGGTCCAGATGAAGAATAACATGTATAAAAAGTGAGGGAAATAAAAACAAAGGGGAAAAAAAGGGCTGCGCCACAATAGATAGTGAGTAAATAAGCAATGTCCAATTCCAATAAAGGAAGCAAATATAAAAGAAAGTCCAACCTAAGTATTCTCACGGTTCGTCTTAAAGTGTTGAGTACAAGGATAAGGTCTTCAGATGTTGTTATGGTTCCACTTATATAGGAGATAAAAAAGAGGGACAACCAATAGTGCAATATGTATAGCTCAAATGGGAACGCAAATTTTTTACTTTATCCTGGCCTTTTATTATTCTGCTTTTAATTTCAATTTTTTACTATTCTGGTTTTACAACCTTTGGAAGTCTCCTGCACCCCAAGAAATCCTAGGTGGGGATTAATTCACCAATGCTGATACCAAAGAGCAGTCGGTCTGCTCTCCACTTGTAAGTACGATTTTAATTAATTTTCATTGAGATCGTTAAACAGAGAGTACTATTGGTTGTCTCTTTTATCTTTTCTTTTCTGAGTATTGGACACCAGTGATGGAGAGGTACTCACTACATATCCCATAAGCGGGGATTATACCGCTGTACACGCTTTACCCTAGAGCTGGATATAAGCTCTTATAAATGTGAGTTCTCTACCATTATTTTTATTTGCCTTCCTATTTGAGCTATACATATTGCACTATTGGTTGTCCTTCTTTTCTATCTCCTATATAAGTGGAACCAGAACAACATCTGAAGACCTTGCCTTTGTACTCAACACTTTAAGACAAACCGTGAGAATACTTATGTAATAAGTGGGGGGATGTGATTAACAGCCAAACTGTATGCCAATGAAGTGTTATTGTGTTCTAATACAGGGATTCAAGCTCCCATTCTACCCTAAGGCAATAATGGAGTCCTCTGTGAAGCACATGGCCTTTCACCAGGCAAAACCAGTTGGGTTGTTGATAAACTCCTCCTCCATTCCCTTCCAATGCAATCCCCCTTCCCCCAGGAGGCACTCTGGTTCTGTTACATCCTAAGAGATTGACTAAAGGAGGTGTGTCCAGCAGAAGGAGGGCTAACCTGTTTCAAGCCCTGTGAATATCACATGTCTCTCTCTTTGAATTCACCCTCCTCACGTTCTCTCTCTCCCCCCTCTCCCCACTATACACACCCTCTCTCTCTCTCTTACTCTCAGCTGCTGATCGATGGAGTGGTAACTGTATCATGTGTCTATGCCTGTTTTGTTATGTTAATTTAGCCTACTTTCCATTCAGTCAATGACTAGTTTTATTAGCAACATATACTAGCCTATTTCAAATGTATATGTATTGTTTATTTGTTTAATTAGCCTCTCTTAATAAATATTATTGAATTGCCGAAAGCAAGGAGTGTGGACTCTGACTTTACAGTCAGTTTTTAAGTTATTATTTTAAGTTATTATTTTTAGTTATTAATGTTATTATTAATTCCAAGTTTATTCCAACTTGCTAGTTAAACGTTTATTACATTTGGCAAGCCATGTTATTATTTTCTACCACCTTTTAAGTTCACTTGCAAAGAGGGAACAATCCAGTCTTCTCCAGATACATGTGAGCTATAAAAGGGGACAAAATAACCGAACCAATTTTTGTTTTATTTTTTGTGAGCGTTTTCGGCAATACGTCCAGGGCCAGGACGTGCGGGATCCTACAGAGGCAACCAGGGTGAGTGCAGTTTGTAAGCCGGCCATCACTTCTGGAGGATCAGAGATAGCCAGACCAAGGATTCAAAGTGGGGTGCACACCATTTGATTTGCCTGCAGTCTGAAGACACAAATCGTGTAAGTACTTTTAGCATCATTTTAAGTAAGAATGGAAATTGTAGCAGAGTATGCAGCATCTAGCAGTTTTGATCCACTAATGTTTGAAAATTAAAATGAATTTAAGAAAATGCATAGCATGTGGTTACAATGCGAAAAAGAGAACATGAGAGTAGATAACAAAAAATGGTATTTGAATAAGGATAAGCAGAAACTCCAAAATTGCATGAAATTGTTGAGGTTATCAAGAAACCAGTTAAATAGGATTATTTTGGGGCAAACTACTGTGGCCTGTATACAAAGTAGTAATCTGAAATATAGTGATTGTCCAACATGCGGCTTAAATACGGACTATGTAAGTACATTAGATGACAATTATGAAGCGAGAGGAGAGCTAATTCCATCGCTTAGAACAGGTTTTGCTGCACAAACCCCAGTTGCTGTATGTGGCCACGGGGATATGTGTGCAGAGGAAGAAGAGGCATCTGGTATTGCAGAAAATGAGGACCAAGGGGTAAACAGGGGAAACCTTGTACTGGATGGGTTTGATATTAGTGGTATTCCGGTATTAACCCCCCATATAAATAAGCCAACAACGTCACCTTTTAGGGACCCTTTGTCCATTACACCAAGTGTTAAAAGCAGGGCATCTGCCACCCTGCAGACTGCTAAAATTCTACAGCAGCAAGATAGGGATAAAGTAATGAAACAGCTTGTTAAGTTAAGATCCCTTTTTCCCCCATATGACTGCAAAATAGATGTAATTTCAAACATGTCCAGCTTTGAATCTGCAGTCAAACAATATATGCTCTCTCCTAAAGAGGCATGTATTATGCTTCAAATGTGGGCACCAAGCAGCATTGCATGCAGACTAAATTCCCCCATAAATGGGCCCATTAATCGGGATCAAGACTGGTTCAAAGAGGACAAATGGGGGACAGAAGGAGACAGGCTTAGAGCGATCTCCAAATTGATTACCAGAGAAAGAGATTTAGACAGTCATTCACTCGCTGAAATGAAGGTACACTTACAGGATGATCCTTGGGTTTTTGCTTCTAAATTTGAACAAGTGTACCGACTAACCCACCGTATTCCACCAGACCAAACCCCTCCTGATTTACTGCAATACCTGATAAAAAAAAGTTCACTTATTTAGACCCCGGAGTACAAATGATAGCAGAGGAAAAAGACACTCTGGAAGGAGTTCTAACTATTATAGGAAAAGTTAGACAAAATTTAATTAGGAAAGGTGTTACATTACGTCACAAGGTGGCCATTATGGCTACTAATGAAGGGAGGCAAGCTCTTCCAGAGATTCCATTCAGAGGGACTTGTTATTATTGCAACAGGCAAAGAGAGATCAAAGGATAACTGAGGGATGGCAGGATAATCCTGTTCCCTCAAGGCCTTTTAAACATAGAATTGATCCAAAAACTTATGAAAAGACTGACCGAAATAACCCCCCAGATAAGACAGATCAGGGACACCATTCTCAGCCCCTGCCTAGGACAAATCTATACGGTCCTGCACAGGAGGCCCTGAGAATGATGACTGTACAGGGAACAATGTATTCCAAAATGAATTCCAAAATGAATCCAGAGAATGAAGTTTCTCTGATTTCATTTTCAGAATGACTATCACTGGACGACAAGGTTCCTATTTGTAACACATTTAGGGACCATGCAGGACGCCCCCATGTGAACGGAATTATTGCAGGACATCATACAAAGATTCTCATCGATACAGGAGCTTCAGTGACACTTACTGACCTACCACTAAGTCCCCCTTCTGGGACAAAACAGACCTTTCTTGTAGGACTTGGGGGATCCCAGTCTCAGGCTTTTCTTATACCAAAAGTGAGTATGACTTTAAGTGCTCAGTGGAATAGGAAAATACCAATATGGCAAAGTAAAAACACTGAAGGTACTATACTGGGTGCAGACGTAATGAGAACAGAAGGAATGCTGGTAGACCTTTGTAATAATGTTTTGTGGAGAGATACAAGAGGGAGAAAGCCTGTTATCTTAGATGATGCTTATTTAAGCCCTGTGGCATCCATGTTCCTTCAGTTCTGAAGCAAGATTTGGCATCAGCCCCCGCCCTAGCTACTGTGAATGGGGAGACTCCATTTGCCCTCCAGACGTGTACATCTGATACTTCTATCTCATCTGTATTGCTGCAGGAGAATGCTGGAAAATGGAGGCCTGATGGCTATTTCTCCAGACTTCTATCTCCAGTAGAAAAAGGGTATGATTCATGCAAAAAGGCTCTGTTAGGTGTACATTGGTCAGTGGAAGCTACTGAACACATAGTTGGGTTCAGGAAGCTGATTCTGCAAACCCCTCACACACCTTTGAAGTTGCTGTTTGAGAAATCTCTCAGTGGGGTATCCACACAGCGGCTTACAAGGTGGCTGACAGACTTGCAGCATCGTGACATTACTGTACATCATAATGCAAAATAAATTTTGCCACAACTCATGCACATCCAAGGAGAGCCCCATGATTGCACAGATATACATGTACAGAAAGACACACCCTCTAAATTGTTCAGGGATCAAAGCTCCCCCCAAGATATACAAATCTATGTAGACGGATCACGTTTTTGGCATGAGGGAAAATTCCATACGGGATTTGCAATCTGGGTGCCATCAAAACAATTATCCCTCAAATTCATGCTGCCACGTTCTTTTTCAGCCCAGAGAGCCGAATTAGAAGCCATTTCTATGGCATGTCACAAATTTGACAAACACCCTATCTGTATTCATAGTGACAGTGCATATGTAACCAGATCCCTAACAGAGTATCTGCCCATATGGAATCTAAGGGGAATGGTAGACTCAGCAGGGAAATCTCTGGCCCACAGTCAAGCTCTTGAAAAACTAGTTCGATGGGGATCAAAGCACCCCCTCCAGGCAGCAGTTGTAAAAGTAAAAGCCCATTCAAATTCTACAGATCAACATTCACAGGGCAACAAACAAGTTGATTTGTTAGCAAAGGAAGCTGCCTTAGACGGGGATCCTTGGCACTTACATGTAAAAAACACTGAGATACAACAAGCATGGGAGGAGCACTTCACATGCAAAGACTAAATTACTCAAATAGCAAAAGTACAAGATTCAGAAGTGCCAGATTTAAAAGCAGAACAGAGTAGAGATCCTAATCTTTCTCTTTTGTTACAAAACCAGCAAACCCTGCCAAGTGGCTATTCTGTTAAAGAAGGGTTGTTATGTTACAGTGATCCTAATGATCAACAAGCAAGACATTTTTTTGTTGTCCCACACCATTTACAGAAGCCCATTACACAGCAAACACATACTTTTATGGGCCACATTGGACAGAGCGCATTAGAATATCACCTCAGACAGAAATTTTATTGGCCTGAAATAAAAACCTCAGCTCTACATTGTGTTCAAGAATGTCTTATTTGTGCCCAAGTAAATCCACGACCTAAGGGACAAAGACCTATACTTCAGAGAGTGCCAGTTGCAGACGGTCCCTGGAAATCAATACAGATTGATTTCATAGGCCCACTTCCATTGTCCAAGTGGGGTCTCAGATATGGTTTGGTAATTGTTGACACATTTACAAAGTGGATAGAGGTAATCTAGACTCTGCACTAGCCACGACCAAAGCATTATGGGAACATGTCTTTCCATGCTGGGGCTTCCCTGAAATAATTGAATCAGACAGGGGCACCCATTTTAAAGGACAGGTCATGCAAAACCTCTGTGCCCTACTGGGAATTCAACAGAGATTTCATAAACCATACCACCCCCAGTCATCAGGTATAGTGGAAAGGATGAATCGCACTCTACCAGGTTATCTAAAATGCTAGTACCAGGTTATCTAAAATGCTAGTACAATATGGTAAATCGTGGGTTAATCATCTTCCTGCAGTACTCATGGCTATCAGAGCTACACCCTCTAGCGCTACTAGATGTTCTCCATATGAGCTTATGACAGGAAGACAGATGGCATTAGGCCACCCAGGTGAACCACAACTGTCAACTCCACTGAGAGAATCTGTGTCTAGAGACCAATACCTCTCCCAAATTCAGGAGCAATTAAACTCCTTACTACTTTTTGCTGCCTCAAATATGGCCCCAACCGAAGGTAAAATTTTATCTACACCTCAAACTCTGTTTGAGAAGGGGGGATTAGTAATGATTAAAAATTTTCGCAAAAATTCTCCATGGGATGCAAATTGGGAAGGGCCCTATGTAATCCTTGACACATTGGGCACAACTGTTTTAAAAGTACAAAGGTCTAACCCCAAAAAGGCCAGAAGGCAGCCGGGATATAAGTGGGTACATGCAGACCAATGTAAAATATATAAAGGGGCTTGTTCCCCAGATGCAGAGTTATCTGCTAAGAACTGATGCTTCTTCTTGATCTCTTACAGATTTTTCCAAAACTACTGAGAAAAGATGTCACTCAACATTATGATACTCACCTGGGTCTTGATGGAACAGCTTGTCACAGGCCAAACCAACACCAGTTCCATATATACAACTACAGATCCATCCACCAAAGACTTTACAGACGGCTTAACAAAAAAATGTTTCCCAATTAAATACTACTCCTTTAAGCAGGCACTGGAGAGGGAATTATGCACATGATATATCTGGATGGACTAGAATTTGGAGCAGTGACAATCTACAAGTTCCATGTGGGGATGTGATATTTGATTTTGGGTGGGTGGTTGAGATAGTTGGGATAAAACAACATGATTCCATCATGGGATTCTGGAAAGACAATAAGAGAAATGAGGAACATTGGGAATGAAAATGGACTGGTTGGGGAAAATGGGTGGTATATTTGGAGGGTGAAAATATTAATCTGGAATCGAACGTTACTAACCCTATTTATAATGTTAACAGCAATCTTAGAGAGTATCACATAACACAAACACAAATAATAGTGGATACATTTATTGTAAAGGGGATAAATTGGGGAACAGTAGGACACAATAAGGGTGGGGAAGTGAAGGTCTTGTTGTTTCTAGTGGTCCTTTCCAAATCAGCTCACTAAGACCTACCCCTATAGTCAGGAAAGCTACTTTCCAATTGTTCACTTGGCAAATAAAATTAACAGATTGGTTAGTTTCATCACATTTTCAGAACTGTTCTAGGGTCACATCTACTATTGAAAAGGCGTTAGTCAGATGGGCGACAAGAAACAGGACTAGGAATAGGAGGGATATCCTGGGTACGGTTCTGTGAGGTATGGGTACAGGGTTAGGATTTGTAAATTCAATTGACATCTCCAGTATGACTACAACACTCCAGTCAGAGGGTATGTTAAACTCCAAAGGGATACAAACACAGAGAACGATCAATACATTAGTGGAAGGTTTGACCCAGAAAGTAGTAAAGACACATAGTTCAACAATCCTACACACAGAAGAAATATTGATCAGTGTAATTATGAAATTAAGACAGGATTCATGGAGTGTTGTGTGTTTGTCTATGCAAACTGAACTATCTACAGATTTTAAGATCATGGCTCAAGCCTTAGATAATAACCATACACCACTGGGGAATGGAGAACTACCAGAAATAAGTAGGTTTGCCTGTGAACATAGAGATCTGTGGGTTAGTAGTTGGTTGGGATGTCAGGGTAATATCTGTAGGGCAACTTCACTGATGCCATCTAGTGGTGTATATCAGAATAGTTATCAACTGTTATCAATAGGAATACCTGTCACAGAATCACACGTGTTACATCATGAGTTGCAATATCCTAATGTAGTTATGAATGGTCAAGAATTACAGCAAGTTGATTTCCTAGGTTGCTTAAGATTTCCTAACAGAACCATAGTGGATTCATGTTGGCATAACCATTCATACTGCAAAGGGATTGTGGAGCAAGTAAATCCTACTGACATGGTATTCCCGTTGGGGCAGGGAAAGGTGTGCTTTGTCTCATTAGAGCCAAACGATGAGGTACAAGTCTGGTGTAAACACTGCTCTGTAAAGGAACTAATTACACAGGGAATTTATTGTGTTACAGGGTATCCTACAAGAATTAATACACGCTATTTTAACCTGACAGTACCTCTATTACTAACAATAAATATGACCCTGGGCCCCCCATTAATAGAGCCCATTATAACGGAGGACACCACTTGGCAAGAATGGGTTGATCAATTGAAGTCAGACCAAGTATTAATGGCACATCTACAAAATTTTGGCGACAGTATTCATGTTCAGTTCTTCCACCAGCAACAAGAACTTCAACGGATTGAACATTTATTCAATGACATGGCTAGTACAACCTGGTGGCAGAAATTCAAAGACTAATTTTCTAAGCAATCATCATGGGGTACTGCCGTGGGAAAATTTTTCATTCACCCATTTATTATTGTATTATGTGTTTCGGTAGTATGCATTGTTATTCAGGTTGGTATGTGTTGTTACTTAAAGTCATTGATTGCCCGAGTATATCATCTTCAATATGGTACGCAAATGGAAAGAGCTCTATTAGGGTAGTGGGCTTGGCGTTCACATAACTAGATACACTGCAGGATGCATTCTCTCTCTCTCTCTCTCTCTCTCTCTCTCTGATGGGTTTTATAGAGTCTAAGTATCTCATCCACTTCATTGCCAATAGGAGGGATGTAATAAGTGGGGGGATGTGATTAACAGCCAAACTGTATGCCAATGAAGTGTTATTGTGTTCTAATACAGGGATTCAAGCCCCCATTCTACCCTTAGGCAATAAGGGAGTCCTCTGTGAAGCACATGGCCTTTCACCAGGCAAAACCAGTTGGGTTGTTGATAAACTCCTCCTCCATTCCCTTCCAATGCAATCCCCCTTCCCCCAGGAGGCACTCTGGTTCTGTTACACCCTAAGGGATTGACTAAGGGAGGTGTGTCCGGTGATAACCTGTTTCAAGCCCTGTGAATAGCACATTTTCTCTCTCTTTGAATTCACCCTCCTCACCTTCTCTCTCTCTCCCCTCTCCTCACTATACACACCCTCTCTCTCTCTTACTCTCAGCTGCATGATCGATGGAGTGGTAACTGTATCATGTGTCTATGCCTGTTTTGTTATGTTAATTTAGCCTACTTTCCATTCAGTCAATGACTAGTTTTAGTAGCAACATATACTAGCCTATTTCAAATGTATATGTATTGTTTATTTGTTTAATTAGCCTCTCTTAATAAATATTATTGAATTGCCGAAAGCAAGGAGTGTGGACTCTGACTTTACACTCAGTTTTTAAGTTATTATTTTAAGTTATTATTTTTAGTTATTAATGTTATTATTAATTCCAAGTTTATTCCAACTTGCGAGTTAAACGTTTATTACAACTTAGGTTGGACTTTCTTTTATATTTGCTTCCTTTATTGGAATTGGACATTGCTTATTTACTCACTATCTATTGTGGCGCAGCCCTTTTTTTTTTTTCTTTTTTTTTCTTTGCTTTGTTTTAAAGGGTTTGGATATATTCCCTTAGTTAACCAGCGCTGTCTCTTCTTCTTATTTATAAAAAGGGAGGGGGCCCTACCTTTATTAAAAATAGAAGGAATAACCAATAGAGGAAGTAATGGCAAAAAAATGTGTATGGTGTCTTTCCAAATCATACACAAGGACATATATATATACAAACAGCAAAAAAGCTGTATAAAGTCCAGCTAGACAGGCTGAAAAAATAATAAAGATGTCAACCTTCCTAAACAGTGGCTTGGCATCTATAGAGGTAAAACGTCAAGGGAAGGGGGGGGACGCAGAAAGGACCCCCCTCAATCCCCACTGCCGAACTCAAAGGTAAAGGCTATCCCTGTAATACCTCGGCACCGTGGGGCAGCCACTAATGCCTACCAGAACCTCTGTCCCTTCCTCCACTAAAAACATACAAAATGAACTAACTACAAATCCTAGTGCATAGTGCTACCAAAGTGTGGTGAAAAATAAAAAAACAGACAAATAGCTCAACGCGCGTTTCGGTGTGTCAGCACGCCGTCGTCAGAAGCAATAAGTTATGACTGGCTAGGCTAGCCTTATATATGTTCTTAATTGGAGTAAAATGTCATCGGTTGTGTGCAGTGGGAGTGTTGGACCAATCAATCCCTTAATACATGGAATATGTGTATCTCACTCCCATTCTAGTTGTTCCCTCCTATATTGAGCTGTGAGACAGCTAAGACTTCCCCCAGATGTAATTAATCTCATTCATAAATCGATTGGGGGGGGGGGGGGCGGGCAGGAACATCTTCTCCTGTGTTGACCTGTCAGTACAAACACTCCCCAAGGGGCAGTCGCATTCCAAGAGTACGCCCATCATCCCTTCAATGCATGAGCGCAGTCATTAGCAAGCGCAATGAATAACATACAGGGGCGTCCATCGGGCGTAGTTTAGCCCGATCAATCATAAAGGAGGTAGCTCCTCAGGATAAATGTAATGCCAGCGCCCGCCCCTAAACTCCCATTGGCTCACTCCCCAAATGGAGGAGGGGTTTGCAGTGCTGCATAACAATCATTGTGTATAGCCCACTAGGGGTCATTGCAAGACTAAAACGTGCTCTATGTATTTCCTGCAGCTAACTGTAATTAGATGAATCCCCACACTTGGACTTGAAAGGATTACATAGTATAATAGATTATTCAAAACAACCTCATAATAATAAGGTCTAAAGAAAAGGGCTACCCCAATAGTATCCTAAGAAAGGCATATTCTAGAGCTATTCTCTCAGATAGAGACTCACTTCTCTCTGACAACTATCAACAAACATCAAACTCCAACCTGATTCGGAGTATAGCCACCTACGATGCAGGTTGGACATATATGATGGAAACTTTCAAACGCTATTGGCCAATCTTAGTGTCGGATCCGCATTTAAAAAATGTGGTTACTCATTGTGACGAAACCAATCTCGCCACATTGTATTGGAGGAGCCTGGTTGCCCGCCTGTTGCCTTTGGATTATGGACCGGCAGCTAAAGGGTTAATTTTACTGTGCAGAAGGATTTATTTCTCCCTTTCTGCACAGCAGTTCGGTAGATTTCATATACCGAACAAACAGCCGTTCACCAACCTCCCCAGAGCCGTGGGAAGCCGGCCGGCGTTGTTAATTGGCCACCCAGAAGCTGGAGTGTGCCTCCTATTTACCTCCCTGAAGCTGCGGTTAACCGCAGCTTAATTGCTTGTTAACTTTGTGCCTGCTGTTACACTCTGCGGCCGCTAGGTGGCGGTGTTCTGGAGCTCCCCGGGCAGCCAGCGCTTTTCAGCACGGCTTTCATGCACCAAAATCGGACACTTTTACGTGCAGGCACCGCTGAACCTCCAGCCCCTGGTTCTCATTCGTATGGATTTGGTGAATGCAGGGAAATTCGGTATTTTATGTTTTATGTGAATCCTTTAACCCAGATAGCAATGTCATGGAGCCTGTTCATATAATTAAAGACTTTAGCTCCATGGCACTTAAACTGTATTCGGGTGGTCTGGGTGCCATTCACCTAATAATGTGCACCCAGACCTGAGCTATCTGGAGATATGTTACATGTCTGTGTTTTGTGTATAAAATGTGTCTGTATGTATTTTAAAGTGATAGTTTCTGTGTCACCATGTGCATAATGGAGTCTGGCCTTTGTCCTGGGAGATAATTGAATTACTTCATTAATTATCTCCAGGACAGAGAGGAGGAAACCAGGATGCATTGTGGGAAAGTATTGTGGCTGTGTGTACGAAAGTGATACATGTCTGTCTGCTGTTTCAGTCTTCCATCTGGTCCCCTAGGGGAGTGTCCACCAGGTGGGAGACCTGCATAAATACAGGGGCAGGTAGCCCTGAATAAACAGACCACTGCTTGACCTTCAACACGGAGCCTTGTCTCGTTCTTGGGGGGATTCACTGTATGCTGCTGGAAGATTGATTGCTAGGAGTGTAAGCTGATGTCTGCTTTTCCTGTTCGTCTGCTAGCAGCTATTCGTGAGGTTCCAGTTCGGAGTGCTATCTTATTCCCTGGTATGCAGTTCGGGAGTCTGATGTATTCACCTATATCCAAATTCGTGAGTTTTGGTGCTTTTACAGTAGCTGTGCCTTTTTGTGAAAAGGGGATTATCGCCTAAACGGATTTTTACCCTTTTCTGCTGAAACGGTCCGTTACAATTGGTGGCAGCGGTGGGAACGTTCCTACAGCCAGAAGGACAGCTACAGGAGACACCATCGCTCTGGATTTTACAATTTGAGGGCAACGCATGTCTCAGTACAGCGACCCTGACAGCACCAGCATGGAACCAGCAGTGGAGTTTGATGAGGGTGACATGGACGAACGAGATGCAGTACGCAAAGGCATCTGGTACCAGGCACTGGGTATGGTGGAATACCAGCAGGACGGGAGATTCCCCATGGAGGAGCAGCGGTTGCAGAAGCGAGTAGCCCTGCGGATGCCCTTCCTGGGAGAGCAGCCCCTGGAGGAATGGGTGAGGGAATTGGAACACCTAGTATGGCAGGAAATGTGGCTGGAGGATGCCTACAAGGCGCTCTGGTGGTATGAAGCTCAGTACCTGCCCTGGACAGCCGAGCATGACAAGCCAGAGGGAGACGAGTTTGATGGTCCTGGCTTGTTATGGGAGACTTTTGCAGAGCCTGCGTTTGGGAGCGCTACACAAGCCCGGTTACAGGATCTCTTTGAGTGGAGGGAGAGCAGGTATGACTGGGACGACACTCATAAGATTGAGCAAGACCTGGTCCACCTGGTGACCCGGGAGATGGAGCTGGAACAGGGCTACCAAAATCTGTTCCACTCCAGTGAGAAGGCTCAGCAGGGAATTGGGAGCCCAGTCTCCATTCCCCAGCGGCAGTGTGAAGTGCAGGGAGAGGAGAGCAGCGTCCTCCCTCCCCAGCGGCAGGCTGAGTTACAGGGGGCAGAGGTTGTTGTTCCTGCCCCCCAGCAGCAGAGTGATATGCCAGGAAGGCAGTGTGAAGTACAGGGAGAGGAGAGCAGTGTCCTCCCTCCCCAGCGGCAGGCTGAGTTACAGGGGGCAGAGGTAGTTGTTCCTGCCCCCCAGCAGCAGAGTGATATGCCAGGAAGGCAGTGTGAAGTGCAGGGAGAGGAGAGCAGCGTCCTCCCTCCCCAGCGGCAGGCTGAGTTACAGGGGGCAGAGGTTGTTGTTCCTGCCCCCCAGCAGCAGAGTGATATGCCAGGAGGGCAATGTGAAGTGCAGGGAGAGGAGAGCAGCATCCTCCCTCCCCAGCGGCAGGCTAAATTACAGGGGGCAGAGGTAGTTGTTCCTGCCCCCCAGCAGCAGAGTGGTATGCCAGGAAGGCAGTGGGAAATACAGGGAGAGGAGAGCAGTGTCCTCCCTCCCCAGAGGCAGCATGATTTTTCGGGAATTGGGAGCCCAGTCTCCATTCCCCAGCGGCAGTGTGATGTGCCGGGAATTGGGAGCCCAGTCTCCATTCTCCAGCGGCAGTGTTATTTGCCGGGAATTGGGAGCCCAGTATCCAGTCCCCAGCGGCAGAGTATCCAGCAGGGAATAGAGAGCCCAGTCTCCTTTCCCCAGCAGCAGGACTATGTATTGGGAGGAGAGACAGTCGGTCTCCCTCCGCAAAGACTGGAAGTATGTATGGGAGAGGAGATTGTTACCACCTCTCCCCAGCGGCGGATCATTAATGGGCAGAGTGTCCTATCGGGAGAGGAGCTTGTTACCCCCTCTCCCCAGCGGCAGCTTAATGTACCAGGGGGAGACTGTAAACCCCCCACCGGTGCAGATGGGACAGTGGTCTCTGCACTCACCACACAGGGGGTAGGGACGGTCGGTCCTACCCCCCCACGACAGAGCTGTGTATCCAAGGGGGAGACAGTCCGTCTCCAGCAACCAGGCTCCAACCAGACTACTCCGGTGGTAGTGCTGGCACCAGGACAGAGTACCGCTGGTCTCTGCCCACTCAGCAACCCACCAAGGCAGCCTACCGGTCCCCCACACAGCCGTGGTGAGGCACCTGGACATGGACAAGATTCTCCTCTACCCAGGTGTAGTAACCATTTATTGTGGGTGGGCCGTACTGTTTTTTCTGCTTTGTGGGTGGGCTGCTGGACTAACAAGGGCACTGACCGGCAGGAGGTCAGGTACCCTGTTAGTCTTTTTGGAAAGGGGGAGAGATGTGACGAAACCAATCTCGCCACATTGAATTGGAGGAGCTTGGTTGCCCGCCTGCTGCCTTTGGATTATGGACCGGCAGCTAAAGGGTTAATTTTACTGTGCAGAAGGATTTATTTCTCCCTTTCTGCACAGCAGTTCGGTAGATTTCATATACCGAACAAACAGCCGTTCACCAACCTCCCCAGAGCCGTGGGAAGCCGGCCGGCGTTGTTAATTGGCCACCCAGAAGCTGGAGTGTGCCTCCTATTTACCTCCCTGAAGCTGCGGTTAACCGCAGCTTAATTGCTTGTTAACTTTGTGCCTGCTGTTACACTCTGCGGCCGCTAGGTGGCAGTGTTCTGGAGCTCCCCGGGCAGCCAGCGCTTTTCAGCCCGGCTTTCATGCACCAAAATCGGACACTTTTACGTGCAGGCACTGCTGAACCTCCAACCCCTGGTTCTCATTCGTATGGATTTGGTGAATGCAGGGAAATTCGGTATTTTATGTTTTATGTGAATCCTTTAACCCAGATAGCAATGCCATGGAGCCTGTTCGTATAATTAAAGACTTTAGCTCCATGGCACTTAAACTGTATTCGGGTGGCCTGGGTGCCATTCACCTAATAATGTGCACCCAGACCTGAGCTATCTGGGGATATGTTACATGTCTGTGTTTTGTGTATAAAATGTGTCTGTATGTATTTTAAAGTGATAGTCTGTTTCTGTGTCACCATGTGCATAATGGAGTCTGGCCTTTGTCCTGGGAGATAATTGAATTACTTCATTAATTATCTCCAGGACAGAGAGGAGGAAACCAGGATGCATTGTGGGAAAGTATTGTGGCTGTGTGTACGAAAGTGATACATGTCTGTCTGCTGTTTCAGTCTTCCATCTGGTCCCCTAGGGGAGTGTCCACCAGGTGGGAGACCTGCATAAATACAGGGGCAGGTAGCCCTGAATAAACAGACCACTGCTTGACCTTCAACACGGAGCCTTGTCTCGTTCTTGGGGGGATTCACTGTATGCTGCTGGAAGATTGATTGCTAGGAGTGTAAGCTGATGTCTGCTTTTCCTGTTCGTCTGCTAGCCGCTATTCGTGAGGTTCCAGTTTGGAGTGCTATCTTATTCCCTGGTATGCAGTTCGGGAGTTTGATGTATTCACCTATATCCAAATTCGTGAGTTTTGGTGCTTTTACAGTAGCTGTGCCTTTTTGTGAAAAGGGGATTATCGCCTAAACTGATTTTTACCCTTTTCTGCTGAAACGGTCATTTTCCCTCTATAACTGCACGGAGGGGAAAAAATCTGAGAGATACCTGTTACAAAACCGCTACAGACAAGCATAATGTTGTTTCTTTTCTATGTTATTGCTTCGGTACTTTAATTCTGTACCCAACTCACGAACGGATTACTTACACCTAATTCTGTACCCAACTCACGAACGGATTACTTACACCTATTCGTTAAACGAACAATGGACCACCCGGTCCCTGGCGTGTGCCGCCACTTAACCCCGGTCACCTTTCAAACAACCGAACGACCGACCACCCTGCGAGGGGAGTGTGTTGCCAATCGATCACCCAGAGGGTTGCGGTCTGCGGTTAACCGCAGGTTAATTGACGGCCTCCGTGCATTCCCGTTCGTGCCCTATCTCCCGATAGTCAAACTGCCGAAAGGGTCATGAACGGGGACTACCTACAGCCTGGTGTGTGGCCTCAATTAGAACGTTGAGTTTTGCGGTTAACTAAGGGTTAAGTACCCCCTTCACGGCGGTCTACGTTCATCTCCCAAACAACTGAAAAATCCAGCAATAGAGCGGAGATTCGCACACAACTCTGTCCGTTACTCGTTCTACAAGTTTGTTGCCGAGGTCCCGCTGCCTATTGACTCACTTAAAAACATGGCCGCCATCACAAGCTTGGGACCAAAGATACGAACAGACTTTGTAACGAGGAAACCAAGCGTATGGTTCGTGGATTTTGGGCGATCTTCGGTTAACTAGTGCACCCAGACCGGGGCTACAGAATGAATGGTGGAAGACCCGAATTGTATCTGAAAATGTTAAAGTTATATATTTTTAACCTGTTTTTTATGTGGCAATAAAACGTATTTTGGGCGCTTGGAGATAATTATATTGTCATAGCCGTTGGATTCATTATCTCCTTTTCCGCTTTCCTATAGCCCATATAATTCTCTGATGGTGGTTCCTTTTGGGACGTTATCCCTATACACCATCCTTTTTAGAAACTGTAAATAGTTGAACATTTATTCACTTATCACTTGACTGGTGGCTATCTTGGAGAGTCATTCTAATAATTGGAACTTTAAGAATTAGACCATATAGTGCTTTTTTGAACCATAGTTTCCCATAATATCTATTCATCTTTTCCTGATTAGTGGTAATATAAATTTTCCATCTGTAATGATTTCTACATATATGTATTGACTCTTAGGGTCATCATTTATGTGATTTACAGATTAATATCTGCTCCCCATGTCCCTGCATACTTAACTGGATTACATCTATTCATATTTAATTTATTTCTTGGATGGTCAAAGGAATTAATAGAGTGTAATTTTATTTTAATTTCCCCTATATATGAAATAGGAATGGTATTACAATACTTTACTAAAAACCCTCTTAGAGAAGCTGGCAACACTATGCTGTTTTCTTTGGGAATAAGGAAATCTAATGCAGACTTTGTCCTTAGAAGGAAACAAGACACAACATTTTTGAGACGAGAGGATGAGAGCTTAAAGATTTTTCTTTCAATTGATATACTAATGTTCCCATTGTAGTGAAATAAATAAAGAATCGTAAAATTTTGGCTTATTTAGAGAAGCTGTGACTAAAGCTGAGTTTGGCAATTTTTTGAAAATATCCCTTTTTGCCCTCATCGGAATCGAGGGGGATGGAATCGTCCCCAACCCCAACCCGCTCAAGCAGCCACTCACTGTTACCAAGAGGAGCCTCGAGCTGTGTCAAATTGCCCCGAGGAACAATGGACAGTGCTGCATGAGGTGAACCCCATACAAGCTGCAGGTGACAACCGGGAACACCACCGACAGCTGGTAAATGAAGATGGACAAGAAGCCGAGGACTAAGGGATACAGGCGCAACGTTGACCCTGATACATCCGCGTAAGGTTAACACATTCAACCGGACCAGCCATACATTTGCCGTGAGGGTGGCTGGAGGTGCAATCCACAATTCACCGACCACCCAAGTCTATCTAAACTTGGGGTCTGGGGCCAAGTACCTAGAGGTCGGGATCATGAGAGACATACCGGCGGAAGTACTTTTGGGGAACAACTTGAGCTGCCTAACCTCTCAGTTCGCTGCATGAAACCCTGAAGAGATACTGCCCGTAACCACCTTAATGCAAGCCCGAAAGATGGAGCCATTGCACTCCGAGGAACCTCACGTAGGACCCTTTGACCGGACCCTAGTAGCTATCCCTGCTCCTTACTGGAGCACCCCACAAGATTTTAAACAAGAGCTATTCTAGGTGGGTATAGGAGGCAGGCAGAATCCCCCCAAGGAGACATAGAACAAGAGAGAACAAGTGGGACAAGGGGTTGTTATATAGGGGATACAGGAGCAGGGTGGCCCAAGCAGCTTAGAGACAGTTAATTGTTCCCCATAAATACCGGGCTGAGCTACTCAAGTTAAGCCATGACATCCTCTTAGCTGGACACTTGGGTATTTGGAAAACTACAGGGAGTGCAGAATTATTAGGCAAGTTGTATTTTTGAGGATTAATTTTATTATTGAACAACAACCATGTTCTCAATGAACCCAAAAAACTCATTAATATCAAAGCTGAATATTTTTGGAAGTAGATTTTAGTTTGTTTTTAGTTTTAGCTATTTTAGGGGGATATCTGTGTGTGCAGGTGACTATTACTGTGCATAATTATTAGGCAACTTAACAAAAAACAAATATATACCCATTTCAATTATTTATTTTTACCAGTGAAAGCAATATAACATCTCAACATTCACAAATATACATTTCTGACATTCAAAAACAAAACAAAAACAAATCAGTGACCAATATAGCCACCTTTCTTTGCAAGGACACTCAAAAGCCTGCCATCCATGGATTCTGTCAGTGTTTTGATCTGTTCACCATCAACATTGCATGCAGAAGCAACCACAGCCTCCCAGACACTGTTCAGAGAGGTGTACTGTTTTCCCTCCTTATGTGATGGACGCGTGTGATGGAGCATTGTCCTGCATGAAAATCATGTTTTTCTTGAAGGATGCAGACTTCTTCCTGTACCACTGCTTGAAGAAGGTGTCTTCCAGAAACTGGCAGTAGGACTGGGAGTTGAGCTTGACTCCATCCTCAACCCGAAAAGGCCCCACAAGCTCATCTTTGATGATACCAGCCCAAACCAGTACTCCACCTCCACCTTGCTGGCGTCTGAGTCGGACTGGAGCTCTCTGCCCTTTACCAATCCAGCCACGGGCCCATCCATCTGGCCCATCAAGACTCACTCTCATTTCATCAGTCCATAAAACCTTAGAAAAATCAGTCTTGAGATATTTCTTGTCCCAGTCTTGACGTTTCAGCTTGTGTGTCTTGTTCAGTGGTGGTCGTCTTTCAGCCTTTATTACCTTGGCCATGTCTCTGAGTATTGCACACCTTGTGCTTTTGGGCACTCCAGTGATGTTGCAGCTCTGAAATATGGCCAAACTGGTGGCAAGTGGCATCTTGGCAGCTGCACGCTTGACTTTTCTCAGTTCATGGGCAGTTATTTTGCGCCTTGGTTTTTCCACACGCTTCTTGCAACCATGTTGACTATTTTGAATGAAACGCTTGATTGTTCGATGATCACGCTTCAGAAGCTTTGCAATTTTAAGAGTGCTGCATCCCTCTGCAAGATATCTCACTATTTTTTTACTTTTCTGAGCCTGTCAAGTCCTTCTTTTGACCCATTTTGCCAAAGGAAAGGAAGTCACCTAATAATTATGCACACCTGATATAGGGTGTTGATGTCATTATACCACACCCCTTATCATTACAGAGATGCACATCACCTAATATGCTTAATTGGTAGTAGGCTTTCAAGCAAATACAGCTTGGAGTAAGACAACATGCATAAAGAGGATGATGTGGTTAAAATACCCATTTGCCTAATAATTCTGCACTCCCTGTAGGGAGCGATTGATCCAGACGTTCTTCTGGCTAGGGGTTACCCAGGATTTGCAGAATTACTGCAGGACATGTAATGTATGTCAACTGTGAAATGCTCAATAATGTAAAACACAGGTTCTTCACACAAGAACATATCTTATATACAGATATACAACACATGCCAGGAACAGCATAGTGAGAAAATATCAGTATCTTGATGTATGCAATAAAAACACAGTGTCCTGTAATTAGTTGCCTCTAAACCTACTCACCCTGCTGTGGTCAGTTCAGTCTCTTCTGAATCAATCACTTCTGACCATTCACACTAAGGTGATCTACCACATTTACCTATTTCCATTCTGATCATTGAATAGATAAACCAGTTTCTTAGAGCAAAGAGCACAGACATGTCCATACTTAACCCTTCAAACAGACAAAGTCACAGAGAGTGCAAACATGGCTGATATAAGAATAAGATGGTGGCTGACGAGCTAAGACACTGTCTCAACATTCACACAACGGATAGGGAAAAGAGGTGACCATCCTAGGGCCAAGTTGCACCCAATGCCTATAATAGAAGAGCCATTTCACTGAGTAGCAGTCGACTTGGTAGGCCCCGTAAGTAAACCCAGAACTTCGGGGGAGAGGTATATACTTACCATGGTAGACTATGCCTTCCACTACCCAAAAGACGCCGAAACCGTAGCTTAGGTGCTAGTCAATATATTCACCCGAGTAGGCTTCCCCAGGGAAATTGTGTCAGACCAAGGGACCCAATTCACATCAACCATCACCCAGCAACTTTGGCAAAGCTATGTGGTCAAACCCATCCTCAGTTCCCCGTATCATCCCCAGACAAGTGGGCTCTACAAATGCTTCAATGGCACTCTGAAGCAGATGCTAAAAATGTTCGCAGCCTCCTGCTGGAACTGGGAAAGGTTTTTACTCCACCTCCTGTTTGCCTAATGTGAGGTTCCCCTAGAGCCCACAGGGTTCTCCCCCTTCAAACTTCTATATGGGAGATAAGTACAGGGATCCGGTTGTACCAAACGTCCTGGAGCTGAGGGACCATCTGCAGACACTGATAGACTCCTTTCGGGAGAACCTGCGGTCGGCCCAACAGCAAAAGAAATGGTGGTATGACCGAGGGGCCTGGTACAGAATTATGGAAGTGGAACAAAAAGTGCAAGCTCTTAGGCCCACTAAAAAGGACAAATTACAGGCCGTCTGGCAGGGGCCATTTCACGTAGTGGAGCGATCAGCGACAGTACCTACATTGTAGCCCAGTTTTCAGATGGAAGGATATGGCAATCCTTTCATGTGAACATGTTGAAACCATATTTTAAAAGGACAGAGAAAGTGGTCGCTGTATCAGCCTCCTACCTCGAGGATAGCGTGAATCTACCCCTAGCCGAACTGCTCTCTCTGTCCACAGGGAGTGTGGAGCAGGTTAGCTTAGGAGAAGACCTTAGCTCTGTAGAGATGAACAAAGCCTTCCAACTGCTATAGGGATACCGCAAGATGTTCTCTGTCCTGCCCGAGTACACAACCGTAGCTGTCCACTGAGTCGAGACCCAGGGACAAACCCCACCGCGTCAGCAGCCATACCGCATCCTTGAGGCATTTTGGGAGAACATGTTAAAAGAAATCCAGGCAATGCTGGAACTAGGAGTCATAGAAACCTTCCGGAGTCCGTGGGCTTCTCCGGTAGCGCTGGTTCCTTAAGCGGGATGGTACAACCTACTTTTGTATTGACTACTGCAAACTCAATGATAGAACAGTCACCGATGCCTATTCTATACCCTGGATAGATAAACTTTTAGACCGTATGACCGGGGACAATTACTTGACCACCATAGATCTGTTTAACCCCTTAAGGACCAAACTTCTGGAATACAAGGTGTAGCGGAACGCAGTAAGCCTGTCCTGCAAAATGCCTGTGTGACTGTATTCCTTATATTTTTACCTATGTTGAAATTGCTATTCGCCTATGTAATATGTGAATTGTATGTTATTCGGTAGTTTCCATCCGTACTATATACTTATGGAAACTACCGAACGGAGAGACCACCCCGGAGAGAAGTGTGCCAGCAATTAAGGTTCACATTCTCTCCAAACCGCAAGTTAACCGGCTCATTAACAGTGTGTCTGGGTGGCCGCCATTCGGCATGCGTACACGTGGCGGCGGCCATCTTACGCATGAAAATCTCAGCGGTGTTTTGTCGTCGAGTGTCTGGAACTCAAATCGGACACTCAAACAACCAAACACCGCTGAGACCTCCAGAGCTCCGTAACTGCCGAACGGAGAGACCTAACGAATCCCCATTCGGTAGTTACAAAGTACCGAATGCGGGAATCACTATCTAGGTGAATTAAAGTATGGATGGCAATTATAAATATCTGTTTTAACTGCCGAACGGAGACCGACCACAGGGCCCATTCTCCTGGAACCCTTTTCGGATACCAACTCGTGTGCGGTCGGTCAAACTTCACCTGCCTGTAACTGCCGAACCACTGGTCCGATCTGGGTGAATTTTGGATATTATATTCACCCAGATCAGGGCTACCTAGCGGTACCCTAATATTAAGGATATGTGATGGTTTAGGGGTACATCCAAGTTTGGGGTAAAGTACTGTACAAGTTAAGGGGATTATGACTCACTCTGAGGGGAGGAGATGTGTGGGAGGTAACAAGCACTGCATTGGTTACTGTCATAATTACTGTAGTTCCCTCCCTTGCATGGGAGCAGGCTTTATAAGAAACCTTGGAATAAACGATTGTCAGTTCTACTCCTGAAACTGTGTGTCGTCCAGTTATTGGGAGTGCTGTGGGGATTTTGCTGTACCTTTTTACCTGCTGGAAACTCTGCTGTGGATTTACTAATGACTTGTTCCTGAGCCCTCCTTGGATCTAAAGTGGAGAATAGCTGCGAGAAATCAGCTTTCCGCTACATTGGTGGCAGGGGTGGGATCCAATGTAGCGGAGAGCTGATTTCTCGCAGCTATTCTCCACTTTAGATCCAAGGAGGGCTCAGGAACAAGTCATTAGTAAATCCACAGCAGAGTTTCCAGCAGGTAAAAAGGTACAGCAAAATCCCCACAGCACTCCCAATAACTGGACGACACACAGTTTCAGGAGTAGAACTGACAATCGTTTATTCCAAGGTTTCTTATAAAGCCTGCTCCCATGCAAGGGAGGGAACTACAGTAATTATGACAGTAACCAATGCAGTGCTTGTTACCTCCCACACATCTCCTCCCCTCAGAGTGAGTCATAATCCCCTTAACTTGTACAGTACTTTACCCCAAACTTGGATGTACCCCTAAACCATCACATATCCTTAATATTAGGGTACCGCTAGGTAGCCCTGATCTGGGTGAATATAATATCCAAAATTCACCCAGATCGGACCAGTGGTTCGGCAGTTACAGGCAGGTGAAGTTTGACCGACCGCACACGAGTTGGTATCCGAAAAGGGTTCCAGGAGAATGGGCCCTGCGGTCGGTCTCCGTTCGGCAGTTAAAACAGATATTTATAATTGCCATCCATACTTTAATTCACCTAGATAGTGATTCCCGCATTCGGTACTTTGTAACTACCGAATGGGGATTCGTTAGGTCTCTCCGTTCGGCAGTTACGGAGCTCTGGAGGTCTCAGCGGTGTTTGGTTGTTTGAGTGTCCGATTTGAGTTCCAGACACTCGACGACAAAACACAGCTGAGATTTTCATGCGTAAGATGGCCGCCGCCACGTGTACGCATGCCGAATGGCGGCCACCCAGACACACTGTTAATGAGCCGGTTAACTTGCGGTTTGGAGAGAATGTGAACCTTAATTGCTGGCACACTTCTCTCCGGGGTGGTCTCTCCGTTCGGTAGTTTCCATAAGTATATAGTACGGATGGAAACTACCGAATAACATACAATTCACATATTACATAGGCGAATAGCAATTTCAACATAGGTAAAAATATAAGGAATACAGTCACACAGGCATTTTGCAGGACAGGCTTACTGCGTTTCGCTACACAAGGGAATCATGACATGTCACACATGTCATGTGTCCTTAAGGGGTTAAAGGCTACTGGCAGATCCCTCTAGAGCCGGAGGCCATTCCAAAGTTTGGCATTCGTCATCCCATTCAGGCTTTAGCAGTTTAAGGTTATGCCATTTGGGATGAAGAATGCCCCGGCTACATTTCCGCGAATGGCCAACTGGCTCTTGGAGGGATTTCAGGACTTTGGCTGTGCATATTTAAACGACATTACGATCTACAGCCGCACATGAAAGGACCAGATTAGAAACCTAATTATCTCCCAGGATAGAGACAATCGCCCTATTTAAATACAGTAAGAAAAATACAGTAAAATACATAAATGAAGAAATACCGAATAAATATGGTTCGTGTAACGTATCCACAGATAGCCTGGATCTGAGTGCATATTCCTACTGAATAGCGCTCAGATCCGATGTACCTAGTTCAATCGCCATGGATTCAAAGTCTTTCACAAGTCCTTCGGTATACGAACGACTCCATGGGACGGCTATCTGGGTAAAGTCCATACGAATGTTAAAAACTCCCGAACTGACCGGTGTTCGTACGCCTCAACGAAATAGAAGGCGGGCGGCAACTTCCAGCGGTGTTCGGTAGATAAAGTGTCCGTTTTTAGTTCCATAGGATTTGCACTGAACACCGCTGATCTTCCTCGTGTCCCAAAATGGCCGCCGCCTCATGGTCGGCATACAAACGACGACCACCCGTACGAATGGAATGGAGAGGTGTCTGCGGTTAACCACAACGTTCTAATTGGGGCCAAGAGGTTAACCAACAGCACACTCCTCTCCTGGGTGGCCGTCTGTTTGGTAGTTTCAATCGGTATTCCAGAATCACACGGACAGGGGCATACGGACAGGAAATCCAGCGGAAATAAAGGCAAACAGACGAACCAGCAATACTAGTCTATACAGATGGATCTGTCACACACTCATCATCTTCTTTTATTCTAATGAGATTATAAGCCCCTCTGAGGTCAAGTTTGGTGAAGACAGTAGCGGTTCTTAATCTTTCAATTAATTCAGGAATTAAAGGTAAAGGATAACTTTTTTTATGGTTATTTTGTTTAATGCTCGGTAGTCTATTATGGGGCGTATAGTTTGATCTTTATTTCTAACTAAGAAAATCCCTGAAGCGACGGGAGAAGTAGATGGACTTATGAATCCTTTACTTAAATTTTCTTCAAGGTAATCCTTAAGGGTTTCCAATTCAGTCTCAGAAAGTGGGTATATGTGACCATAGGGAATAGAAGCTCCAGGAACAAGATCAATGGGACAGTCATAATTCCGGTGAGGAGGAAGTGTTTCGGCTTCTTTTTTGCTAAAAACATTGGAGAATTCTGAATAACATTCAGGTATAATTTCTTCTTTAGTACCGTATATACTCGAGTATAAGCCGACCTGAATATAAGCCGAGGCCCCTAATTTTACCCCAAAAAACTGGGAAAACTTATTGACTCGAGTATAAGACTAGGGTGGGAAATGCAGCAGCTACTGGTAAATCTCTAAATAAAATTAGATCCTAAAAAAATTATATTAATTGAATATTTATTTACAGTGTGTGTATATAATGAATGCAGTGTGTGTGTATGAATGCAGTGTGTGTATGAGTGCAGTGTGTGTATGAGTGCAGTGTGTGTGTATGAGTGCAGTGTGTGTGTGTGAGTGCAGTGTGTGTGTGTGAGTGCAGTGTGTGTGTGAGTGCAGTGTGTGTGTGTATGAGTGCAGTGTGTATGAATGTAGTGTTTGAGTGTGTGATGCAGAGGCTTGGTGGGGGTGGGCATTTTTTTATTTATTATTTTAATACTAATTGTTTTTTGTTATATTAACTTTTTTAAATTATTATTATTTTTATTATTTTTTAATATTTTTTCATTATTATTATTAGTAATACTTGTATTCATTTTTTTTTATTATTATTGATATTTGTAGTATTATTTTCGTCCCCCCTCCCTGCTTGCTAGCTGGCCAGGGAGGGGGGCTCCTTCCCTGGTGGTCCAGTGGCATTGGCAGTTCAGTGGGGGGGAGAGGAGGGCTGGCAGAGCTGTAACTTACCTCTCCTGCAGCTCCTGTCAGCTCTCTCCTCCTCCGCGCGGTCTGTGCAGCTCCCTCTGTCAGCTCCCAGTGTAAGTCTCGCGAGAGCCGCGGCTCTCGCAAGACTTACACTGGGAGCTGACCGAGGTGCTGAACGGACGGCGCGGAGGAGGAGAGAGCTGACAGGAGCTGCAGGAGAGGTAAGTTACAGCTCTGCCAGCCCCCCTCTCCCCCAGTCTGTATTATGGCAATGAAAATTGCCATAATACAGACTATTGACTCGAGTATAAGCCGAGTTCCGGTTTTTCAGCACAAAAAATGTGCTGAAAAACTCGGCTTATACTCGAGTATATACGGTAATCTGAAGTATGGGTGTATGAGGAAAACAAGTTTCTTTACAATAATCCGACTCAAAGGAGAGGGAAAAACGCGACCAATGGATTAGAGGATCATGCGTTTTTAACCAATTGGCACCAAGGATAACTGGATAGAGAGGGGATTTTACAATATCAAAAACAGGAAATTCACAATGATTATGATTGCTGATTGTCTTTAAAGGGATGGTTTACTTTTTTATAGGACCCGAAGGTATTAAAGAACCGTCAATAACTCTGATAGAAATGAACGAAGTTTTTTGCACACAAGGAATTTTATTGTTTTCTACAAAGGAAGAGTCTAGGAACATCCCTGCAGCTCCAGAATCGATAATGGCTTCAGTCTGGATTCTTAATTTGTCCCACTGTAAAATTAGAGATATAGCAAAATGAGGAGAGGAGGAAGGGGGAAGGATATTCAATATTGAAGTATGAACAGAATCCTTACCGCCCTTAGAGCGTTTTAACAGTTGGCAGTCTTGTAAAAGGTGATCGTTAGAGGCACAATACATACAGAGCCTCAATTCTCTCCTTCTCATTTTTTCCTCGGGAGAAAGGGGACTTCTTAGAATGCCGATTTCCATAGGTTCAGTTGATTGAGAGGGTTTATCATGAATTCTAGTAGCAACAGGGTTTTTTTTCCAGAGTGAACTGGTGAGTGCTTTCTCAGCCTTACGTTCTCTGATTCTTCTATCAAGTTGTATCAGTGTATCAAGAGTTTGTGGAAGTGTGGTTCTGGATAATTTGTCTTTAACGGTTTCAGATAGTCCTAGACGGAACTGAGTGCGCAAGGTAATATCATTCCACTTAGTTTAAAACGCCCATCTCATGAACTCAGCGATATAATCTTCTACAGGTTGATTTTGTTGTTGTAGTGTTCTGATAGTGAGATCAGCAGTAGCTTGTTTATTAGGGTCCTCATATGAAAGAGGGACATTGCATCAAAAAAGTCCTCCAATGAATCCAATATGGGGTCATCATTTTCTAGAAATGAATGGGCCCAAGACATTGGTTCTCCTCTCAGAAAAGAGATCACAGTACAGACTTTAATTCTGTCAGAGGGGTATGCTCTCGTTTTAAGGGTAAACAATAATTTGCAAGAATTCAAGAATTCTCTGTATTTGGAGCGATCTCCATAGAATTTTTCAGTTGTGCACACTGCAGGATCGCTTATTGAATGAGAACCCCCATGCGTTGAAGCCTGGTTTTGGATCTCTCTGACATAGGAGAGAATTCTCTCATTTGCAATTTGTAGTTCTTGCCTACCCTGGTTTAGCATATCCACCCTATGGTTTAAAGAGGAAATTTGAGTAGAAACTTCTGCTGGTTCCATAATAAGGCTTGGTGAATATGTTATGCTACAATTGAAGATTATACTAGCTTTAGTGTACTAATAATCTTAATTTTAATAATGACAGGAGGCGAATATTTTTGCATATCTTTCTTTACTGAAAACTCCAGCAGCATAGAAACAGTAACAACCAATCAGAGAAAAGATATGGTGCCCATATAAGGCCCTGTCTATGACATCACTTCCTCTTTCTTTGAAGCGAAACAATAAATAGCAACAATAAACATAATCATATTACGTCAACAGTTCCACAACATATTAGAATAATCAACTCCAGTAGTTCCGTGATGTAGAGGTATGGAAGGTGAGTCTTTGTCCTGATGAGAAGACGTTCACGCTGTAAGAAAAAGAAAAAGGTGAAAGGACTCTGGCGTGGTAGCTTGTCCGCATACAATAAACATTAAGCATCTGATATACCAATGGATACTAGAATGAGTAACATATCAATATATATTAATTCTAAAGCAATGATATTTAAGAATCTGTAAACACAACATAATTCAAGGTACATGTCTAATATACAACCTATACAAGTCTCTCAAGCCACATATCTAAGTAGCAAACATACAACCATAACGTACTTACCTTCCTGAACATAGAGGGCATATTCTGTTCAACACGAGAAAACATGGGAGGGATCCTATAGGGTGGGAAATATTCGCCTCCTGTCATTATTAAAATTAAGATTAATTGTACACTAAAGCTAGTATAATCTTCAATTTTACCACATGACAGGAGGCTTCATATTTGCATTTTTAAAGCTTAGAATTGGCCAGTGTGAAGGAAGCATGAGATGTTTGCCGAAACAGAGCGTTCTAAACGTACCCTCTCGCGCTCAAACCGCGCATCGTATAATGTCGGTTAGGGAAGCGTCGGCCGAAAATGACTTGTGGGGCCACCGCTCCCTTGACCGAGTGGGCTCCGAAACAAGGTTCGACGCCCGCTAGATGCAATAGCCAGCGGATCCATCTGGCCAGTGTAGCGGTAGACACCTCTCCATGAAGTTCCACGTAAGAAGTCAGGAGTAGACTCGTCGCATGAATACGAAGGGGGAATGATTTCGGTATACCCCATTAGCGTTCCGACCGCACCTAGTTTGGTGTCGGACACAAATTATGGGTATGACACCGAAGATGAACTGGACTTAGTTCGTCTCGATATGGTAAAGGTAATCCCGTCTGGTGTGATAGAGAAAAAAACATCCATATCGAAAGCCCTAACATCCGTCACCCGTCTAAATAAGACAACAAGAGGGCTAGTTTGGCTGAAAGTTGTTTCAGTGACAAACAAGGATTTTCCTGCTATTCCCCCAAGGAATCACAGCACCACATCCACCTGCCAGAGGTGTGAATACTTGGGTGCCGGGTCTCGATCATTCGGCACCCCGTAGTAGCCGACAAACCAGTGGATCTTGACCTACTGGTCCGCCCTGTACCGGAACGTGCGCCACCGATATGGCGGATCCGATCACGTTGAGGGATCGATATGACCGCCCCAACGAGACCAGGTGTGACAGATAGTTAAGGATCGGTGGGGCAGGTGCGGTAAAGGGATCGGAATCCCTTTCCACCCACCAAACACTCAAGGCCGATCAGGCAGAAATATAGCATTTCCTGGTGCCGGGAGTCTGAGTCCCATCAGAGGTCTTAGTTGGAGGTCCTGAAATCGTCCAGTCCATTAGTGCCAGTCGTCCTTCCATGACAAAGGAGTGGGCTTCCCCTTGAGGTCCCGTCAAAAGTAGAGGGAAGGTAGGGAGTGGTAGAGGGTCTCCGCGAGACGCCCCCAGGCGAACCGGGAACCAGGGTTGGCATTGTCCGAGGGGTGTCATGAGCAGGAGCAATATCCTGTGTGTGCGTGTGTATCGAAGCACCCTTGCCGTCGTGGAGAGCGGTTGGGTCTGTTTTTATGGGTTCATCCACCACTACGCATCCAGAGGAAGAGTCAAAGATCGATTTGCCGATCCAAGTTTGCAAGTGAAGTAGTCACCATCGGAATTCCGTCCTCACTTCTGCCGACAGTGGGATCCAGTGGTCGCATGAGTGACCGGCGTGTACGTATCTAGCCAGCAGTCGTTGCATGGCTCTGTAGTGTAGTGGGCCAGGGTATATCGATAGTACGGAGGAGGAGAGGAGGAGAGGAATTCCACAATCCGGTGAGTATTCTGAGAGGAATCGTATCCAACCTTAGAGCGTGTCCGATATCCAACCGTATAGGGGTGATCTTGTCGGGGACCGACGCGGAACGTAGTTCTCCAAGCCGATGTCGAAACCGAGGAACTGACCCGACACAGATAGGGGAGCGATTTGTCTGCGTACTACCAAAAAATCCGTGGAGTCCAGAACGTGAACGTCAAATTTGACCGCAAACGTAGCCTGGATTCGCAAAGGTCAGCAAGTCTTCCAGGTACACGAGACCTCGCACGTCCAAATTCGCGGATGTGAGCCCTCACCGGCTTCAGTAGCTTTGTGGGTACCATGGAGTCGTAAACTGCTGTGTTAGTCCTCATCACTGGGATCGGAGGAAAAACTAGGTAGTTTAGGGTAGCGGATATTGACAAGTATGTGTCCTGAGGGTCCAGATGTGTAAACCAGTCGTTATCGTTCAGGAGGTCTAGTAGAAGGTTGATTTTTTCTATCCTGAAGCGTTTGCATACCACGTAGGAGTTCCCTTGGTGATAGGATGACTCACTAGTAGATGAAGCGGTTGGTGGTTCGGTTCCGCCACCGACCAGTCCTCCCAAAAACACCTTTCCCCGAAGGGGTGTGGAGCATTTGCTTCAGCGAGGTTTGGGCTAAAGTTAGTGTGGTGGGTAAGTTCCCGCTGTCAAATAGTAGGACTTGTGTTTGTGGGCCGAATACTAGTCGTTCTCACGTTCCCCTCGTTTATTAATGCCTGGAAGTCGTAGGGGGTTGAGAGTGTTCTCCATGACCCATTCTCGTCCTGTTGGGAGATAGTGGTAGTCAGTGGGAGGAGTGTTTCAGGGTCAGCACGTAGGGGTGCTAGACTCCTGGTAGCACTGGGGGTCACCCAGGTAAAGCGGCTTGAATTGCCTGCATCAGGTTGTCTAAGTGTATGAAATACTCGTGTCAAGTGTAGAGGGGTCACCTCCATTAGTTTAATCCGGCTATTGGGAGCTGTGGCGTAGGCGCGATTGACCGGTAGTGCTGGTCCGCCAGAGCTGTATGCACGGATGTAACTATACAGGCTTATTATAGAAGCGCGTGGGACCTGTCTCCATAAGGTCTGCAGCCGCAGGGCCCACGTGTATTCGACTGGGGTCATCCCAGGTGGTGTGCCCTGGTAACCCTGAGGACACCCACATTATAATTGTTGGCACCTTACAAGTATTGCATGCATGTGTGGGGGTCACCCCAGGTGGTGTGCCATGAAAAATTTACTCAGAGGACACCCACGTTCAATATGTACGCCAGGTACAGTAAATGTATAGATATGTATCCCTGTGAAGGGTACTCCGCAATACACTCAGTTCACTCATGATCCTGCCTGCAATCGTATCCAGCAAGGTGGTACTGTTGCTTTAATGTAAAACTGCCAGGCAGTGTTTAAACATCCATACATGTATGCAGTAATCAGTGATAAAGTTGAGGCGTAGGACTTTGTGTATTCCATAGGGGTTCACCCCGGGTGGCGTGCCGTGGTAATCCAGAGGACACCCACATCAACGTAATGGTCTATAAATGGCCTTGCATGGATATCTGGGGGGTCACCCCAGGTGGTGTGCCATGAAAAATACCAAGAGGGCACCCACATCAATGTAATGGTCTATGAGTGACCTTGTATGCATATCTGGGGGGTCACCCCAGGTGGTGTGCCATGAAAAATACCCAGAGGACACCCACATCAATGTAATGGTCTATGAATGACCTTGTATGCGTATCTGGGGGGTCACCCCAGGTGGTGTGCCATGAAAAAACACCCAGAGGACACCCACATAAATTTGCACCCTCAGGTACAGTAATATAATATGACCCTCTGTAGGGTACAATAATATAATATAATATGCCCTTTGTAGGGTACAGTAATACAAAATGCCCTTTGTGGGGTACAGTGATATAGTTGATCTTGTTGTAGGTATAGTATATGTTTTACAAACAGAATATAGGCGCTCACTATAGTGTGAACAGGTGATATTAAATGGGCAGCAGTGATCAGCACAAGGATTCCCCACCTTATGAGAAAATAATAGTGAACAACAGTAAAAGAAAACCGTGCCCTTATTGTGATACGAACATACGTACTCAAGTCCTTACAATTTCAGCGGTATACCTCAAAAAAAGAGAACATACAAAATAATAGTGTAACTCTGTGGGTAATCTGAGAGTGAAAAAAGAAATATATAGTTGTACACTCACATTTGGCAGAGCTAAATACAGAGCTCTGCTGTTTTTAGCGCATAGACGGAATGATCCCCGTCCTAGGATATATGTGGAGTAATCAGCGTCTTGATGGTCTCAAACAGAAAAAAACAGACAGGAATATCCACATAGTGTAGTAGGTACTAGTCTTAGTATGGGTGATAAGTGAATAAAAGGTATCGTACTCACATTTACTAGAGCGTACCTCGCTCTAGTTAGTAGCGCATAGGTGGTATGATCCCCACCAAGGAATATAGACGAAAACCAGGAACAAAAAAATATAGTATGGAGATCTCAGAGTAGTAAAAAAAGTAATAAAAAGTATATTAAAACTATTTATTAACATATATATTAGTAAAAAACAGAATACATAAAATACTCTATGAGAAAGTCCATATAAAATCCACTTTACGCGTTTCACCTATAGAGGCTTCTTCAGAAGTGTGGCTTCTCAAGTGTGGCCCACACTTCTGAAGAAGCCTCTATAGGTGAAACGCGTAAAGTGGATTTTATATGGACTTTCTCATAGAGTATTTTATGTATTCTGTTTTTTTTCGGTCCGCGTGGCGAGGGCGGTACGGGCAGCCGTGACGCCCGCGGACCGTCAGACAATATGGGAAATAAAATATATAGAAATACAGGGGTAGCAAGAAGAGCAGGCACAAAGAGGGGGAGCAGGGAGACAGGAATAGAGAGTCAGGAGTAGTAGGGTTTATGTAGAATTAAGTATAAACATGGAAAAAAGTATAATAAAAGTAAAATATAAACTGTCACAGAGAGGTAAAAAGTACTCTGACCTGTAGGCTGGAGCAGCAAAGAAAGAGGAAGTGATGTCATAGACAGGGCCTTATATGGGCACCATATCTTTTCTCTGATTGGTTGTTACTGTTTCTATGCTGCTGGAGTTTTCAGTAAAGAAAGATATGCAAAAATTTGAAGCCTCCTGTCATGTGGTAAAATTAGATGAGATGTGGAACACAACTGCAGAGTTTATGTTTTCCTAATATTTAGCCAAGAGTTACATAAAAACAAAGTCCTTTCTGTTATCACAATACTGTAGCTTTAATGATTGATAGTGAAGTTGTAATCGTAAGTAAATAATAATTGAAGGAGAGCAAGTGAAAAGTTGATTTTGAATTGTTTAGTTAACAAGTGAGACTTCCTTAAGAAAGCAACTATATAAGGAATACTTAAGGTTTGAGATGAGAGTGAACCTTTAACAGTCCGGGTCTTGAGGTTTGAAGAGAATAGAGAAACCAGTTACAGTCCGATGATCAGAGGATTGGAGAAGGCAGGGATTCCGTTTTACAGTCCAGGAGTTCGGTACACAGTAGTCAGAAGTAAGGAGCTTTAGCCGGCGATATGAATGAGGAAGTAACCTAATACATTCACCAAGCGATTTGAAACTGGCGCGGTTTCTCTATAAGGGCTTGAGAGAGCCGCATCAGAGAAGGGGGCGGAGACTTGTTACGCATACCGGAAGTGTCAGAACGGAGCCGGAGAGGATTCTAATCGTAAGTCCTGACATTAACTTCACAGAAACCTCTGGAAAATAATGGCCATTTTGTCTCCTAAACGCAGGCAACGGTACTTGGTCGTCGAGTGTGTGGAACTCTTTTTCGAATGCTTTATCTTGCGAATCCCAGGAATATCATACCATTGCCTGCTATTCTCACAGACAAGCCAGGAGAGCACTTTTTGGGGAAAAGATACCCCCGAATGGGGAGAACATTCGCTCTCTACGAGCCAGGGGGAGCCTTTGTTTATGTTTGTATGGGAACTCCCGAAAGTTGACCGGCGCTACCTCTTTCCCTCTGGAACTATTTTAGGCAGCAGCAGCGGTGGCGATTCGGCTGTATTACTTGGATCTGAGCACTATTTGGATAACTTGGGCGCTGAAATCCGAGCTATATATAATACTTGTGGGGATATAATACTTGTGGAGGTTCCTATCAATATTGTATGTTTTTTTGGTTGTTATGTGTTGTACCTCGAGTTCCTGGGAGATGTTTAGTTTAAGTAAAAGCAAGCTCATTTATCTCCTAGACACAGAAATGCCTGGGCAGGCTTACCTATGTTTTTGCTGAAGACCCCATGCTGGGGGTCTGTGTATTTAAGCTGGCCACTTGGTCATAATAAAACATTCCTTTATACCCTTCATCAAGTCTCAACTGATGTTTGGGTGTGCGAACAGATAGAGCGCTATAATCACACAAAACCTTGTGGGATTTTGGGAAGTTTCAGACAAACGTACCACTATGAGGTTCGTTACACAAGTCATATACTTTTCTCTGTTTTAAGCTATATACTTTTTAACTTTTATCTACTGCTACCTGTCATTTGTATTTATTTTCTAAATTTCCTGAAGACTACTGCCCAAATAATACTAGGTGGGGATTATATCACCCACTCTTGATAGAGCGGTTAATCTGCTCCATCGATTGTAAGTACATTTCTATCTTTTTTATCTAGACTTACATATAGAGTGAGCACTATTGGCTGCCTTTTCTTATTTCATATGACTTACCTCAACATCTTCCTATTGGGATTTACTGCCTGGGGGATATCCGGCAATTGGGGATACAATACCACTGCATGCGGTTTTATCCTGAGCTGGTTAAAGCTCTATACCATGGAAGTTGGCATTTTTAGACCTGTATGTTGTAAGTTATCTCTTCCACTACTGTACTACACTTTTGGTCCTCCTTTGCTTTTGCTTTCTTTCATATGCTGCTATTGAGCAAAGTTGTCCATTTAAGCACTTTTTTGACAGTAAGAAGATGGATTGCTTTTTTAAGGACTGTGTCTTATCAGCGAGTACTTTTATATTTATTTTTATTAAAAAAAATTCTGGACTATACTGCAGACTTTTTTATTTCTGTGTTTTTGTTTGTTTTTACTTGCTTTTTTATGGTTGATACTACCTGTATATTTTCTGTTTCTACTTCTTTTTAGGGGTTTAGAGGAAATCTCCCTTTTTTTCAGGTGTGCTGCCTTTTGTAACTTATATGCTTAGTTGTTCAGCGCTGCTCCATTTTTGTGTTGTTTTGTATTATTACTTTGAACACCGTATATCCCAAGGGTCTCAACGAATTTGTTCATTTAATGCGTTCTTAAATAAGTGTTCGTTAATTGATTTATGTACTAATGGTTTCATTTTTTTTTTATATACTGATAGGGGTTGTCAGGATTATTGAATTACAATTCTCACTAATGTTTATATTCTAGACAAGTTATTTAATTCTGGACATTTGGTACTTATAATGTATTGGTTTGCTGCATAATAACAAGGTTTTATAATCATCAGGGTTTTTTACTCGCAAGTGTCATATCTATAAATTAATATGATAGTTGTGATTGTCCTGTTTTTTTGGACAACCCTTATCATACCATGGCATTGAACATTAACGCATGATTATTTTGCTTTCTCCGCCACATTTACTGCCAGTAAGGTTTATGAGAAATATTCATGTAAAGAATACTCAGGAGGAGATATCCAGCTTTATTACTTTTGCTTTTTTTATTGTTGTTATTTTGAGTAATTTTATAACATTGAGGATTTATATTTGGGTATACACACTTCACACATTTCACTTTTCACTAGGGTTGCCACGTAGGACTGCCCGGAAGGTACCGGTGTATTGTAAATACCGGCAATGCAATGGCTGGTATTTTTGTGCCGGCAACAAATAGGTTGCTGCTTTCTTTCAAGAAGCAGCCCAGCTGCCTGTGGTAGTTATCCCTCCTGCTGGTAGTGTGTTTCCTAGCTTCCTTTCTGACCTCACATTGCCAACTCTGTGTCTGACTGCTCCTGCAGACCGTTCAGCCAGAGTAACTGTTCAGGTATACAGAAGGGGCTGGAGCGGAGAAAGTCTGGACTCTCCCTGTGCACTGCAGGGGTTAATTCTAACATATACTAACATATAACCTATTCATGAATAAACATAAATAAACACAGAATAAATAATAATAAAGCACACAGACTCAGACATCTGATGAAAAAGGCTGTGGTCTTTTATTTAGTTTATAACACATTACAAACCATAATTTATTTACTTTTCAAATATATAATTTGTAACCAAACATCTCTGGTCTTTAAACCCCCAGAGATTTTAACACTTGAATTACAATTGAGTTCCACCCTATTAGCCAAAACTTACACAAATATATAACCAAACTGAGTTAGTCCAACCCCTTTTAAAATAGGCAGGTGACCTCAGCCCCATCAGCTTCAGCATCCAACTAATGCCGCAGTCCACTCCACCAGATCGTGGTTTCTTATCAATCACAAACGATCTTATCAATCATATACTGCAAATCATTATTAATAATGTCCAAACCGTCTTTAGACAAATTAATACCATCCTTGAAGAACAAACCTTCACAATTACCCTCAATGTCAGTATGGAAAAAAATAAAACCACCTATTGATGGGATAAATTTCTCCATGGGTCTATTCAGCTTGCGCCTAACTTTTTCTAAAGCTTTAACACTCATATTGCGCAATCACACCAGCCTAGGGACTATCTCTGACCAAATGATTAAAGAATCTGGTAACATTCTTCTAAATTGAACCATATCTTTTTTAATAGGTGAAACAGAACTACTGACTTGATTCTACCAACATAATTTCCTCTATTATTTATTTATTATTTATTATTGCCATTTATATAGCGCCAACAGATTCCGTAGCGCTTTACAATATTATGAGAGGGGGAATTTAACTATAAATAGGACAATTACAAATAAACTTACAGGAACAATAGGTTGAAGAGGACCCTGCTCAAACGAGCTTACATTCTATAGGACTCTATAGTACAAAATAATAACATGCAGCCATGGAAATTCATTATAGCATTCTTGTAACACATTAAGTACATCATCCCTTATTAAACATCAACCCAAAATATTGAAACAGTCTCATCAGCATTGTCACGCCAAAGGTACATAATTTCATTGTTGCACAATAGAATATTACCAGTTAATGTATTTTGTGTAGTACATATATAAATTGGCCACTTGGTTGCAAGGTCAGATGACAGAAGGCATAATGTAAATATATGGTATAGGAATGTGAATTGGGAAAGATGGTTTACAACAACGATTGATCCTTTGATTAATCAAAGGCTCTGCAGAGTGTGAGATTCTACACTTGAGATGCCTGGATATCTAGTTCCAATGTAAACTAGCTGGCTTCAGCCATATGGCCTGTACTTCCTGATTGATTACTTGATTCCTTTGATATGTTAATGGCCATTAGCCTTGTGTTCCAGTATCATATCCAAAAGAAACATTAATACTTACCCACAGATTAATAATTAAGCCTAATTTTTATTATATTTAGAATGGGACAAGTACAATCGAATCAAGCCCAAACATGATTTGCCTAACTTAACCATAGGGGAAGGGATTGTGATGTTCGCTATATTGGGTCACAAGTAAGTAGTGTGATATCTATGGAATGGAAAAATGGTAACAAATTCATAGATGCAATGATTATTTCTGTGACAAGTACATGAGAGGAGATATAACCAAATGTTTCCATTTGCATTAATGTTGGTCTGGAACACAAGGAGGTGGTCACTTATAGTTACTATAGGTATGCCTTATCTCCACCTCTGGGTGAGGCTTGGTAATCCACAGGGTATCTAATGATACAAAAGAAAAAACCAAAAGGCAAAGATGTGTGTGTAATCACCAGAAAGTGATAACAGATGATACAACCTGTATAGCAATCGGTAGGATCTACCATAAGCACCGTATATCTGGTGGAATAAAATACAAATACAGTGCAATACAATAGGCACAAGCAGGGGGTAGGGGTGGTAGAAAACTCACTAGAAAGTAGTTAATTCAGGCGTGTCTCCCTCAATATTAGGGTAATTGCATGGATATAAGGAGTCTTCCAGCCGTAGAGATCTTGATATAGAAATATCTTCTTAAAGCAACACTTTTTTTAACCCCCCCTCCCGACTCCATTACATCTAACTGACCCCCTAGTAACCCCCAAATGCCCCTAAGCCCCCCGTATTACCTATTTTTTAACCTAGGTTCTGGGTGCCACCATCTTTGTGTGGGTAGATAATGTCCCTGTGGGACATGTCACCTGCCCACACTAGATAGTGCTGTGAGATTCCCGCACATGCCCAGTTAAACACTTGGACATGCGAACGGGGATTTAATCTATTCATTCATTAGAAACACGAATTAATAGAAATGTCAGATGAACAAACAAACACTGAATATCGGTGTTCATTTTTTCGTTCAGTTTATTACAAGGAAAGAGCTACAGGCGCGCAGCTCCCTCCTTGTAATATGTAAAGATAGAAGCGGCAGGGAGCAGTGCTCCCCGCCACTTCCTAAGCCCCCCTATGTCCTCCCTCACTCTATGGGGTGGTCAATATGACCCCCATAACAGCATATGTAGCCTGTGGCTACTCACTGTTAAAAAAAGTACCCCCCGGCCTCCACCCCTGAGCGGCGGGGGCCCTAAATAACAATAAGCGGGGGGACCTATTGTCCTCCCCCCAGGCCCCCACCACTGAGCGGTGGGTGGGGGCCATAAATGATAATGACGGGGGGGGGACCTATTGTCCCCCACCGCCCCCGGCCCCCACCCCTGAGCTGTAGGTGGGAGCCATAAAGGAAAATGACAGGGGGGACCTATTGTCCCTTGTCCCCCCATGCCCCCACCTCTGAGTGGCGGGTGGGGGCCATTGTCACATATTCATTCGCTTATAAAAATGTGGTTAATGACATTTACTTTCCACACAGGAAAAGTTGTGCGGAGCAGCAACCTAATCCACAGAAGGGTTAATGCTGAGCAAATGGGAACCTGGTAACTGACTTTGGGGTCAAAGGCCGGTTACAGCCTATCAGATCTAGAGGAGGGGTTCTCATCCTGCTCAGTGCCCTGTCGTGGTTTCCCTTGTGGTTGTCCGAGAGCGCGTTATTTATTCGGGTATTCTGGTTATTTGACTTTGGCATTGTTTTTTACCTTGACCTCGGCTATTCCTGACTATTCTTTGGTACGTTAGTCTGGCCATTCTAAGGTCCGGTATATGTTACCTATCAGTCCTCTGTGTTACACAATTCTACGTGCTGGATCATACTGTAATCCTGACAGCCATAAAGGAAAATGAGGGGAGGAACCTATTGTCCTCCCCCTGGCCCACACCCCCGAGCGGCAGGTGGTGGCCATAAATAACAATAAGGGGGCCCCACCTGAGCGGCAGGTGGGGGCCATAAATGATAAAATGATAATGAGGGGGGAGGGACACCTATTGTCCTCCCCCCAGGCCACCACACCTGAGCGGCGGCTGGGGGCCACAAAAGACAATAAGGGGGTGGACCTATTGTCCCCCCCCCCATCCCCCACCCCTGAGTGGCAGGTGGAGGCCCTAAATGAAAATGCCCCCCTTCCAAGGTGACTAGGGGTCCCCAAGCCGCTAGTAACCCCCCCCCAACCCAAATAAAAAATAATCCCCTACCTACCCCCCTCACCCTAAAAATAGTGAGGGGGAATAATAATCAGAGTGTTCTAGGCCTAATTGCATGGCGGGGCAAGGCTTTATAAGCCTTTTTCCCGCCCTGCAGAGCTCAGTCTGCGCCGTGCCCTCACTGGGTGAAGATGGATTAATTTTTTTGCGTCGGGTTTTTTCTTTTTCGTCTGATTTTTTTTGGTGCTCGGGTTTTTTTATTTTATTTTATACAACTTCGACGGGTATTATGGTTTTTATTTGACACTTTTTGGGGCTGAAAAATTAAATGGTAAGTTTTATTTTTTTACAGGTTGTTAGTTCTTTTATTTTCCCCTCACTATTTTTAGGGTGAGGGGGGTAGGTAGGAGATTAGGTAGGACCCCTAGTCACCTTGGAAGGGGGGCATTTTCTTTTATGGCCCCCACCCGCCGCTCAGGGGTGGGGCGGGGGCCGGGGGGGGAAGACAATAGGTCCCCCCCCTCATTATCATTTATGGCCCCCACCCGCTGCTCAGGGGTGGGGCGGGGGAGGACAATAGGTCCCCTCCCCATTGTGATTTATGGCCCCCACCCACCGCTCAGGGGTGGGGGATGGGGGGAGGACAATGGGTCCCTCCTCATTGTCTTTTATGGCCCCCACCCGCCGCTCAGGGGTGGGGGCTGGGGGGAGGAAAAAAGGGTCCCCCCTATTGTCTTTTATGGCCCCCACCTGCCGCTCAGGGGTGGGGGCGGGGGAGGACAATAGGTCACCTCCCCATTGTGATTTATGGCCCCCACCCACCACTCAGGGGTGGGGGCTGGGGGGAGGACAATAGATCCCCTCCCCATTGTGATTTATGGCCCCCACCCACCACTCAGGGGTGGGGGCTGGGGGGAGGACAATAGGTTCCCCCCTCATTGTCTTTTATGGCCCCCACCCACTGCTCAGGGTTGGGGGCCAGGGTGGAGGATGATAGGTCCCCCCCTCATTATCATTTTGTCAGGATTAGAGTATGATCCAGCACGTAGAATTGTGTAACACAGAGGGCTGATAGGTAACGTACACCGGAGCTTAGAATGGCCGGACTAACGTACCAAAGAATAGTCAGGAATAGCCGAGGTCAAGGGATACAGAAAGAGACACAATGATAAGGGAAAAGCCAGGGGTCAGGGATGCCAGAAAACAGGGAAGTCAAAAACAATGCCAAAGTCAAATAACCAGAATTATCAAAATCAATAACACGCTCTCGGACAACCACGACAGGGCACTGAGCAAGACGAGAACTGGGCCTAAAGGTTGTAATCGACCTTTGACCCCAAAGGCAGTTACCAGGATCCTATTTGCATGATTGCTGCTCAGCACAAACCCTCCTGTGGATTGATTTCTGCTCGGCACAACATTTCCTGTCTAAACAGTAAATTCCATTAATCACATTTTTATAAGCGGATGAATACGTGACAATACCCCCCACCTGAAGAACGCACACCGGGCGGGCAGGACCAGGCTTGCGAGGAAACATAGCAAATCTTGCGACCAGCATGTATATCAGATGCCGGAACCCAAGAACGATCGGCTGGTCCATAACCTTTCCAATCCACCAAGTAGAGAGTATGCAACAGGATTGATCCTACGAAGGACATGAAAAGGTCCAAGGAACCTAGGAGCAAATTTCATGCTAGGGACTTTGAACCTGATGTTACTAGAAGATAACCAAACCCTCTCACCCACTTGGTAAACAGGGTTGGCACCTCGACGTGTATCAGCATAATGCTTGAAACGGTCAGCAGCAGTATCCAGAGCAGATTGAACTTTAACCCAGGTATCACGGATGGAAGCCAGACAGTCATCCAAAGCAGGAATAGCCGTATCAGAAAGAACAGCTGGTAGGACAGTAGGATGCCGGCCATTATTTAAAAAAAATGGACTATGCCAAGAGGAGTCATGGTCAGCATTGTTCCTAGCAAACTCGGCCCATGGTAGTAATTCAGACCAATTGTCTTGAGTGCTATTAACGAAACAACGCAAATATAATTCCAAGGACTGGTTAGCCCTCTCAGCTGTACCATGTGTCTGGGGGTGGTAACAATTCAATCCCTAATTGTTTATCGAAGGCCCTCCAAAACCGAGACACAAATTGAGAACCTCGGTCAGATACTATATTGGAATGCCATGCAGAAGGACAATTTCTCATATTAAGATTAGTACCAGGTCTTGAGACGATGGCCTTTTCTTGAGAGGAATAAAATTAGCCATTTTAGAAAAACGGTCCACAACCATGAGAATGGTGGTATAACCGTTAGAACTAGGAAGTTCAACAATAAAGTCCATGGACAAGTAGGACAATGGGACCTCAGGAATAGGAAGAGGTTGTAACAAGCCACGAGGGAGTTTATGAGGCACTTTGGAAACCGCACAAACAGAACAAGCCTGCACATACTCCTTAACATCCTTCCTGAAGGAATCCCACCAGAATGGCCTCATGATAGCAGAAGTGGATTTATTAATACCTGGGTGATCAGCAGACACATTGTCGTTAAACACCTTCATGATATTAACCCTTTCCCCCAATGGAACAAACAGTTTGTCCTGAGGTTTACCACAGGACGCCTGAGACTGAGCCTCCATGATGGATATTGCAGAAGGTCTTGATGGTAAGGTGTGTCTTTTTGCTGATGATACTAAGATATGTAACAGGGTTGATGTTCCAGGCGGGATAAGCCAAATGGCAATTAGCATAAGCCAAATGGTATTAGCAGTAGAAAGAGGGAAGTGCTCATGCCATTGTACAGAACACTGGTGAGACCTCACTTGGAGAACTGTACACAGTACTGGAGACCATATCTTCAGAAGGATATTGATACCTTAGAGAGAGTTCAAAGAAGGACTACTAAACTGGTTCATGGATTGCAGGATAAAACTTACCAGGAAAGGTTAAAGGATCTTAACATGTATAGCTTGGAGGAAAGACGAGACAGGGGGGATATGATAGAAACATTTAACCCCTTAAGACCGCAGCCAAATGTACAAGTTGTGAACCAAAAAAAATGTAAACAAACCACAGATTTTGACTATATGTCTGTTCAACAATAATTTACCTCTTTCATATTAAATGCACCCACACTTATTATATATCATTTTGTTCAGGGGAAACAGGGCTTTCATTTAACATCCAATATTTAGGTATGGAACATAACGTAATATGAATAAAATATAAAAAAAATGAGAGAAAATATGATTTTTTTTAAATTTTCTTAGTTCTATGTGACATTCTAACTGTGAATGTCATAATACTGTTTGCTTTTACTGCAATAAAATACACATATTTGTATTCAGCGATGTCTCACGTGTAAAACAGTACCCCCTATGTACAGGTTTTATGGTGTTTTGGGAAGTTACAGGGTCAAATATAGCATGTTACACTTTTCAGTTTTTTCACATTGAAATTTGCCAGTTTGGTTATGTTGCCTTTAAGACTGTATGGTAGCCCAGGAATGAAAATTACCCCCATGATGGCATACCATTTGCAAAAGTAGACAACCCAAGGTATTGCAAATGGGGTATGTCCAGTCTTTTTTAGTAGCCACTTGGTCACAAACACTAGCCAAAGTTAACGTTAATATTTGTTTGTGTGTGAAAAATGCAAAAAACTAATTTGAAAGCCAATTTTGGCCAGTGTTTGTGACTAAGTGGCTACTAAAAAAGACTGAACATACCCCATTTGCAATACCTTGGGTTGTCTACTTTTGCAAATGGTATGCCATTATGGAGGTAATTCTTATTTCTGGGCTACTATACGGTCTCAAAGCCAACGTAACCAATCTGGCGAATTTCATTGTGAAAAAACTGAAACGCAAGCCTTATATTTGACTCTGTAACTTTTGAAAACACCATAAAACCTGTACATGAGGGGTATTGTTATACTCAGGAGACTTTGCTGAACACAAATATTTGTGTTTCAAAACAGTAAAAAGTATGACAGCAAAAATATCGTCAGTGTAAGTGCCGTTTGTGTGCGAAAAAGGCAATAAATTTCACTTTCCCTGACGATATCATTGTTGTAATAAATTTTACGGTTTTGAAACACAAATATTTGTATTCAGCGATGTCTCCCGAGTAAAACAGTACCCCCCATGTACAGGTTTTATAGTGTCTTGGAAAGTTATAGGGTTAAATATAGTGCTAGCAAATTAAATTCCCTATACTTTCGGCCTGGGTTGTTAGGCAGGTCCCGCTAATTGTAATTAATTAGGATACCTAATTATGTAAAATTATTACATAAATATATATGTAAAATTATTATATATACACGTGTGTGTATATATATATATGTATATATATGTATATAATTTTTTTACTATTATTTTTATTTATATATAGGTATACATATAGTGATGTATACGTATATACTTGGGTATATTATTTCGTTCTACGTGTATTTTGCTATCTATATCTATATATATATATATATATATATATATATATATATATATATAGATAGATAGATATATATATATTATCAAAATACAGTTAGAACGAAATTACACACATATATATTTTTAATTATTTATTTTTTTATTTTAATTTTTTTTACGTATTTACATATTTTTTTATTATAATATATATATATATATATAATTATGTATATATTTAATCAATATCCTTCTACGTGTATTTTGATATTAATATATATATATATATAATTATATATATAAATATTAAAATACACTTAGTGTATGTGTAAATGTGTGCGTATATATATATATATTATATATAGATCATATATATAATATATATATAAATGATGTAAGTGTATTTTATTTTTAACTCTAATTTATTTATTTTTTTACATTAAGGGGTTAATAGGGGAGGAGAGGGGCAGAGACAGTGTCAGCCAGTGATTTTACATCACTGGCTGACACACAGGATCAGTGATCACAGTGACAGGCTGTCACTGTGATCACCTCCTGCAGATCGCGGTAATTGGCCACAGGGGGAGTGCCTGGGTGGCCAGGCATGCCCCCCACCGCGATCTGCAGGGGGATCCTGCCTGCAGTTACTATGTGTCAGCCAATAGGCTGACACATAGTAACCTCTGATCGCAGTGACAGGCTGTCACTGCGATCAGATCGCAGGGAGAGGCTGTCTCTGCATTCAGATCGCAGAGACAGCCTCTCCCTGCGATCATACTCTGCAGATCGCGGTCACTGACCGCAGGGGGACTGCCTGGGGGGCCAGGCATGTCCCCCGACCGCGATCTGCTGCAGAGAATTCCGCCGGCTCCATGTGTCAGCCGATTTTAAAATCGGCTGACACATGGTAAATACCGATCGCAGTGACAGCCTGTCACTGCGATCGGAAGCTGCAGACCGCGGTCCCCAGGCACAGGGGGGCTGCCTGGGGGGCCAGGCATGCCCCCCGACCGCGATCTGCAGCGGCCATGTTCCGCCGGCCACGTGGGGCTGAAGACCGCCCAGGACGTACTATGCCGTCCTGCGGCGTTTAGAGCCACCAAAATAAGGACGGCATAGTACGTCCTGCGGTCTTAAGGGGTTAAATACATAAAGGGAATCAACACAGTAAAGGAGGAGACTATATTTAAAAGAAGAAAAACTGCCACAACAAGAGGACATAGTCTTAAATTAGAAGGGAAAGGGTTTAAAAATAATATCAGGAAGTATTACTTTACTGAGAGGGTAGTGGATATATGGAATAGCCTTCCAGCTGAAGTGGTAGAGGTTAACACAGTAAAGGAGTTTAAGCATGCGTGGGATAGGCATAAGGCTATCCTAACTATAAGATAAGGCCAGGGACTAATGAAAGTATTTAGAAAACTGGGCAGACTAGATGGGCCGAATGGTTCTTATCTGCCTTCACATTCTATGTTTCTATGTTTCTATGGGTGGGGGCCCTACAGTAAAATAAGGGGGGGGCCTAAGGTCCTTCCCCTTGGCCCCCACCCCTGAGCGGTGGGTGGGGGCCCTAAATACTAATAAGGGGGGGGACCTAATGTCTTCCCCCCTGGCCCCTACCCCTGAGCAGTGGGTGGGGGCCCTAAATACTAATAAGGGGGGGACCTAATGACCTCCCCCCTGGCCCCCACCCCTGAGCGGCGGGTGGGGGCCCTAAATTGAAATAAGATGGGGGGAGCTAGTGTCCTCCCCCCTGGCCCCCACCCCTGAGCGGCGGGTGGGGGCCCTAAATACTAATAAGGGGGGGACCTAATGTCCTCCCCCCTGGCCCCCACCCCTGAGCGGTGGGTGGGGGCCCTAAATACTAATAAGGGGGGGGACCCAATGTCCTCCCCCCTGGCCCCCACCCCTGAGCGGCAGGTTGGGGCCCTAAATTGAAATAAGAGGGGGGGACCTAGTGTCCTCCCCCCTGGCCCCCACCCCTGAGTGGTGGGTGGGGGCCCTAAAAAGAATCCCCCCAGGTGACTAGGGGTCCCCAAACCCCTAGTCACCCCCTCCCCCCCAATAAAAATTATCCCCCTACCTACCTCCTCACCCTAAAAACTAATGAGGAGGGGACATTTAACTAAGTACCTGTAAAAAAAATAAAACTTACCATTCAATGTTTTCTTTCTTCTAAAATCTTCTTTTTTTAGCCCCAAAAAAGGCCAAATAAAAAACCATAATAACCGACGCAATTATAAAAAAGAAAAACAAACGAGCGCAAAAAAAAATAATCCTTCTTCACCCGGCAAGGGCTCCGCGCAGACTGAGCTCTGCAGGGCGGGGGAAGGCTTATAAATAGTGATGTACCGAACTGTTCGCTGGCGAATAGTTCCTGGCGAACATAGCATGTTCGCGTTCGCCACCGCGGGCGAACACATGCGCGGTTCGATCCGCCCCCTATTCGTCATCATTGAGCAAACTTTGACCCTGTGCCTCACGGTCAGCAGACACATTCCAGCAAATTAGCAGCAGACCCTCCCTTCCACACCCTCCCACCTCCCTCCCAGCATCCATTTTAGATTCATTCTGAAGCTGCATGCTTAGTGAGAGGAGGGAAAGTGTAGCTGCTGCTGAATAGATAGGGAAATTGATAGCTAGGCTAGGGTATTCAGTGTCCACTACAGTCCTGAAGGACTCATCTGATCTCTGCTGTAAGAACAGCACCCCAAAAAGCCCTTTTTAGGGCTAGAACATCAGTCTGCTTTTTTTTGTGTGTGTGTGTAATGTAATTGCAGTTGCCTGCCTGCCAGCTTCTGTGTCAGGCTCACAGTGCATACTGTGCCCATTTGCCCAGTGCCACCACTCATACCTGGTTTCACAATAGCTTATGCTTGACATTTAAAAAGAAAAAAAAAATTTCACTGTAATAAATTGAATAGCAGTTAGTTGTCTGCCAGCTTCTGTGTCAGGCTCAGTGGATACTTTGCCCATTTGCCCAGTGCCACCACTCATATCTGGTTTCACAATAGCTTATGCTTGACATTTAAAAAAAAAAAAAAATTCACTGTAATAGATTGAATAGCAGTTAGTTGCCTGCCAGCTTCTGTGTCAGGCTCACAGTGGATACTGTGCCCATTTGCCCAGTCAATGCCACCACTCATATCTGGTGTCTCTATAGCGTGCTTTTACAAAGAAAAAAAGTTTTCCAGTGTAAGCTAATAGCAGTCAGTGTCCTTAAAGCGGGTGTGTCAGGCCTTCAGCGTGTGCCCTGCAGACCCCTGCCAGTGTACTTTGACAGTTGCCACTCATATCTGGTGTCTCTATAGCGTGCTTTTACAAAGAAAAAAAGTTTTCCAGTGTAAGCTAATAGCAGTCAGTGTCCTTAAAGCGGGTGTGTCAGGCCTTCAGCGTGTGCCCTGCAGACCCCTGCCAGTGTACTTTGACAGTTGCCACTCATATCTGGTGTCTCTATAGCGTGCTTTTACAAAGAAAAAAGTTTTCCAGTGTAAGCTAATAGCAGTCAGTGTCCTTAAAGCGGGTGTGTCAGGCCTTCAGCGTGTGCCCTGCAGACCCCTGCCAGTGTACTTTGACAGTTGCCACTCATATCTGGTGTCTCTATAGCGTGCTTTTACAAAGAAAAAAAGTTTTTCACTGTAAGCTAATAGCAGTCAGTGTCCTTAAAGCGGGTGTCAGACCTTCAGCGTGTACTCTGCCAACCTCTGCCAGTCCACTTTGCCACTCATATCTGGTGTGACAATAGCGTGCCTTTAAAAAGAAAAAAAGTTTTTCACTGTAAGCTAATAGCAGTCAGTGTCCTTAAAGCGGGTGTCAGACCTTCAGCGTGTACTCTGCCAACCTCTGCCAGTCCACTTTGCCACTCATATCAGGTGTGACAATAGCGTGCCTTTTAAAAGAAAAAAAGTTTTTCACTGTAAGCTAATAGCAGTCAGTGTCCTTCAAGCTGGTGTGTCAGGCCTTCAGCGTGTACTCTGCCAACCTCTGCCAGTCCACTTTGCCACTCATATCAGGTGTCACAATAGATTGCATTTAAAAACCAAAAAACTTTTTTCACTGTTATACATTGAATAGCAGTTAGTTGTCTGCAAGCATCAGAAAGTCACCCCCTTGCCCGGTGTCTGACACCTGGCTTGTCTGAACTATTAGCCCGCCAGCTTTTACCATACAAGCTGGTGGAGTCTGAGGCGTTCAAAAAAATTGTAGCTATTGGGACACCACAGTGGAAGGTACCCGGACGAAATTTATTTGCACAAAAGGCAATCCCCAACCTGTACTCGACTGTGCAAAAGGAAGTAATAGCATGTCTGGCACACAGTATTGGGGCAAGGGTCCATCTGACCACTGATACCTGGTCTGCAAAGCATGGTCAGGGCAGGTATATCACCTACACTGCGCATTGGGTAAACCTGCTGACGGCTGCCAAGCATGGAATGCTTGGCTCTGCAGAGGAGTTGGTGACACTGATGTAGATTAATTTAGAAATAAACAAATATGTTTAAATATCTATCTGTTCCTGTCCAAATCTGAGATGATTAAATTGCGTATACGCAGAAGTAAATTCACACTTACACACGGAGTTCAGGTTAAAATAACTTCGAGAAAATTTAATAGCATCTGATTAAAAGCGGGCTCGCAGACCCTTATAAGAGCAAAATTACATCATCATTGAATATCAAGATATCAGTAAATAAACATCATTAATTGGATTAAATGTTAAGTGGCTATGTCAATGTCCACCCATCAATATTATTAATTGGCTCAAGAACTAAGTGGTTAGCTAGGTGTCCTCCCACCGGGAGGTGGTATTGTTCTGGACACGGGTGTGGACAGATGGCTCAAGCGCCATCTTACCCAGCACGAGGCTTACTCGGTGGGAAGGGGGGCTTGGGCGTCATTTTGCGTAGTTAGTGATGTCAGACTCGTGGTCAGGTTCAGGGTTCTTTTTATGAATAGAACATTTCATTAGGCCAGCTTCCCATGGCCTTGGCTATACTTTGTTGCATGTTACAGGAGATTCAGTAATTCCGGGGTTAGTCATGTCTTTATAGAAAATACAGTCTCTATTCATTACACTAAATGCTGTTAGGAAATTCTGTCATGTAATGTACGGTAGTTTAAAATGGAGGATCTGTCAGGTAATGTGGGTTAAAATGGAGTTAGTGCAAAAATTCAACACAGGTTCAATACAGGTTTTTAATAATTCTACATCAACACCACCACGACTTGCAGGCAGGCCTGCTGCCACCTCTTCCATTACCTCCTCGGCTGAGTCCTCTTCTGCTGCTGCGTCTTGCTCCACATCAACGGCACCCCCCCAGCTCCCCAGGTACTATTCCACATCCCAGATATGGCAGTGTCACGCAGTCTTGGAGTTGACTTGCCTGAAAGCAGAGAGTCACACCGGACCAGCACTCCTGTCCGCCCTGAACGCACAGGTGGAAAAGTGGCTGACTCCGCACCAACTGGAAATCGGCAAAGTGGTTTGTGACAACGGAATAAATTTGTTGGTGGCATTGAATTTGGGCAAGTTGACACATGTGCCATGCATGGCACATGTGTGTAATCTTATCGTACAACGCTTTGTGCATAAGTACCCAGGCTTACAGGACGTCCTGAAGCAGGCCAGGATCGGCTTGGGGATGTCCGTAGGAGTACTCACAGATCACTGTTCAAGATCTGTTTGTCTGGATAACCCGTCAGCATTGCCATTTTGCTTCCCAGGGCGATAGTGAATTGTAAAGTCAAAAGGCTGTAGCGCCAAACTCCAGCGCAACAGCCTGGCATTGTCTCCTGACACCCTGTTCAGCCACACCAACGGGTTGTGATCTGTAAGGTAAACGGTTGTCCATACAAGTAAGGTTGCAGCTTTTTGAGGGCACACACCACCGCCAGGCACTCCTTTTCAATGGCAGTGTATCTACTTCCCTGGGTAAAAGTTTCCGGCTTACATAAGCCCCGGGTTGCTCGCCGCCATCTGCTCCGACTTGGCTCAGTACTGCTCCCAATCCAAACATAGAAGCGTCTGTATGGACGAGAAAGCATTTAGTTGGATCAGGAGCAGAAAGTACAAGTGATTTAATGAGCTGTTGGAAGGTCTGTTCACACTCTGGGGCCCATACTACTATCTTGGGGAGGTTTTTATGTGTTAGATACGTGAGAGGTTTAGCTAGGGTGCTGTAATTAGGTACGAATTTCCTGTAGTACCCTGCGGTACCCAGGAATGCGAGGACCTGGGTTTTAGTGCGGGGGGTTGGCCACTTGGCGACTGCCTCTATTTTAGCGGGTTCTGCTTTCTGTAGCAGGCTCCCGACTATGTCCCCTAAGTATTGAACTTCTGCCATTCCTATATGGCACTTACTGGGCTTTAGGGTCAGTCCGGCCTCCCTAATCCGGTCTAGTCCAGCTCCTATGTGGGTCAGGTGCTCGACCCAGCAGCAGCTAAAAATGGGTATATCATCCAAGTAGGCGCAGGCATACTCCTGAAACCCATCCAGTAGCCGATCTACCATCCTCTGAAAGTTAGCCGGGGCATTCTTCATCCCGAATGGCATGACCTTAAACTGATACAGGCCAAACGGGGTGACAAATGCCGACTTGAGGATGGCATCCTCGGCTAATGGAATTTGCCAGTACCCCTTGCACAGATCTACTGTGGTGAGGTACTGGCCTCTGGCCATTTTGTCTAGGATCTCGTCTATCCAGGGCATAGGGTAGGCGTCTGAGGTTGTTTCATTGTTTAGCCTCCGGTAGTCCACACAGAAACGGTCGTGCCGTCCCGTTTCGGTACTAGTACTAGAGGTGGCTTTGGCCACATGAGTAAAGGAAAGGGATTACTGTTGAATTTATTTGAACTGTGATGCATGCACTGTATTTTAATTGAAATGTTGTCTTAATTGGGAGTCATTCAAACTCCTGTGTCTGTCTCTACTTTCACTTTACTTTTGCTTTTTCTCTACTTCCTGTGTTATTTACACTTTCCCCTCATATTTCTCTTGTGAGAGAAGTGATTGGTCACACACTTCTCACCTCGCTCCAATCCGTGGCTACCTCGGGTAGGCAGAATAAGTGACTGGTCTACGTTTTGGGAAGACGCACTTGGGGACCCACCCTCAAACAAGCGGCAGTCGAGCATTGTAGACACTCTGTTTCATTTTCCTTACTCTATATCTGGGACGCCTTTTATAGGGGGAATGGGACAGGGATTAGAAAAGCCCAGTAAGGGCTGGTTAGCGTGTGATCTAGTTGAGGACAGAGAGGGTGAAGAGATGGTTAAAGGAGTTGAAAAGATTGCTAAGGTGTGTAAGATTGCTGTACCTTCATGTGGTAGATTACAGCCAGAGAGCTGGCGCAGATTACTGACAGAGAAGAAAGGCAAGCTTACAGATAATGATTTACTGCGTACTGCAGAAGCCTGGTACAGAGTATCAAGAGCTATTCAACAGGAAGGTTGGGTTGAGGAAGAAATAGATCACAAAGGTATAAAATTGTATGTGTATCATAATAATTATGTTGCTGGGGTACTCCCTCAGCCAGCGCCCCAAAATGGCGCCCTGGGAATGTTTATCCCCAAGTTTCAGTCAGCAATGAGTGACAGCCAGCTGACCATGTTCCCCACTCCCAATTCTCCCATCACCCATCCCGTCATTGCCCCTGTTTGTCCGGTCCTGAATTTTGATGGATCTTTATTTCCCCCCATCATCTCTATCATTCCCATCATCCTCATCCATCCCTACACTACCTTCTCTGTCTAATCCAACCATTTCATCCGTCATTCCTTCCCTACGCTCTCTCTCCGTTAACAATCCTACCCTCCCACTTGCATCCACCCAGTCCGCTAACCCCTCCTCACTTGCTACTGTCAATCCCACTACACCCACTCCGGTCCCTCCTACTACACCTGCCTCTGCTAATCTCTCTCCATCCTCTTTCCTGCCTACTCCTCCCACAGCCCACCCCCCCAGCTTCATTTCCCTACTCCGGATATCCCACCTCCTTTCCTAATCCCTGCCCAGCTATCCCGCCCTCCCCAGGTTCCGCCTTAGCCCCTGCCCAGATGGCCTGGCCATACCCCTTCCCCTACCCCATGGCCCTGCCATATTCAAACCATCCCTACTTCCTTTCCCAAGCCACTCCCCAGACCCTGTCCACGCCCATTCCGGTACAGTCTACCCCGGATGTGCCCACATCCAACATGGCCACCACTTCCTCCCTTAACCCTAACGCAGTTTCCTTTCACGCCTCCAATATGGCGGCCCCCAGTAATCCAGCACCTTTAATGCCGGTACTTGCCGGTGACTACTCACCCCAAGCTCATAATCCACTGGCCACCCCAACATCCGGGATCCCCGCATACCCCCCGGTCCTGACACCTCAAGCGGCCCCACTTCCCAGAGGGGTCCAGGTCACATACGAAGATGAGGATGAGGAGGCCGGCTCTCATGGTTACCGGGGCTCACCGGATGCCTCGGAGTCACAGCCTCGCTGTTCCCTTGGTGATCCTTTCGGACATATGGGCCGAGGAGATCAGTCTCCACCTAAATATGTTTCTTTTAACCCTACTCAGGCCAGTGCTCTGATGAAATCACTCCCTGACCCAGAAAAGCAACCTATGCCTTTTTACCGAGGGATAGTTCAAATCCAAAAGACTTATTCCGCAGCATGGCGAGATTTACTAAGCATTTGTGCCATTAAAGCTGGAGATGCATACTGGCCCAGCATAGCCCACCACCTCAGTACGGATTTGCTTACTACTGATATTGACTATGCTTCCGGAGTGGCATTCTGCAACCAGCTAAAGGAATGGGCTAAGGACAAACTTGCAGATCAGGCTGCTGGCCTTACTGATATAGTACAAGAAAAAGGAGAATCAGTGGAAAGGTTCCATGCAAGACTGTTTCAAGTGTTTACAGATTTGGGATTTGATCTTACTAATAAGATTCATTCTCAAATGCTGTCTGGTTCATTTGTCCTAGGCATAAAAGACTCCATACGCAAGGGAATCGTTGCTGCACGTCCTGAATTTAGAGTTGTTCCTCTGGATACCCTACTCCAAGTTGCTAGGGGTCTGGAATCTGCTCAGACTCCTAGAAAGCCCAATTCAGCTCCTCTCATGGTGTCCCGCCCCGGACCTGTTCCAATAGGCACCAGACCCGAGGATGGACATTGCTTTAATTGTGGAGCTAAAGGTCACTTCAGGGGTGAATGTCCAGAACCCAAGAAAGTGACAAAGGCTGCACATGTCCCTAAGGCTTCAAAGACAGTTCCAATTGTTGAGGAACCTGATGATTAGGATATTGGCAAGCCTGTGTCATTAACCCCTGTCATGGCAGTGTCTTCAGGGGACAAGGGGGGGCCACTTGCCACTGTGACTCTACCCATTGAAGGACAACCTACCACATTTCTTGTTCACACAGGTGCAGCCCAAAGCCAGACCCATCATTCCTGTCAAAAATTGATGTCGCTTGCGTAGGAGTGGATGGCCTACCAAGACAAAGTCCATTAACAACTCCATTACGAGTTGGCAACTACCCCAGCTTGCTTGCTCATTTTGTGGTGTCCTCCACATGCCCCATTAACCTGTTAGGCGCTGATGTTCTTTCACGCCTGAAGGCATCTATCACATTCACTCCAGATGGACAAGTAGAACTATCTACCTCTCTATCTGTTTCTGACACTTCAGCCTTATGCTCCCTGCCTCTGATGCACCATTTGGAAGAACCCCATGGGGATGCAAAGGAAGGTCCAATTTCCCTGATTCACTGAAGAAAGCTGTTCCTGCAAAACTATGGTCCTCAGGCCCAGAGGACATAGGTCACCTAAAAGTCCCACCTGTGGTGGTGAAGCTCATTCCAGGAGCAAAGTTACCAAGGAAACCACAATACCCTTTGAAACCAGCTCAAGCTGCAGCTATCTCAATTCAAATCAAAGCACTCTTGGAGAAGGGTGCTCTCGTGAAATGTGAATCAAAATGTAACACCCCATTGTTTCCTGTGAAGAAGAAGACTCCAAAAGGTGAACCAGAGAAGTACAGGATGGTCCAGGATCTCCGAGCAGTGAATGAAGCAACAGTCCTGGACACCCCTATTGTGCCAAACCCACACACTCTGCTCTCTGGGGTCCCACCTTCTGCAAAATACTTCACAGTCATTGACCTGGCCAATGCCTTCTTCAGTGTACCCCTGGATCCAACCTGTCAGTAGCTATTTGCTTTCACACATGACAATCAACAGTATACATGGACTGTCATGCCCCAAGGGGCACAAAATTCTCCAAGTCAATTTGCAAAGGCCATGTGTTCTATTCTTGATCCATGGCAGTCTGACCATCCAGAGGTGGTCCTGCTCCAGTATGTGGATGATTTGCTGCTCTGTGGTGATGACATACCTACAACTGAAGAATGCTCAATTAATCTACTTTGCTATCTAGCAGAACAAGGATGTAAAGCTTCACTTCTCAAACTTCAATTCTGTCAACCCACAGTTATCTTCCTTGGCCACTGCCTATCTCAAGGAACAAGACATCTCACCCGTGAGTCAGAGCAGTACTGGATATTCCACCCCCAAGGACTTCGAAATCTCTACATGCCTTCTTAGGCCTCATTTCCTACTGCAGAGCATGGATACCAGAAGCCTCTCTACTCATGCAACCACTCTATGATGCACTCAAGTCAGACCCATTCTGCCTGACCATTGAAGCACATGACAACTTCTGTACACTAAAACGTGCCATTGCATCTGCTCCTGCTCTTGGCCTACCAGACTATTCCAAACCCTTCAAATTATTTGTCTCTGAAAGACAAGGCCATGCTACAGGAGTCCTTACCCAAACACATGAATCAAAAGGCCGTCAAAGGCCTATTGGATTTTTCTCCTGCCAGCTGGATATTGTGGCCAGTGGGACCCCTTCTTGCCTTCGGGCCGTTTTTGCAGCCAGGGAACTAATTGAAAGAACTGCAGACCTGGTCCTTGGCCACCCTCTAGTTGTCTTGGCCCCTCATGACATTTCTGCCATCATCAACCAAGTACAACTCAAGCATGTATCTTCTGCAAGACACCTCCGTCTTCAATGTCATCTCCTTTTACCTGACAACATTACCATACAAAGATGTCAGGTTCTCAATCCGTCCACTCTTCTCCCACTACCTGAGGGGGGTATCTACTATGGGTTTATCATGGATGAAACCTACATTTTCCTTCTCACTGGCACCATCAAGAGAATGCATCCTGATTTATCCTTTCATGACGGACAAATACCTCTCTGTGAGGGAGCAGGATATGCCTTCTGTACCATGTGGTACAAGCCAAACATCACTCCTGAACCTTGCTATGAAGATGAGCTCTATCATCAGGTGGAGGTGAAACTTACTGCACAAGACTTCTACTGTGACTCTGAAGGCAACAGCATGGTCTTGATTCATCTACCTTCAGAACTCAAATACTTGTACCGTCATTGGGACATTGCCATCCCACATGTCCCTGTCACCAAGTTGAAAACAAGATCATGGAATGACTTTGGGCCCATGGCAAAATTATGGGCCACCATGAATGAATCACAGCTACAGGAAAATGGCATTGTCAAATACCCAACAATTGACCATCTGGAAGCATGGCCACGCCACTTCCTGGAAAATGAATTTCAAGATCTGGTCATAGTGAATGACTATGACCCAGAGACACCTCATGACTGTTTTGAACAGATGAAAATGGAGTTAATGCATTTACCAACCGTGCATGAGGATCCATTAGTAGATCCTGATCTCACTCTGTTTGTGGACGGTTCAAGGTATGCCGATGAAGAAGGAAAATACCACACAGGATATGCCGTAAACACAACAGATGAAGTTATCAAGTCATCATCTTTACCACCAACAATGTCTGCACAAGAAGCTGAATTGCAAGCCCTGACTTCAGCATGCAAGATCTCAGAAGGTAAATGTGCCAACATCTACACAGATTCAAGATACGCACTGGGTGTGGCACATGACTTCGGACTAATTTGGAAAACAAGAGGATTTCTTACCACAGCTGGTACGCCAGTCAAACACAGTTCTGCAATTAAGGAACTAATGGATGCCCTCCTACTCCCAGAAGAAGTGGCCATTTTAAAAGTAAAGGCACATGGGAAATTGGATACAGATGAAGCAAAGGGCAACCACTTGGCTGATCAGGCTGCTAAGCAAGCAGCAAGAAAATTGCAGGAAGTGGATGAAGAAGCGTCCGGACACGAAGAAATTCCTATTTTTACCTTGCAGACTCTTCCTACTGACTTAAGAATCCTACGGGAACAGCAAGCTACAACTGCCCCTGAAGAAATACAGAAATGGAAGAAGAAAGGAGCAGTTCTAAAGGATAGGGTATACTACAACAACTTTAGATTCTGCCACCCTAAGAATTTATACCCAGCAGTTGTCCAATGGGCACATGGACCTGCACATCTGTCAAAAGACTTAATGGCTGCCCTCATACAAAAGTATTATGAAGCACGTGGAATTACAACACTGGTCATCAACTTCTGCAAGGCCTGTGTCATTTGCGCAAAATGCAACCCAGGAAAACCAACCAAAGTGCCCTTGAAGCACCTGGCTAAACCAATATACCCATTTCAGAGAATTCAGATTGACCACATACAAATGCCCAAGAGTGGGCCTCATGAATATGCACTAGTAATAGTGGACATGTTTTCAGGTTGGCCAGAAGCCTATCCAGTAACCAACATCACTGCCAAAACAACAGCAAGACGTCTGCTCACAGAAATTGTATGTAGATTTGGACTACCAGAAGTTATTGAAAGTGACCAGGGCCCAGCCTTTACAGCAACAGTGACTAAAGAAATTTGGACTGCTCTGGGAGTGACCCTAGCATTTCACACCCCTTACCACCCACAAAGTAGTGGCAAAGTGGAACGCATGAATGGCACCCTAAAAGCCAGAATGTTAAAAATGTCACAAGAAACAAAGATGCCCTGGCCAGAAAGCTTGTCAATAGCTTTATTCAGCGTTAGACACACACCTAGAGGGAAGCACTCACTATCCCCATATGAGATTCTATTTGGGACTGCACCCAGACTAGGTTGTTATTACCCTCAACAGCTACAGCTTCAAACTGATGTTTTGGTAGATTATGTAACTGAACTTGCAAGTGCTTTGAACAAAATACATGCCCAAATTTTCTCTTCAATTCCAGATCCTGATTTTGATACGGGTACCCGCAACCTGCTTCCCGGAGATTGGGTTCTGGTCAAGAGATTTGTGCGGAAACACACCCTGGAACCAAGATTTGACGGACCATTCCAAGTTCTCCTGATCACTTCAACCTCCGTCAAGTTGGCTCCACGCTTCCCATTGCAAAAAGACTCCTGCCCCAGAGGAAGCAGATACCGCACAACCATGTACCTCTGGTACATCATCTCCTTAATTAGCGTAATTAAGGCCCAACAAGTAGCCATTACTAAAGATGCCAGTGGGTATACCTTCTGGTACAATTCCTCATGTACCCGTGTGGCTACATACACTTTTGACTACTGTGACATTGTAGACTGCCCATTCCCTACGTCACAAATCCAAACTATCTATAGAGATATCCCTCATGTAAAGGACCCCTATGTTTGTGTAGTTGACAAACAATGGGGGCATAATTGTAACCATTGGGGGGCTGCAGGGTGGAATGCTGGGCCTGCCTGGGGTTACAAACCCAAAAGTGCCTTATCTAAGGTAGATGATCATGGAAGATCCCTCCTCCAAAGAATGACTCTAAGGAAGCCTGGAGGAGGTACACCCATGAAATTAATCCTAAATATAGAGCATCCCAGTCCAACGGATGCAGACCAGTATGTAATGGGAATGTATTGGAAGAAAGGTTCCTATAACAAATTGGGGCACTTCTACCTAAAAGATATGTGCCACTCTCCAGAGTGGCAAGGGGCCACCCACATGGTCTCAAATCCATTAAAACCACACTTCCAGTCCTTTAAAGACATGATGGCCATTGCTAACCCCACCTTTGAAGATACTATGGCCGCTGAAACAGGTTTTAATGATGTTAATTTATGGTTAGAATGGATGAAATACAATGCCAACAAACATAACAGAACCGCATGCTATGTGTGTGGTGGTGCCCGGCCTCACCTCGGCACTGTTCCTTTGACCTTACCAGTAGATATAGAAGAATGCGTTCTGAGTCTTTTTGCCTACCACTACAATTTTAATAGGTCCCTCTGCAAAGCATGGACAGTAGAATATCCTCTCCTAACCAAGGATGTCAAACCCCCAGATGGTGTTACAGTTTACAAGGGAAACTACACCTGTTATGCCAATTATGATGGAATTGGTAAGTTCTTGGGTAACTTCTCCAAAGGGTATTGTGCCACTTACAGAACTGTCCCTATGCACCTGTTACAATTCCATACTAGGTCATTAGGGGATATTTACTGGTTGTGTGGGGATTTACAGCTAAGATCCAGGATGGACAAGGAATGGTGGGGGGAGTGTACTCTGGCTAAAGCCATCATGCCTATACATATTATCTCTGACACACACCCTGATGTACATGAGTCCATACACACACCAGCCAAGGTTAAGCGTGAAGCCCCAGTAAGAGGCAGTTTTGACCCCCACATTTACATTGATGCCATTGGGGTGCCTAGGGGGGTGCCTAATGAATTTAAAGCAAGAGATGAAGTTGCTGCAGGGTTTGAAACTTTTTACCATAGTTACTGCAAACAAGAATTTAAATTGGATCAATTACATTTATTATAACCAACAACGCTTTGTCAACTACGCCAGAGATGCCCTCCAGGGTTTAGCCGAACAATTGCAGGCCACGTCCCAAATGTCCTTCCAGAACAGAATGGCCTTAGACATGATTCTAGCTGAAAAGGGGGGTGTATGTAAAATACTGCCCGACACTATGACCTGTTGTACATACATCCCAGAAAACACAGGTCCTAATGGTAAAGTCACCATGGCCATAGAGAAACTGAATAAGCTCTCTGAAGAGTTAAAAAGGAATTCTGGGATAAAAGATCCCTGGGAAAGATGGTTTGGTTGGATGACAGGATGGCAAAAAGCTTTAATACATATTGGTATGGCATTACTAATTTTTCTTTTTATTTTCGCTCTTCTCGTTTGTTGTGTCCTCCCCTGTCTAAGAAAATTCCTGCTGAAGACTGTAGACCAAGCGGCACCCACTTTTGCACATCTGACAGTTGATGACCAAGATTTCCAAGATTTCAACTCACCCTGTATACCGCTGCAAACTATCCCTTTTTCCCATAAAGTGCAAGAGTTTTAGGTAGGGAACCAGCTTAGGGACAGCGTCCGTCTCTATGGAACTGACTGCCGTGCGGAGATGTGGTGGAAAAGCCACCGCGGGATACCAGCGGAGTGAAGAGATTTCCTGACCGTATTGACGGATGTGCTGCAGCCTATTAGGGAAAGGAAGGGACAGAATTGCACTTTGCAATAACACCTAGCTAGCGGTCACGGGGTTTCTGTGCCTTTGGGCTAACACGTCTTCTGGTATTAACAAATAAAGTTTAGCTTTTTTAGAGTCTAACATTTCATAGGGGGGACTGATGTAGAATTATTAAAAACCTTAATTAAACCTTTATTAAATTTTTACACTAACTCCATTTAACTTCATTATATGACAGATTTTCCTAATAGCATTTAGAATATTAGAAAGAGAATGTATTGTATGTATTTTCTAGAAGGATATGACTAACACCGGAATTGTCAAGTTCCTGTAACATGAAACAAAGTATCCCATAGCTAGCCCATGAGAAACTGCTCTAATGAAATGTTTTTTCATAAAAAAGGCCCTGAACCTGACCCCAAGTCTGACATCACTAACTACCCAAAATGACGCCCCAAGCCCCCCTCCCATCGAGTAAAGCCTCGTGCTAAGTAAGATGGCGCCTGAGCCAACTGTCCACACCCGTGTCCAAGATGACGCCACCTCTCGGTGGGAGGACACTTAGCCAGCCACTTAGTACTTGAGCCAATTAATAATATTGATGGGTGGACATTGACATAGCCACTTAACACCTAATCCAATTAATGATGTTTATTTGTTGTTATCTTGATATTCAATGATGATGTAATATTGCTCTTATAAGGGTCTGCGAGCCCGCTTTTAACCAGATGCCATTGAATTTTCTCGAAGTGCTTTTAACCTGAACTCCGTGTGTCAGTGTGAATTTACTTCTGCGTATACGCAATTTAATCATCTCAGATTTGGACAGGAACAGATAGACATTTAAACATATTTGTTTATTTTAAAATCATCTATATCAGTTCTGGCTGCCCCACCTCCACGTTTCCGTGCCCCGCTCCACAATTCAAATGTACCTTGGCAGTGGGTACTTTATAAATGGCTCCACCTGCCACCCGTACAGCAACACAGTCTCCAGTTAGGAGGACCGACCAAGCATCTTTTTCTATCTCATGGTTCCTAAAATCGCTGCCATATACACGTCCACTGATAGGGGACGCAACAGGGATGCAAAGAATAGTACTACTTAACACACCTTATAATAACGCAGAGAGAGGCAACGCAGAGAGAGGAGTTTGAAGAAGAGGAGTAAGAGGAGGAAGGTGGCTTTGAGGAGGTGGAAGACGAAACACAGCAGGCGTCCCAGGGGGCTTGTTGTCACCTTTCGGGGACCCTTGGTGTTGTATGTGGCTGGGTGGAGGAAGAGACCTTCAATGACATCAGTGAGGACAAGGAACGGGACATGGCTAGCTTGGTATCCAACCTTGTGCAAATGGGGAGTTTGCGGTTGTGGAAATGGACTGTTTGCGGTTGTTTGCGGTGCGTTAAACGGGGAGTTCGGTCTGTCACTGTGAAGCGGGCGTAACCCTTACACTACCTGATCGATACAACATCATACAGTAGGTCCCCCCCTCATTATTTTTATGGCCCCCACCCACCACTCTCGGGTGGGGGCGGGGGGGAGGACAGTAGGTCCCCCACCTTATCCTTATTTACTGAATATTCCCCTGTATAACAATGTTTGGCATTTAGTGAATATTCCCTATTCTGCTCTGTGTCAGTGTGTATCAGGGTCTCTGAGGACAGGTGTCAATCCATATCTGCCAAGTGACCCTATGTAGAAGGAACAGTCCCTATTCTGCTCTGTTTCAGTGTGTATCATGGTCCCTGAGGACAGGTGTCAATCCATATCTGCCAAGTGACCCTATGTAGGGGGAACAGTCCCTATTCTGCTCTGTGTCAGTGTATATCAGGGTCCCTGAGGACAGGTGTCAATCCATATCTGCCAAGTGACCCTATGTAGGGGGAACAGTCCCTATTCTGCTCTGTTTCAGTGTGTATCATGGTCTCTGAGGACAGGTGTCAATCCATATCTGCCAAGTGACCCTATGTAGGGGGAACAGTCTCTTTTCTGCTCTGTGTCAGTGTGTATCATGGTCTCTGAGGACAGGTGTCAATCCATATCTGCCAAGTGACCCTATGTAGGGGGAACAGTCTCTATTCTGCTCTGTGTCAGTGTGTATCAGGGGCTCTGAGGACAGGTGTCAATCCATATCTGCCAAGTGACCCTATGGAGGGGGAACAGTCCCTATTCTGCTCTGTGTCAGTGTGTATCATGGTCTCTGAGGACAGGTGTCAATCCATATCTGCCAAGTGACCCTATGCAGGGGGAACAGTCCCTATTCTGCTCTGTGTCAGTGTGTATCATGGTCTCTGAGGACAGGTGTCAATCCATATCTGCCAAGTGACCCTATGTAGGGGGAACAGTCTCTATTCTGCTCTGTGTCAGTGTGTATCAGGGGCTCTGAGGACAGGTGTGAATCCATATCTGCCAAGTGACCCTATGTAGGGGGAATAGTCCCTATTCTGCTCTGTGTCAGTGTGTATCATGGTCTCTGAGGACAGGTGTCAATCCATATCTGCCAAGTGACCCTATGTAGGGGGAACAGTCTCTATTCTGCTCTGTTTCAGTGTGTATCATGGTCTCTGAGGACAGGTGTCAATCCATATCTGCCAAGTGACCCTATGTAGGGGGAACAGTCTCTATTCTGCTCTGTGTCAGTATGTATCATGGTCTCTGAGGACAGGTGTCAATCCATATCTGCCAAGTGACCCTATGTAGGGGGAACAGTCTCTATTCTGCTCTGTGTCAGTGTGTATCAGGGATCCTTAGGATAGGTGTCAATCCATATCTGCCAAGTGACCATCTGTCGGAGGAACAGTCTTTTTTCTGCTCTGTGTCAGTGTGTATCAGGGATCCTTAGGATAGGTGTCAATCCATATCTGCCAAGTGACCATATGTAGGGGGAATACTCCCTATTCTGCTCTGTTTCAGTGTGTATCAGGGTCTCTGAGGACAGGTGTCAATCTATATGTCAAGGTGTCAATATGTTATATGTCAGGTGTCAATCCATATCCATTGTGATTTAGGAATGTTAGGTGATTTATGCCCTTTATGGATTAAAACCAGACTCTGCATCAACTGTGTAATTTTCCATGGGAGTTTTGCCATTGATCCGCCTCCGGCATGCCACAGTCCAGTTGTTAGTCCCATTGAAACAACTTTTCCATCACTTTTGTGGCCAGAAAGAGTCCCTGTGGGTTTTAAAATTCGCCTGCCCATTGAAGTCAATGGCGGTTCGCGAACGTTTGAGGAAGTTCCCGTTCGCGAACTGAAAATTTCGTGCTTGCGACATCACTAATAGAGAGATATCAGATCAGGAGTCTGCTCCCTTACATGGAGGGAAGGGAGGTTTTTCCCTCCATGTGTACTCCAAATGTACTTGATAAAAATCACCCTTTCACACACAGGCACTCCTCCACAAAACACCACCCTCATATACACACAGTTGCTTCTAACACGCACATCACCATAAACGTAACACATCAATACCACAAACAGCCCCCACATACACACACACACACAAACAACAGCTCCCACATTTGCTCCCAGACACAGAGATTCACATGCTCACATACACAAATGTGCATTCTAGACACAGTCACAGATACAATTAGACACAGATATACACTCACAGATGCACATAAATACTCACTGCCAGACACACAATCTCACAAACATAGATACACAATACAACACACACACACAAACACACTGTGTTTGTGTGCTTGTTTCTGTCAATGTGTGTTTTTGAATATCCGTGCATATATGTGTGCGCGTGTATTTGTGTGTGTGGCTACAGTTTCCCCTGCAAATGTATTGTGTCTCTTACATCACACCCTGTGATGTCACACATATATAATTAATTATGTAAATTAGCAATGCCAGTACATTTTTTACAATAAAGGTGGCAACCCTACTTTTCACTTTAAAACCTATGTCACAATTGCTTTGTTTGCTGTGGTTTTGATTCACAGATTGATAACAATAACATCACTACATAGCTTTGTTTTACATATTTTCCTTTTCCTGCTCTCTTCTTTGCACTCACACATTTTCTGATCTTATACTTAGTCTCACTTCATGACATATGCATAGTCCCCTTTTGGCATTTGCTTGATTAACCCAATACCCCCAAAAAATACTCAGACACCTTGTATTGGGAAAATTAATATCACAGCTTTAATGATATAAAAGGTAACATATCAAATTATAAGGTCATTGTCAACACAACAAATAATACACTATTAACTCCCATCCCTTTAACATAGCTACTCCGACAATGACCCACATAAACAATTATTGATACCAACTATAATATATAAATAAATGAACATAAAACATAAACCATTACCACCGAGGGCATGATTTTCCAGCTTTCACAATGTAGGGGTATACCAAGATACACCCTACACACACCAGGTTCGGAGATACCGACAAGCTTGAACCTACCAATACCATTCCAAACTTAACTGTTCTTAGCAAACTAAAACTAACATACCTATGACTAAATGACCTACCCCTCAACTTTTTCATCCAGCTCAGAGCTTGACTCCTTAAACTACCTGAGCTTCCCCCCCCAAACAAAAACACAGCTTTCTGTATACCATCCTGAAAACCAAGCAACATAAAGTCCAGACCCACATCGCAAAGATAAACACCGTCCAGCCGGTAATGTCCTGGAAGCTTAGCTTCCATGTCCCGATGTCTAAAGACCACCCCCCATCCTCGACGAATATAATTTGCCATGATTTTGTTCACCTTACCTCTGCTCTTGTCTAATGCCCTTGCATCCCTAGCATGATGTCACTGCAAACAGGGAATAATCACAGACCATACTACCACCACCCCATGGACCACCTGCCTCAAAGTGTCCGCATCCATCTTCATCTGCTCAATCAGTTCCCGCTGCGGGACCTTCCCCAAATCGTTTCCCCCAGCGTGTACCAATACCACATTCGGCACCTGACCTTCACCAACTCGCCTCCATAACTCACAACACACACCCCGCCAGATGGAACCCCGAAAACCAAACCACAAAACTACTGAATGAGGAAAGCCCAGCTGCATGCCGTGACGACAAACTGCGACCCTCCTTTTTGCCTAGTAGACGAACAAGCGTCCCATCACCCAAGCATTCCAGGTTAATACAAGTAGACAAACATGTTCCACATTTCCAACCATGTAAAGAAATAAATTAACACATTTACCCGCCAAACACCCACCTGAACCTAAACTAAACGGTCAGGTCTCATGTAGGTTTTAGAACGCACCGATTCCCACCTACCGATCTTCTTGACCAAGTCCTCCATCAATCCCAGCCAGGTAGCCTCCGTCACGGCCCCAATTCGGAAAGAGTGTGTCTCAAACAAGCCCATACGTGCCAGAGTTAACCGGAAAACCCTGAGGAATTGGAACCTCGATAAGGAGGACCCATCCGCGTGAACCAAAAACGAACCACGAACCCCTGCACGTATTGCCCGAAAGGCAAAAGCAGAAGATACAGGACAAACTTTGACACCTGACAACGAAAACAGGGAATAATACACTTTGTCTATATTTACCCAGGGCTTAAGATACAGATGACGGGCTGGCCAGTCTGTTTAACATTGGTTAACATGTCAGCTATTTGCAATAATATATTTTATCTATATCCAATGCTTAGTGAATATACCCTTAGACAATAAAGATCAGTATAATATCATGTAACAAGTAATAGGTGTTAAGAGATGTAGAACATGATGTAACAAGAAATATGTGTTATATGCTGTAGAACATCATGTAACAATAAATATGTGTTATATCCTGTATTCTTCTGTCTGGCAGTCTTATTTCCTGTTTTTCTCCCTATGATCATATCTGCACAGTAATGTGCAATCTTGGAACTTAGAAGTAAATATATTTAAGTCATAGTGCGCATGCATATTAGTTTGACGTGTGTAGTTATAGTGAAACTTTGAGCAAGGTCAGAACATGAAGGTACACCCGCAAGCTTGCTATAGGTTAAGATGTTAGGATAAGATAGATGATTTAGGATTAGATAATGCTTGTAACGATCACCCCTGTTTCCTGCTGTATAAAACCTGTTACACGGCTCATTAAAAGCTCAGAAGTCACTTTGAACCTTGTCTTGTATTGTTCATTGGGGCTACTCACCATATGGTTTGGGGACGAGGAGAAATACATAGAGTTCCAAATTGCTTAGAAGTTCATGGCATGACATAAAGAAAAATTCGTGATGCAGGAAATCTTCACTAACAACTACCAAGCAACCCTTACCAAAGACATCAGTCTTAGACCTACTCAAATGCAATACCGCCCGATCTTCCCATAATTTGACCTCCGAAAGCTGCATTCCCTCTCCACCAAAATGATTGCTACTGACCAGTTCGCTCACCCGAAATGCCCCGTAAAAGGCCCAACTAAAGGCCACGGAACACAGCAGAACTTCATACTCCGAAGAACAAACCTCAGGGAACGCGCCAAACAAACCTTGGAGGACCTCATACGATACAGGCTGCCGCGCATCCAGTGATGTCCACTCCTTCCTGTACCCCTTAAGTGTTTGCTGGACAATGAAATGCTTAGTCATGTCCTCCCAACTATTCAGCTTGAATAGGAATGCTAGCACTGTCATTTTTTGCCCCACAACCAAAGGCGAACCAACCGAAGCAAAAAGCCTACCCAAGAACCATAACAGCGTCTCAAACCTGGCCGCAGCAGAGCCGTGACCTCCCGCACAATCCAGTGCCCTGTCACAATCCTGCCAAGCCTTGATGTAGGCCGCCCATGTGGACAGCGCCAGTGAGTCTGCCAATCAAGATGTCTTGAGCTGCCACACCTCCGCCACACAGGGAACCACTTCCTCCTGCACGCCCGGAGCTGCCGACCGAAACCTTGCCCACTGAAAATGAGAGAGCAAGTCAGCAATAACATTCAAGAACCCGGGCACGTATCTCGACCGGAAAACAACATTAAATTTCATGCAATGCAAGACAAAACGGCGGAGTAGCCGAACCATTGGGATGGAGGAAGCAGATAAACTGTTAACAGCTTCCACTACTGACATGTTATCAGAGAAAAATATCACCTCCCTGTTCTGCAACTGCCGCCCCCATAAAGCCAAAGCCACCACCAACTAAAAAAATTACAGAAATGCAAAGTTACGAATCGGGCTGGCCTTCCACGCCTCCGGCCACGGTTCCGCACACCACTGCCCAGCAAAATAAGCTCAAAATCCCACACTCCCCGACGCATCCGGAAAAAATTCCAAATCTGGTGAAGCCACCGCCGCTGTCAGGGTACCTTTTGTGTGGGCACAGGATGTGCCACACACTGAAGTCCTCTTGCAAGAGGCTGGAGACCTGCCCAGGTATTCTCCCACTGTCTCCAGACGTTTTCGTGCCGGCCGGGATAGCTCCGCCCCTTTTTATGACGCAAAATGGGACGTCGACATAATGATGCCCATGACGTCACGGATCATCGAAATGTCTGAAAAATTATGTTTTGGGTGTGTGGCTATCATCCTAACCAGATACAGCCACAGTATAAAAGGGAGTTCTTGAGTTAGGTTCCTTGCCCAGTTGTGGTTCTTCATAGTCCCAATAGCGCGTTGTACTTATTTGTATTTTCTGTTTTTTTACTTTGGCTTGCTTGACTATTCTCGTTTCTATTGTTCCTTTGACTCGGCTTGTGTACCTTCGTTCTTTCTGATCTCTGGCTCCCCTGACCTCGGCTCGTCCTGTTTATAGAGATATCTTCGTAACATCAACCCAGCCATTCTAAGGTCCGGTACGTTACTGCTTTTGTTACATTCTGTGTTTAGAATCCCCACTATCCTGACAGCCGCCTTCCGAAAAAACACCCGACCATTGAAATCCCGCAGAAAACCCGACCACACCTCCAAATCGGCTTTCATGGAAGCCGATACCTGTACAAAATGATGAGCGAACGAAACGCCACTCGTAGCCCTAGCCAGGAACCTATTAAACACTCGACCCACCGGAATCACCCGGCAAGCAAAATTCAGACGACCAATCAAGGACTGCAGAGTCCGCAACAAAACTCTCCTACACCCGCGGACCTCAGCTACCGCCTGGCGAAGAGCAATCAGCTTGTTCTCCGGCAAGCGACACACCCCCTGCACTGAATGAATCTCCAAGCCCAGAAAGGATAGACAGATCGTGGGACCCACAGTCTTATTCCCGCCAGCGGCATGCCAAAAACTTGTGCGACCCATTCCAGTGTTCGCAAGCCCACCCGGCACACATCTGACCCTGCCTGCCCAACGCAAAGAAAATCATCGAGATAATGGACTATTAGTTTTGTGCCCCCCTCCACCCGGACCACCCACTCAAAAAAGGAACTGGATTTTTCAAAGTAGGTGCACGAGATGCAACAACCCACAGGCAAGCACAAATCCACAAAATACTGCCATCAAAAAAAACAGCCCAGTAGATGATGACAGTCGGGGTGAATTGACAATAAGCGGAACGTCGCTTCCATTTCCGCTATAGCCAACAATGCCCCTCGGCCTGCCCTCCGAACCAACTTGACTGCATTCTCGAAGGATGTATAAGAAACTGACCAAAGATCCCTGTCGATATCATTCACAGACAATCCTTTCGGATACGACAAATGATGTATCAGCCAGTACTTACCAGGTTCCTTCTTCGGCACCACCCCCAAGGGGGAAACCCGAAGATCTGCCAATGCTGGCGCCACAAACGGCCCCACCATCCTCCCCAGATGGACCTCCTTCATCAACTTTTCCCGTACGATACTGGGAAAATTCCCCACAGATTTCAAATTCATTGAACCACCTCCCTCCCCTGGAACAGAATGACAAAATCAGAAATGAACCCATCCCTCAGAGGTGCCGTATCCGCTTGATTATTGTAGCAGTTTAGCCAAGGCTCCACCTACCCTTACCGGCATGAGCCCCAGCAGAAGTGGATCAATTGCCGCCCCCTGTACCCCACCGGCCGGGGAAGACTTGCCCCGCTTGAAACATCGGCTATGGCTATGTGCCCCCCCACATCCCGAGCACTCATGCTTGAAACGACAGGAGGCCCCCCACTTACACTGGCCCTCATTAAAGTGCCAACAGAAACCTTTTCTCTGGACGGCCGACGAGGCTGAGGCAGCTCTAGCGCCGACCCATGCCTGAAAGGGGGATGCCTTCTGCGCCATCATGAGCTTCATCCACAGAGGGAGATCCATCTGATCACATCTCATCCCCGGATTAACCGCAAGGCACTGATGAAATTGCTCGTCATACCGCCACCACGCCAAGCCGCCGTATGTCCTATATGCCTCCCAGATACCTTCCAGATAGCAGAATAATTGAGAGCAGCGATCCAGGGACTTCTCCCCCACCACGCTGGCCAGTATGCAGAAGGCCCTAAGCCAATTACCAAACAACTTAGGGATCTTCCGATACCATCTCCTCTTGTCCTCTTCCTCTTTCTTGCTATCCTTCTTGTCTTCCTCCGTGAGACTAATGTACTCCTCCAACAGGAGGAGCAAAAAGATCTCCACAAACTCCCCTTTCCAAATCTTCTCCTTCACCTTGGGCTTAAGGTGACAGCCCAACGGTCCCACAAAGGAGACATGCACATTTTGGCATGTCACCTCCAGGATGCCCCCAATAGGCTCTGCCCGCTCACTCCCCAACTCCAGTGAAGTCACCGACAGTGCAACCGCCTCGCCGGCCACCGTATCGCCCGCCGCAGTCTCCCCTATGACCGGAAACCTGATCGGTCCTGTCTCTTGTGCCTCCAATCGAGGCACCCATACCCAACTAAAATCTACCATATTACCCCCGCCCCCACTCCAAACCTCTAGAAATGACTTTAAACCCTCCAACAGATCCCCAGATTTATAAGTTTCCATGGACTCACCATCCGAACTTCTTGCCGCTGAAGGGCGTGAGGCCGCATCCCGAGTGCAGTCATCATGGCGGTGGCGCAGCGGTGCTTCCCGCAGTGATTATTCCTCCTGTGGTCTCACCCTTTCCGTGGGCTACCATCCCGGAGACCTGGAATGAGAAGACATCCTGGGTACATTGCCCGACTTTGCCCTGACCTCCCTATCATCTGCCCAGGGCTGACCATGCATGCTCGCCCCGTGCTGTCCTTTGTCCTGACCCCATTGGCTGAGCCTACCAGACGGGAGCACCCTACCGTCCCCTTCCTGAGAACTCCCGCTGGAAGAGCGAGCTCCCCGGTACCCATCACTGTCCATCCTAACAGGAGAATCTATGCGTCGACCACGCAACATGACCACAGGTGACCCCCTACCGTCTTCCTGGAGCGTGTGTGGGATCCCTTCCTATTGGTGTCCCCCTGGGACCTGGTGTCTGGGCCCTGACTACGGTGATGTCCGCCCACCTGCAGGGATCCCCTATCAGTCCGCCCACCGTCAACCCGTCCAAGTGGTGCCCCCCTAGCATACGTTTCCTGTGTGCATCCCCCATATGGCGGGGCCGCCCTCCCTGCCAGCCTGGGAGGGGACCGTGGGGAGCTGCTTCTAGCCCCTCGCCCATCTGGGGAAACTGACCCTTGCCTAAGCCCTTCATACTGCCCCCCGCTAACCCCTTCCCCCCTTTGAGCCTGGTGCACGGGGCACCCCCTATGTGACGCCCCAGTGCCCGTAAGCAGGTGACCCACTGTGTTGGTGGCCGACTCACCCGACCCACCGTCCACCATCGATCCAGTCCTTGCAGAGTCCACTGCCAAGGAAATCGCCTTCCGCCTGGTAAACGCCTTGCCCACCATGGCAACTGAACCAGAGTCACCACCCGTAGTCCTGGGTTCGCAGGCCGAACGCAGCCCGTTCGGGAGAAATCCAGCATTCCTGTTCATGGGCAGAATGTTCGGCAGCTCCCTGTTTTAGCCCGTTTGTCTGTCTCCTGTTCGCGACCAGAACATTCAGCAGTTGTTCGTTTCGCAGCCCGTTCGTTCGGCAGTTTCCCATTCACGTCCCGAACATTCTACAGTTTCCACATGTTCAGCAGCTCCGTCAGTTACCTCTTCCGCCAGTTACCTGTTCATGGGAACACATCCTGGCTGTGCAGCCACACTACAACACCGTCCTCGCCGTACGGCTGGCATGGGACTCCGGCCAGTCACCGCTTCAGCCCTACCAAGCTCGACAGTCGGGCTCCTGCCCTTCCGACCACCGGGCTGCTCACTAGGGCTCAAACGCTGCGCGGCCTGGTCCTCCTAACGGGCCAACTTCTTTGGGACACAGATGGCTCCCTATATATACTCCCCAGTATATCTTGGGAGGCAATCAGGAGCGAGACCAGGTTGACATCATTGCCTTCCAAGATATCTTTTTTTAATGTTAGCTGATACCATATGAGCTGGATTGATAATATTCAGAGTATTTGGGCACTAGTGGAATTACCGGTTTGACTGCAGGGGAGAATTAGAGGTTCAGGAGTGACCAGTTCAGGGAGAGAATCAGGTCTGCTTCCAGACTCCAAGTGATCCACCCTATCATGTATCCATCCCAATGAGGACAGGACCGACGATATTATGGCATAAATGTTGGATTAATGGACACCGCTGGATCCCTCTCCTGCCCCAGTGTTATCTGAGGTAGTATTCAAAAGTCTATACAGTTCTGCCTTCCTGGCAGTAGCAGGGTTCCATCGCCTTAGTTCAGCCATAATTTTTGTAATAGTCCAACACCTGAGCAAAGTATGGCTAGCGTTTTCCCCTTTGTGTGATAGAGTGATTGACTTTGCTGGGGTGCTGGGGATAGACAAATCCTTGACAACTTCAGATAGTTGAGACATACTAGGGATTAAATTAAATATTAAGTATTAAAGGAGATCCCACCCTGTACTGGCTGGCTATACAAAACCAAAAGTAAAGTGCACTGTGCCTTTAAGACCAAAATTAATTAGGATCCACTCGGTGAAAATGAACATTCTCCCCAGGATTTTGTTCCTATTTCAGGCTCTCCCGGTCAGGCTGACCAAGTTTGATCTGGGGGTTCTCCAGCTGGCCATAGGAAAATTGATCTGGCAAAATAGGAAACATAGAGTTTCGCGCAACGTTCTTTACAGGGCAAAGACAAGGGGCGGCTTGGGTCTACCAAACCTTTATTTCTACTATTTAGCATCCCAGCTAACTCAAATAGCACTTTGGCATTCTCCTCCGGACGAGAGGTGGTGGGTGGACCTAGAGGCTACCCTCATGGGACCTGACGTCCCTCAATTCTTTATGTGGGTCCCTAGGGACCACAGACCATTCATACGCATGGAATGCCCAGCCATTGCAAATTCCTTGAAAATCTGGGACGCAACATCAACCAAATATGGTTTATCTCCCCACCTGTCACAGTTGGCCCCTTACTTGAGGAATAGAGCCTTCTCCCCGGGATTGGAAGCTAGAAACTTTAGGGGCATAGAGAGCACGGGGGTACAACGACTATATCATATGAGGGTGGCTCACTTATATCTTTCGAGGAATTGAAGTCCAGAGCTACTCTACGCCCCTCTGACGTTTTTCGTTACCTCCAGCTAAGGGACTTTGCCCAAAACCCACAGATTAAGACAAGCGCCTTAACCCCACTTACGTTTTTTGAAAGAATGTGCATCCAAGAACAATTTTTTAATCCTGAAAGTGATAATAAAGATTTCTACCGTCACCACAGCTTCCAGTTTGCATATGTTGCACAAGATGCCATCAAAGTTCAGAGCAGACTAAATTGCTCTATCCTTGTGAGTGTTTTCGTTCCTATTTTGCATACATAATATTCAAACATTCTGTCCTATGATTGTGTATTTCCCCTTTTTTTAGATCTATATTGGAATACCAATACAAGTTAAAGGTATATTCCAAAGTGGGAAAGCTAAGTACAATTTTTGGTTGTAAATTGCACTATCCTTGCAAAATATTTGTACACATTTATAAGTGTGTTTTGCACAAATGCACTTGGTCACTTTTTTTGCTATACAATATTGCACATATTATTCTCACTTATTTAATTAATTAATTTTGGTCTTAAAGGCACAGCGCACTTTACTTTTGGTTTTGTATAGTTACACGTGATTGAGCTTTTTCACTGTATATAGTGCTGCTTATTACATATAGTTATTACTATCAATTGATTCAGCGTCATAACATTACTTGTGTGTTTTGTATTGGCTGGCTGCCTATTGCCAAGTGGCGAAAAAAAATGACCTAATGTTCTGTGACAGGTAAAACCCTGCTGAGTGCCAAGTGGCTTGAGAGGCTCTATCTATGTGTTGGCCCGAGGGGATTTCGTTGACATTGATGTTGATGTGGTGGGGTGTGGGCCTCCTGGTGACTTGTAAAGCATAACATAGAATGGGAGTGACAGGTGAAGCCCTCTCTATGCAACTAAGCAAGGCGAATAACCTCAGAGTATGAGGATGGGTGTTGGCCTTGCGGGACCACTATGTTAAGACATAAAGGCCTGAAAAAATTAACTAGTGGATTCCTGAACCCTATGAGCCAGTATACAGCTATCTAGTCTGAGACTAGTTACAGGTAGGTTGAGTAGGGAGGTGTGATCATATCGAGATTGACATACCTGATGTTAGACAGATATGGAGTAGGTCACAGGTAACAAAGCCCCAGCAATACCTATGAGAGTAATAATAGTGTTGTAGTACCCAAATTGTACTGTTACTGAAGTAAAATAATAATAGAGACACCTACCGGTTTATGGCTTGGTCTATGTTGAACCGTCACTAAGTTGTAAGTGGTCATTGACTAGCTGGGCCTAGTACCTGACAACATAGAAATGAACATATTAGGTCTGGGATTGCTTGTGAGGGTCAGATCGTCCACCCAAATAACTATAAACCAGTAACCTAAATGCACAGTAGGGTATGAGGAATAGCAGTGATTGTTGCTCAAATGCTGAGCACCTTCTAAACCTGAAATATAACACGTGATAATTAAGAATCCAAGGACAACTTGATATGACTACTATTAGCCTTTACGTATAGACCCACCTAAGTGCGAGTGGATCACCGGGATTCTAAACAGGAAGTGTCAATATGATAGCTAAAAGGAGTATATACAGAGAAAAATCTACCATAGAGCGATGACAGGAGGGCCAATCGCCTTTATTTAAAATCCTAAGTTTAACCCGTAAAAACAGGAACCTCACCTATGAGTCTCTAGACAAGCTGAGACAGCCAGAAAACAGAGCAATAACTACGCAACCTAAAAAACAGCATTGTGTTATAACCTATATGATAAAAAAAAATTATGACATGCAATGATCAAACAATGCGCTTGTTAACTACTTCAAACAATCAGATTGAGCATCATATGCAGAGAAAAACTTAATATACATACATAGGTAATACCATAAACTAGCAACTAGAGGCCCACATAACATCCAGCATTTAAACTGAACACAAGTTAAATACATTTCGTGTGATTTCGCATAAACCTTACTGTCACGGAAGCTCCCGTGCCACAGCCTGCTGGAGAGGCATAACAGCTAGCCTCCTGCCCACAGACTATGGGCCTAGTCACAGACTTTATAATGATATACAGGATATGGGAGTACAGTGTGTTAATGTTGAGTTATTATGTAAAATGTTGAGCTGGATGAAAGCTATTGTGTTAATTGTATTATGTAAAAGCTATTGTGCTATGTGTCCTGGTGTCGATCAGGAAATTGCATTATCATGTCCTGACCCACTTATGTCCCAGACACACCAAGACACCAGGAAGTGGTTTGCATTGTGCTGGCTGAAGACCCCCTGTTGTGTGTATGGGGATAAATGCACATGTTTATCTCGGAAATAAATAGTTCTCTTCATTTACCCAATACGACTGATCTTGTCTACTGTATTGGGGAATTTTACAAAGTTCCAAAGGGATATAATAGCTATATGCTCTAGCTGAATTCAGGAGTAGTGGAGGATTAGAGAAGCGGCGACCAAGAGACACTAAGAGACCCTGGAACCTGTGACACTTTGGGGGGAAGAGGAGTGCAGAAATGTAGGTGCCTGACCTCAGAGTTTCATCAGTGACTACAAGAAGCTCTGTTCCAGTATGATGGCAAAATCCCAGGACAGTGTGAGCAGGATCTTAGGGACCAGATCCGAAAGCAACTCTGGAGCAAACTCTTGAGGAGGTACAGGTTCACCGGAAAGAATCCCTCCTAATTCCAGAACAGCTATCAAGGTCAACTGGATATGCGGATGCCTTTTCTGGGAGAGCCCCTGGAGGAATGGGTGACTGAACTGGAGAGACTGGTCTGGAGAGAACTGTGTCTGGACGATGGTTACCACGCCTTGAGGTGGTGTGAGGTCCAGCAGTACTCGTCGCTCACAGACGACAACCACCTGGAAGGTGGGGACTTTGTTGGCCCTGGCTTATTGTGGGAGGCCTTTGAGGAGTGGACTTATTTTGGGAGCTCAGCAGCGTTCCGCATCTGGGAACTTAAAAGAGACCTGCTGGATCTTGCAGCAGCAACAGACCTGGTATTGATACCGGAGAAACTGACGGAAGCCAAGTACAGAGAGATGGACACAGGTTTCTTCAGGAAGGAAGAGATTCTTTATTGGATCACCGATCGGGACTCAGAGGGACTAATGTCACCAAAATACAGCAAGTTCTGAGCCCCAGACAATAGTGCAGGCTCCTTATATAGGCACATAACTCCTCCCATATTAAGCTCCACCCGCACATTCTCTTGACCAATCAATACAAATAAGAATTAACTTCCTGCTTGACCGCATGGCCTGTCCAGCACAATGGAGGAGGGGAATACTACATCCTGTATTCTTGCACATGCTCCGTACACTACTGATCGTATCTTGCCTCGTGCAACCAACTGATCGATACGTCAGCATATGCACGTACACATGCCACGTGGTAATCTCGGCCTACTAAATTTATTTTTACCGAGATTCCACCACATTCCCCCCTTTGATGCCTCCTGATATTTCACAATTACTTGAGGCATCACTTAACCTTAGTTTGCATACACCGCAAGTTACCTTGAACCAGACCAGACTTATCTTATGATGTAAATCTTCAACACTCATCTTCCTGCATTGGTTCTCCCTGATCTAGAGCCTTATATTTATAAATTGCCATTATCTGTGCAGCAGCCTTCCTCTCTGCTATATTTTCTATCAGGCTTTGCACAGACCTAACTACTAAGGGTATAAGACAGGGCAGGAGTAGACACAACATTAAAATCAGTAGGACTCCACCTACCACTGCCTTAAGCCTTCCAAATCAGTCAAACCAGCTACCAAACCAACTACTTGGATTATACCCTTTCCATACCTGAGTAGGCACATGCGCTAGTTTAACCATATGGCTAGTAAACTCAGCTATTGCTTGCCCTTCGTCATCTATTTGAAGACAGCAATTGCTCAGGTTAAACTTCCCACATACACCTCCCTCTACTGCCAAAAGGTAATCCAAGGCTAATCTATTTTGATATACTGCTGTCCTCATCCTGGTATTATGCTTCGCTAGAAGATTGAGCGCTTGTGATGTCTCGTTAGTAATGATCTCAACCACCGCCTGTAATCTTATAATACGGTTGAGCATATAAATTGGGGTTCTATAACCAAAGGTACCGTCCTCTGCCCACGTGGCTGGCCCATAGTAATCTATAATACGCTGGGGAGGCCATTCATTATCTTCCCAGGTGCCTATCTCTATGGGTCCCCTTTTCTTCCTATGATTCACATCATACACTTTAACACCTAAAGTCTCACCTGTTTCAATAGGTAACAAGAAGAAGGATGGTTTGAGCATACCCAACACACATGCCCCTTCCCAGTCCTGTGGCAACTCCGAATAGGCTTTCTTACCACAGATCCAGTACAAAGTTGCTGGAGCTCTCCAGTTAGATGTGATGGATAGGTCAAACCACACATCCTTTAAATTGGCGTATCTAGCAAACGGGTTAGATGGTTCTGAGACATTTGAAGCCGACCACCAAGTTGTATTCTTCGTATCATCATCATAAGCTTTTTGCCCTAGACAAGTTAATTCTCCTACAGAAGTATTATACATCATTCCTTTCCTTGCTATGCAAACATAACCTATGATGGAGGTCTTTAATCTCCACTCAGATTTACCTCTAACACTCATATGATAATCGGCTTGTGTAGATATTAATTGGTCAACTGCCTCAGAACCGGACATTACCTCCTTTGCTTCCCAAGGCCATTGGTCTCCCATGTTAGTACCTCCACACACATAGCAGTTGGTAACATTAAGACTACCGGCAATACTTTCGGCTAAATCAATAAACAGGTTTTTAGCATTATGGGGGATCTTATTATCTATGCTCATCTCTTCATAAAAGGAATGGTATACTTGATGAGTTTGGGAGGATACCGTATCAGTCTCTATCCCTATAAACAATACTGTCCCAGGATCTAAACCCGTCCCATATATTTGAAACCCAAATAAATTACCATATTTATCTAAGAACTTGTCGGGGTTATTTATAAGTATATGGATGGGATTGCATTCCATAGACTTACAATATGGGCTGGTAGGCAACTTAGTCACAATCATGTCCTTGTCTACTGTCTGTCCCCAAGTTGCCCACCCCACACAAGACCAATATGGGCAAAAGTTATAATCTCTATTTGGGCATCTAGGACTCACATATTTATTTTTACTACTGGGACAAATATATTTATCGTTAGACCCATACGTCCTCTCCCATCTAAGATCCCCACATACATTCCACGGCTTTCTACCACTTGATATCGCCTTACACGCATCAAATAGCGGAACACCCGAAGAATGTACGGATTCTAATACCGTCTTATTAATTAGGGTCCCCTGAGGATCTCCATTCCTGAGAGTCAACCAAATTGTACGAGGTTGATACTCTGGACTGAAGCACTTAGGTTCTCCTACTCCTAAATGGCACACACTATATTCTATATTTAGGTATCTACATCTTGATACATCTCCTTTACACTCGTATTGTGAATGCCAAATTAGGGTTTGGGAAATATGGTTACCTGTTCTTGTAGTCTTAATGCATACCTCACAGCTAGGAGTGTCGGTACCTCTACCTTCCTGAATATAAAAATACACATAAATAAACATTATTATAAACACATCTTTCGTCGTCATCCTCAGTCTTCGTCCGTGCGAAGGCACCTCAGCTTCCAGGATGTAAGGGCGGCAGGGAATGGAGTTCTGCTCGTCTTCACAGGGGTCCCTTCGGGACTTTTCCTGGCTTATATACTATACGTCGGTGAGCGGACAGGTTTTATTATGGCCTTCTCACTCACTTACCAAATCTCTGAAACAATAAAATTTGTAATCCACAAGGTTCCTCGTCACTCCGACTGAGTCGTGCGTTTTAACCGGATCTTGCAGGGATTCTCTGGATCTGCTGTAACTTGCCAAGAATCGACTGCTGCTGGTTTAACCCTGGAGTGATGTATCCACGGAGTCACTTCGGCTACTTTTATCGCTGTAGGGGTAGACAAAAGAACAACATAAGGACCTCTCCACTTGGGCCCTAACGGTACATTATTCCACTCTTTAATCCACACTTGGTCTCCTGGGTGGTAACTATGAACTGGGGGATAAATATTCACAGGTAATCTATCTTGTACCCATTTCTGTACCTCCTCCATAGTCTTACCCAACTCTACAACCTGCTGCCGGGTAATTCCTTCTCCCAACTGACTCAAATCCCCCCTTAAGTTACCAAGTACGGGAGGTGGTCGCCCATACATGATTTCAAAAGGAGAGAGGCCCATCCTTCTGGTAGGTTTACTGCGGATTCGCAATAGAGCTATGGGTAAGAGAACGTTCCACTTAAGTTGGGTTTCCTGACACATTTTAGCCAACTGATTCTTAATAGTTCTATTCATTCTCTCTACCTTACCAGAACTCTGGGGTCTATATGCCGTATGAAGCCTCCACTTTATACCAAGCATATGAGTCAGTTGTTGTAGGCACTGATGAACAAAAGCTGGACCATTGTCCGATCCTATAGAGCAGGGTAGTCCATATCGGGGTATTATTTCTCATAGCAGGAATCTCACAACTTCTCCTGCTTTCTCTGTACGAGTAGGACATGCTTCTACCCAGCCTGAATAGGTACACACAACTACCAGCAGGTAGCGATGTCCACCTGATTTAGGCATCACTGTATAGTCAATTTGTAAATCGGACATGGGGAGTCCCCCCATAAACTGGACTCCTGGTGGCTTTACTGGTCCTTGCCTTGCATTATTTTTAGCACACGTTACACATCTTCGTACAATGGCCTGAGTCAAGTTGGACAATCTTGGTATGTCGAAATGTTTTCTGAGAGATTCTTCTGTGCTGTCTCTCCCAGAATGTGTCCCGTTGTGATAGTTTTGGACAATTTCTACCGCTAGTGACGCTGGAATGACTATTCTTCCATCTTCTAACTGATACCATTTGTTCTCCAAATACTTTCCAGGTTCAGTCTTTAACCACTCCTCTTCTTGAGCTGTATAAACTGGAGTCCATTGAGACAGTGGAGTTGGTATAAGAGCAGCTATATGCCCCACATACTCCTGTCTTCCCGATTCAGCGGCACGCTTAGCTGCACTATCTGCCATCCGATTTCCTTTGGTTACATCACCATCTCCTCTCAGATGCGCTCGACAATGTATAATACCGACTTCTCTCGGCTCCCACACTGCTTCCAATAGTTGTAGGATTTCAGCTGCGTACTTGATTTCTTTGCCTTCTGAATTCAATAGTCCTCTTTCTTTATACAAAGCTCCGTGGGCATGAGTGGTTAAAAATGCATACTTGGAGTCCGTGTAGATGTTCACTATTAAACCTTCAGCCAATTGTAACGCTTGTGTCAGTGCTATCAATTCTGCCTTTTGTGCTGATGTTCCTTTTGCCAGTGGCCGAGCTTCTATCACCTTGTCTATCGTTGTTACGGCATATCCTGCATAGCGGATCCCTTCTTTCACATAACTACTGCCGTCGGTGTAATATTGAACATCGGGGTTCTGGATGGGAAAATCACGAAGATCGGGTCTACTTGAAAATACTTCATCCATTACTTCCAAACAATCATGTTGACTTTCAGTAGGTTGTGGCAAAAGGGTAGCTGGATTTAAGGTGTTTACAGTCTCTAAATGCACTCTTGGGTTTTCACACAACATTGCTTGATACTTGGTCATACGGCTGTTACTAAACCAATGATTTCCTTTGTAATCCAACAACGTCTGTACTGCATGTGGGACTCGTACATAAAGTTCTTGACCCAGAGTGAGTTTATCGGCTTCAGCTACTAGCAGGGCGGCTGCAGCTACGGCTCTTAGACAAGGTGGAAGTCCGCTGGCCACTGCATCCAGTTGCTTAGACATGTAGGCAACAGGTCTTTGCCATGATCCCAAGTACTGTGTCAATACTCCCACAGCCATTCTTCTTTGCTCATGTACATACAGGTAGAATGGTCGTGTGTGATCAGGTAGACCTAATGCTGGGGCACTCATCAAAGCCTTCTTCACATCTTCAAATGCCGTTTGCTGTTCTTGAGTCCATAAGAAGGGGTCGTGCTCTGTACCTTTGATAGCTGCATACAGAGGTTTTGCCAGTATCGCGTAGCTGGGAATCCATATCCTACAGAAGCCTGCTGCCCCCAAGAATTCTCGCACTTGTCTTCTATTCTTGGGTATCGGTATTTGGCACACAGCTTCTTTTCTCTCTGGCCCCATAATTCTTTGACCTTCAGAGATATGGAATCCCAGATATTTGACAGTTGGCAAACACAACTGAGCCTTCTTTCTAGACACCTTGTATCCTGCCTTCCAGAGAATGTGTAGTAGATCGTGCGTTGCTTGCTGACATATTTCCTTTGTAACTGCTGCTATCAACAAGTCATCTACATATTGTAACAATACACACTCTCCTGGGATGGACTCGAAATCCAGTAGATCTTGACTTAGAGTTGAACCAAATAGGGTAGGTGAATTTTTAAACCCTTGGGGCAGTCTTGTCCAGGTCATTTGGCATTTCGAGCCCGTTACAGCGTTTTCCCATTGGAAAGCGAAGATACATTGACTTTCTGCGGCAATTCGGAGGCAAAAGAAGGCATCTTTGAGGTCTAGGACTGTAAAGTAAGTAGCCCTGCCCGGAATTAAAGCAAGCAGGTTATATGGATTGGGCACAACTGGATGTATACTAACAACCGATCATGAACGCACTCCTTTTTCCCCCTATTGATACATCGACCATAGGCTCCGCTCAACCAAGGGGGATGGAGCCCGGTCGGTATCAATAGTCCTCCATGACCGTGTCAGCCAATCCTACAAAGTCCCTACCTTCTCTATCGCGGGACCTTTGCGCTGCTGGATAGTACCTATCTTCCTTTACACTTCCCCTGTTCCCATTACTCCCTCTATTACCATTGCTCCCTCCGGGGCCTCCTCTACCTCTCGCTCTGCCTCTAAAGTTTCCGTAACCTGCCCTGGGTCTGTCTCTCTCATACTGTTCTCTTCGCGGACACTCATTTCTCCAATGCCCTTCTTCCCTACAGTATGCGCACTGATTTCTACTCAGAGGTTCCTCATTCCACTTACTATCGCCTCTATCTGGGCCCCGTCTATCTACGCCTGTGATCGCTACCGCTAGCATATCTGCCTTTCTACGCATCTTGCGCTCTTCCTCTTTCTTCGTCTCTGTTTCCCTGTTCATGTACACTTTATTCGCTACCTCCATTAGTTGGGTGATAGACATTCCTGCAAACCCTTCTAACTTTTGTAGCTTGCGCTTAATATCTCCGTAAGCTTGGCTGACAAAGGCGGAGTTTACCATTCGGGAATTATCTGCGTCTTCCGGATTAAAGGGGGTATACAAACGGTATGCCTCCAATAATCGGTCATAAAAGACACTGGGCGCTTCATCACTTTTCTGAATCACCTCAACTGTCTTCGACATGTTAATAGCTTTCTTCCCTCCGGCTTTCATGCCAGCAATTATAGCGTCTCTATAGGCTCTGAGTTGAACCATATCTGCGCCATTTACATTCCAATCGGGATCGGTATTAGGGTAATGTGTTGCGGCCCATGCTGCTGGATTGGCTTGATTCAAAGCACGGGCTCTATCCTCTAGCGCTTTAATGGCCGCTTGGTTAATCCTTGTCCTTTCCTCATTATTAAACAAAGTCATTAATAACTGCTGGCAATCAGCCCATGTCGGATTATGTGTCTGAACTATCGAGGTGAACAGATCGGTCATAGCTTGTGGTTTCTCAGTGTACGAGGAATTGTGGGTCTTCCAATTCAAGAGATCGGTAGTCGTGAACGGGACATATACGAAGACTGGGTCAGCATGTGCCATTTGACCTGCGGCATCGATATAGGCTGACCCAGGATTCAGACGAAGAGGCATCTGATAATGTTTTAATTGTTGGGTACCGGTCAGTTGTCGGGTTAGTATGGGGCTACGTGGAGGGGCGTCAGTTATGGGTTCCAGTCGGGGAGAAATAGGGCATGAGGATGTGGGAGCTTGATTTTGAGAAAAGTTAGTAAATAGAATACTCCCAGCCGAGCTAGAAGAAGCTTGACCGGAAGTTTGAAGTGGCGCCAAATCAGGATATTTAGATCTAACGGGGGTTGGTTCTGGTTCCGGAAGGGGAGGTTTAATACGAGGGGGGGTGGATTCTGTACTAGAGGAGGAAGCGGAAGTGGATGAGGGCAATGAAGGGAGGGGTATAGAACTTCCTGCATTCGCGTTACCTATTCCTGTAGGGAAGTAAGGGGGCGGCAAAGGGATCTCGGACTCAGGGGGCGTGTCCAAAATGGGCCTAACCACCGTCCTAGTGGACAAACAAGTCCTGGCCACCATGAGGCGACATTGCTCCTCGTGGCATATCTGAATCCATTTTGGCGAGTCGTTTACGGCCTGTCTCCAACAATCAATATATGGAAACTGTCCGTAAAGTTCAGGCCTACCTGACACAGCCACGTGTACACGCTGTATCAGGGTTGGATCCAAACTACCACGTGGCGGCCATGCCGCAACCAAAGTAGGCCACTCCCTAGTGCACAAAGTGACCAAACGTACAGGAGACATTTTAACCCCGAAATCACATGTTTTGAATCCCTTTTTAAAATTCTTTACCATACAACCGGAATCCGGTTGACTCCGACGCGCCCATACTTATCAATGGAACGTCGTTGACAACGAAAACTATGCACGCGTTCTATTCAACAGTCACACCCGTTTCCTCTGGCAACAGCACCACGTGGTACGGTTACCAAGTGAAACGTACACAATAACACAATAAACACTCAAGGAATTCCCGTACACACACAGCTGTTACACCAGTCACTAGATAATCAATATTATGCCCTTTGGCGAAACTATACAGTCACCCACGCTATAATTCTCTATATATGAATTACCCGTCTATAACACACCCCAGTAACATCGTCTTTTACAAATAGCGGTTACAGTACGGTTAGCATAGGTCAAAGCACAATTTAAGGTCACAATACAATTATTAGTGGTTATGGTGTTAAACATGCAATGGACGACAGTGATTAGTACTTATATACAGTGTCAGTAAATATACAGGGTTATGGTACCGTGCACTATGATACAGCAACACACTATTAACACTCTCGCTAGACGGCTGAGCTCGCGCTATCTAACAAGATATACACTTTACTAACAATCTTTAACACATTTACAATTCCCAACTAAACTATTGGCCAGTACCTTGAATGGACTACCTAAAACTATCTACATCCGTTTTGGTTAGCCACACTGCCCAAGCACCACATATAGCGAGCTAGAGGACTGAATTTACACAGACGCCTCTTAGTCGATTACTATCAAAAATCTAGTGGGTTCCAAATTTACACGCCTTCCCACTTAGCCAAGATAGGTTGAGAGCTAGCGAACCGAATTTACACAGACGCCGCTTAGTCTCCCGGTCCCTCCGACCTAGAGAACAAAATATACACGCTAGAACGCTAGTCTAGACAAGACACCGGTGTCCGGCTAGGGCTATTTACACCAGAACCCCGCCTGACTAACCAAATCAAACGGTCTTACTAAAGAGCGTTCGATTGAGCGGTGCGCCTTCGCTCCTTCCCTCCGACAGAGGGGGCAGATTCCATACACAGATTTAAACCCCTTTTGGGCCTACCGCACAATCGGTATACCCCTAGTGGGTCTGCCGTCTAAAACAGCAGTTGTCTTACCTCCTCGTTCCTGAACCTGAGTTCACACTCATCGACGGGGACACCCCAGCACTTTTTACGTAGAGGCCGATGATCTCCTGGACAACAGACCAGTGGCGCCGAGACGAAGGGAGGTCCACGCAGAAGTTCAGGGGTGCAGCCATAGAGAACGTGGGCAAAGATAGACCGTCTCACGCCTCTGCCTCTCAGCTACCGTTGAACGATGAGCTTCCCGGCCAATGCACCAAATGATACCGGAGAAACTGACGGAAGCCAAGTACAGAGAGATGGACACAGGTTTCTTCAGGAAGGAAGAGATTCTTTATTGGATCACCGATCGGGACTCAGAGGGACTAATGTCACCAAAATACAGCAAGTTCTGAGCCCCAGACAATAGTGCAGGCTCCTTATATAGGCACATAACTCCTCCCATATTAAGCTCCACCCGCACATTCTCTTGACCAATCAATACAAATAAGAATTAACTTCCTGCTTGACCGCATGGCCTGTCCAGCACAATGGAGGAGGGGAATACTACATCCTGTATTCTTGCACATGCTCCGTACACTACTGATCGTATCTTGCCTCGTGCAACCAACTGATCGATACGTCAGCATATGCACGTACACATGCCACGTGGTAATCTCGGCCTACTAAATTTATTTTTACCGAGATTCCACCACAGTATCTGATCTGAACTACATTGCCAACCAGGAATGGGAGCTCGAGCAGGACTACCGGCAACTAATTGACTCTGTTCAGCAGCAGTAGAGTGAGTTCCAGAGAGGGGAGGACAGTACCCTCACTCCACAACGGCAGGATGTGTTGCAGGTAGTGGATACAACCAGTCTCACTCCCAACGGCAGTGCTTGTCACAGTGAGAGGAGACAACCGGTCTCTCTCCCCAGCAGCAGTGTACAGTGCAGTGAGTGGAGACATCCAGTCCCCCTCCCCAACAGCAGCAGGAGTGAATCGGAGTGGAGATGGTCGATTCCCCTCCCCAGCGGCAGCTGGAGCAAACGGGATTGGAGACAGTTTGTCCCCCTCCCCAACAGCAGTCGGAGTTATATATATAGCAACCGGGATTGGAGACAGTCGGTCCCCCTCCCCAACAGCAGTCAGAGTTACTGGCAGATATATATAATCTATGTTTATGAATTACTCAATCGGGGGTAGCAAGATGTAGCCATATTTTAAATGTTATAAAGGAATATTTAACATTGTCACTAAAGTGTTATTGGTATGTTTTTAACTCAAAATATTTGTCCTTTCAGGGTAAAAGAATGTAATTATACAATAAGGATACATGCAGGCACAGACAATCTTACTGACACAAGTTCACTGGTATACAGGCTCACAGACAGACAATCTCACTGATACACACACAAGCTTACTACAGACAAACTCGCTGGTATAAACACGAAGCTTACTACAGACAAGCTCACTGACACACACATGCTCATTACTGACAAGCACATTGACGCCCACATGCTCATTACAGACAAACTCAATGACACAGACATGATCATTACAGACAAGCTCACTACAGACAAAGTCACTGACACACATACACATGCTTACTACAGACAAGCTCACTGACACACACACATGTTCACGCCAAACAAGTTCACTGACATACGCACACAAGTTCACTGCATACAAGCTCACTGATACACACATGCTCACTACAGACAAGCTCACTGACACACACAAGCTCACTGACTCTTACTGTCAGGTTCCTATCCTGACTAGCAAGACTTTTTCCGTTTGATACCGTTCCTTTAAATTCCAGTACCTGTTTCTCGCCTCTAGTGGCCTCCCCAGTCACTTGTCACCTCCAACTCTCACCTGTAAAGCATAATTCAACTTCTGCTATAAAAGGCCACACCCGACAAAGCAAGTGGCCTTGACATGGAAGTTTGATGATTACATGAAAATACTTCATATCCTGGCTCCTGAGTTTACCTGTGGAAATTCCTTATTGACTCGTTATCCTGCAATACTCACCAACCTGCTTCAAACTTACCTGTACAACTCTTCTTCCTGCCATATCTGCAAACCTACCTGGACTTCCTATCTCTCTGCTTAACATGCAACTTACTTAAATTAACACTGGATTTTCCATCCATCACAAAGACCTACTTCTACTATTTAATCCTTACCCAAAGAGACAGAACCACTGCAAACCTATTTAAGTATTTATGTTGATTTCTGTCTAGTTCTATTTAGATGTTTTCTTATCCTGTTCTGGAACATATTGCCTAAATCCTGTTTTCCTATTTCTCCTTTATCTAGAACCTATAATTTCTCGTATAGGTTTATCCTCTATTATACTGCCTATAACTTCTTTTATAGGTTTACCTTATTGCAACTTAGGGCATATTGCCTAAATCCTGTTTTCCTATTTCTCCTGTATATAGGACCTATAATCTCTCTTATAGCTTTATCTTCTGTTATACTTCCTATATCTACAATTTATAGGATATCCTGTGTTTACTAGTATGCCTAAGTCAAATAAATTCTTTGTTTATATACATTTGAATTTTATTTTTTCCATCCTGGTTATCATCCTGCTCCTTGGTGGGGACTATACCACCTACGCTATAGAAACTAGAGCAAGTTCTGCTCTAGTAAATGTGAGTATTGATTTTATATCATTTTATTCATTCATTATTTTATCAATACATATTGCACTATCTGGATTCTTCCGTCTCTCCACATATTACTCCATCCGAGACGGTTGGGACTACCACCACCTCATATATATTCTTAGACGGGAATTGTTCCGTCCAGGCGTACTAACAGCAGAGCTCTAAGTTAGCTCTGGGATATGTGAGTGGAAATGTATTAGTATTATTTATCCACATACTTATTGTACCTGACATATTGCACTATTATTTCTTGTATGCTCTTTTTATTTTTGAGGTCATACTGTATAAGAGAACCATTACTTCAATTATTGTGTATGTATACTTTTTTGTATATTTATTTAGTTCTTTATATTTAAGGCGCGGTCTCCTCCCTCTCTTTTTCACGCCACTTTTCTACAAGGTTGGGGTTCCTTGTATTGGGTACTGCAGCCTATTACTCCATATAGTGAGCGCCTAATACATCCATTTTTTGTACATTCTAGCTCATATGCGCATTACATAAAGCTTGTTCTGACACACATAATAAAATCCAAATAACCAAAACATGTCACAAAATATACAAGAAATTATAATAGCTTAATAATATATTTATAAAGGGTGAGAAAAACAATAACCAGCATAAAATATATCTCCTGCCTGCAGAATTAGCAATCTACCTGAATATTAACAAGCCTTGCTATTCAGGTAGTGCATATTGCTACCAACAGGTGGTGCTGTACAGGCTCCACAGCCAAATTCCCCTACTTGGTAGCAAGCATCAGCAGGACAGGAGAGCACACTAAACTTATAACAATAAAACAACAATACACACCCTGCAACTATAATGGGTACAGGGTGACTTAGACATAGGCGTAGTCCAGGGTCCTACATAAAGTGTCCGTATGAAACCCCAGGTGATGGTGACTTCCCCCAAGGTAAAACTAACCAGGTTCCAGACCTTCAATCAGTCTGTGCCTGAGTTAGTCTGGCAACCTGCCCCAAAATGTCCAGCTAACCTGGTGGCTTCCTGTACTACATTGTCCTACTGGGGAGGCAGTCTGACAACCTCAGCAACTGGTAACAGAAGCTGTTGCTGAAAGGGGGGGCACCTGTCACTGCTCCCAGTAACTCAGTTGCTGCTGGTGAAGGTGGGTGCTGACATTGCCATTACCACATTCTGCCACTGAGGATTGAGGAAGCTGGCCTATCCTCTCTGCAGCTTACACTGTCGCAGGCTAGAGAAGATGATACTCTCCTCTCCCTGCAGAATAATACTGCCGCTGGGGAGAGAGACCGGCTGTCTCCACTCCCAATAACTTACTCTGCTGATTGGGAGGAGGACTGACCATCTCCACTCCCAGGAACTCCTGCTGCTGGGTAGTGGGACTGGCTGTCTCCACTCCTGGCTTCTGTTGGGGAGGGAGACCGTCTGTCTCCACTCCAGGCTGCTGTTAGGGAGGGAGAGTGCCTGATGACCGACCATCTCCTCTCCCTGTAATGCACACTGCCGCTGGGGAGGGAGACTGGCTGTCTACACTCCCAGTAACTCCTGCTGCCACTGGGGAGGGAGACAGGCTGTCTCCACTCCCAGTAACTCCCGCTGCCGTTGGGGAGAGAGACCAACCGTGTCATCTCCCTGTAACGTACCCTGCCGTTTGGGGGAGAGACTGACCATCTCCTCTCCCTGTAATGCCCACTGCTGCTGGGGAGGGAAGATGATACTCTCCTCTCCCGGTGCTTCAAAATCTATAGACTACCTCCTCTTCGAAACCCGCAGCGTTACTCAGTGGAACAGGCGTACTTAGTCCTGTTCGAGCTCCCATTCTTGGTTAGCCAGAAAAGTCAGATCTGGCTTTAGCTCCGTTATCTCCAAAAGGTTTAAGAGATCTTCCTGCTCATCTCAGATGCTCCAGAAGCGAGAACGTCCAGGTTCCCGAATTCTAACTTGTCCTCAAAAGCCTCTCACAAAAGACCAGGGCCATCATAGTCCTTCCCCTCGATACATTTGCCATCGACCAGCCATGGGTAGAGGTGAAACACATGCCATTGCAAGGCCCAGTACGACTCATCCAACCACACTTCCATCATTACAAGCGTTTCTAGTTCCATTACTCATTCATCCAAGGGCTGTTCTCCCAGGAATGGCATCTGCAACTCGAACTCACCGCTGTTCGATGATTGGGGGGAACTTGCTCCAGAAGGCATGCAGGGTTCCCGTTGTAAGTTGGGGGTCTCTCTAATAGCTAGGAAGCCATCCCACAGTCCCAAGTAAAATTAAGTATTGTATGTTAGTTCCATTTTGAACTGGGTGTCCTGTGTGGATTTTTAGGGATCCCAGTGACAGAGTCTTCGGACATGTTGACTTGCTGCATGATCCCTCTAGCCCTGGGATAAATCAAAAGAGCTAGGCTTGAGAGCCCCAAGTACCTTCGTAAAGGCAATGGCAATCTTTGTAAGCAGAGCTGCAGAGGAATAGGCAGAGGAGAAGATACCTGCCTGGAAAAAGGGCTGCAGCAGAATTGGCAGTGGGGCCGATACCTGCCTGGAAGCTGAAGGGTGGAAAAGCTTCAGAGAGACCCCAGTCAAGGCTTGGCAACTGGGGTTGAAGCGCTCCAGGGTCCCTGCAAGCGGCTAGGAAGCTGACTGGGCAGAAGTACTCAGCCGGAGTACAGGAGATATGTCACAGGCAGTTTGGAGAGTTGCCGTAGTTACCATGACAACACTCCGAGTAGCTTGTGAGGGTTGAGAACTCTGTCTGCAGATGGATGAGCTGCAAGCTAGAGTTCTCCCCACCACTGGACCACCAGGGCTTGCAATGAGACAGGACAGGAGAGAGAACGTAAAGTTTTTTTTTGTTTGCACCCATCACACACATTGCACCCCTACACATACTGCATCCCTCAAACTCACAGCACCTCTATACACACTACACCTTACATACAAACTGCATCCCTCACGCACGATAAGGTTTATATAAACGCTGTCCATTTTTAAGAAGACGTTAGTTGCATTACTCAATTGTTAAATTGAGTAATGACTATGAAAATTGACTTTACCTATATTTGGAGTTGTTTTCCTTTTTTTTATAATGTCGGTTGTATAGAGAAGTGTAGCCTCTTTTTTGGTTGTGACTGGAGTGATAGAGATTTTTTTTTCTCTGGCATTATTAATTTTAGCAACCATTGGATAATCATTTACGTGTAGACAAACTAGATACTTTTCCAGTGCCACTTGTTTATTTTTTGTTAGCACATTTTAGCTCGCATGCATCCCATCGTTCCTCCCTCCTTAAGCGATCCTCACCGGCCCCCAGCCTCCCAGTATTACTTTTTAAATAAATAACCATTTGACCACCCACCTGCCCCCCTCTTCCACCTCCCCGACTTCCTCGCCTCAGAGCGAACACAATCCACGCATGGGCTCTGAACCTATGAGATCAGTCCAATCAAATGTGTCTCTATGAGAAGCATTTGATTGGACATTGTAGAGGGAAGCAATGGGGAGATGTGATGAGGCGCAACGACAGATGAGGCGTAGAAACAATCAAGAGAAACTTAGCTGGATTTAAAGTAAGTTTACAAGTGACAATTGTCCAATATGACATTCTAAATTTTAAAAAGCGCAATGTGATGGAGTTCCCTGTACCCCTGGCTGGGTACCTCCGCCAAGGACCGCTTCCTAGCTGGAACAGGGGACAAACCGCAGCACTTCTGCCTACAGTCGCCATGGCTTGACTGGGGCCCTGGAACCGCTCTCTCCTGGAGTCAAATGGGGAACTCGCTCTAGCAACCCCTAGGCACTGGACGACACTTAATCCTGGGTACTCTAGTGATGGAACCGCTCCCTCCTGGAGCCGAATGGGGAATTTGCTCTAGACACCCCCAGGCACTGGATGACACTCAGTCCTGCAAGTTCCAGTCCTTAAAATGACTTTCCCCATTGAATCCTCCACACTGGAACAGTGATTAAAGAATAGCCCATTCCCCTCCCAGTAACCAGACGACACATAGTTCTGGGAGTAAAAGCTGGAATGTGTTTAATTGCAGCCACGACTGGCCTTATATACAGTTCTCCATGCAAGGGGCACTTCCCCCTGGACCTAAGAGTAGACTACAGTAAAAACATTACACAATTACATTGGCCCTCAGGTCCAGAACACTCCCATACAAAACAAGATAATCCCTCCCCTGTGCCTGGGAGATAATTGAGTCAAGCACTGTATTAAACTCAATTATCTCCAAGCACAAAAATTTCCCAAACACCCCAAAAGTACCTTAAAAATATATAAAATCCCACAAAGCCCCACAGTTACATCCTCTGATAGCCCTGATCTGGGTGACCAACATATCCAAAAATCACCCAGATCAGTTCAGGGGTTCAGGAATTTCCTGGAAGTCATAATTTGACTGACCGCACGCATGGTCCCATTGTCACGTATTCATCCGAATATAAAAATGTGATTAATGACATTTACTGTTCTGACAGGAAAAGTTGTGCCGAGCAGCAATCAAATCCACAGGAGGGTTTGTGCTGAGCAGCAGTTATGCAAATGGAAACCTGGTAACTGCCTTTGGGGTCAAAGGGCGATTACAGCCTATCAGATCCAGAGGAGGGGTATTTAGGCCCAGTTCTCATCCTGCTCAGTGCCCTGTCGTAGTTTCCCTTGTGGTTGTCCGAGAGCGCGTTCCTGATTCAAGTTTCTTCTGGTTTTTGACTTCCCTGTATTCTGGTATCCCTAACTTCTGGCTTTCCCTTATCGTTGTGTCTCTTTCTGTATCCCCTGACCTCGGCAAGTAACCTGACTATTCTTTGGTACGTTAAGTCCGGCCATTATAACGCCCGGTAATACGTTACCTGTTAGTCATCTGTGTGACACAATTCTACGTGCTGGATCAACTAGTAATCCTGACACCCATGCCCAAAACAGTTCTAGAGAATCAGGGCTTGTGGTCAGTCTAGTTCGGTAGTTTAAAAACAAACAAACTGCCGAACATAGTCAATAGTCTTACCCTGGAGCCTGATCCCTTGTTCGTGGGAATGCTTCCACCAAACAGTGTCTTCCTAAGTTGTATAAAACCGAACACAGGCGATCATTGAAGTCCAGCGGTGTTCGGGAGTTTCAGTGTCCTAAAATAGTTCCATGAACTCGACGACCAAACAGCGCTGCCTGTGTTCATGCGAACAAAATGGCCGCCAGCTTGTGAACGTCCATAGGAATTACGGCCACCCAGACGAACACTTAGAACACTGCGGTGGAAAGTGCTACAAAGTATAAATTAGGCTTAACAAGCTCCAGGGTAACCTCCGGTTCGTGCGACTGTTCGGTTCCCGAACCCAGTGGCGTACTAAGGGGGGGGCGGGGGGGGCGGCCCGCCCCGGGTGCCACTGACTAGGGGGGTGCCATGACTTCCAGTGTCATGTGTCACCCCCCCATCATTACGCTGCGCACAGCCGCAGCACCTTTGCGGCCAAACACCGGTGGGACTTCCTTCTTTATGAGGAGGAGGGGGAGGAGCGTTGCGGGCCGCGGCGTCGCGCAACGTGATGACGTGCGCAGCGCCGTCAGTCCGCCTTCACGGATCTTCAGCGGAAGGATCCATTTCCGGGCGGTGAGGCACCCAGTGGTCGGACTCGGCGGGCAAGCAAGGCATCATCAAAATGTAAGTATAAAGTAGTTATTTATGTCTGGGGCTGAATTAATTAAAGGGGGGGGTGTATTAATTAGAGGGGGTGTATTAATTAGAGGGGGTGTATTAATTAGAGGGGGGTGTATTAATTAGAGGGGGGTGTATTAATTAGAGGGGGGTGTATTAATTAGAGGGGGTGTATTAATTAGAGGGGGGTGTATTAATTAGAGGGGGGTGTATTAATTAGAGGGGGGTGTATTAATTAGAGGGGGTGTATTAATTAGAGGGGGGTGTATTAATTAGAGGGGGGTGTATTAATTAGAGGGGGTGTATTAATTATGGGGGGTGTATTAATTAGAGGGGGTGTATTAATTAGAGGGGTTGTATTAATTAGAGGGGGGTGGATTAATTAGAGGGGGTGTATTAATTATGGGGGGTGTATTAATTAGAGGGGGGTGTATTAATTAGAGGGGGGTGGATTAATTAGAGGGGGTGTATTAATTAGAGGGGGGTGTATTAATTAGAGGGGGTGTATTAATTAGAGGGGGTGTATTAATTATGGGGGGTGTATTAATTAGAGGGGGTGTATTAATTAGAGAAGGGGTGTATTAATTAGAGGGGGTGGATTAATTAGAGGGGGTGGATTAATTAGATGGGGGTGTATTGATTAGAGGGGGTGTATTAATTAGAGGGAGGTGTATTAATAAGAGGGGGTGTATTAATTAGAGGGGGGTGTATTAATTAGAGGGGGGTGTATTAATTAGAGGAGGTGTATTAATTAGAGGGGGTGGATTAATTAGAGGGGGTGTATAATGTATTAATTAGAGGGGGTGGATTAATTAGAGGGGGTGGATTAATTAGAGGGGGGTGTATTAATTAGAGGGGGTGTATTAATTAGATGGGGGTGTATTAATTAGAGGGGGTGTATTAATTAGATGGGGGTGTATTGATTAGAGGGGGTGTATTAATTAGAGGGAGGTGTATTAATAAGAGGGGGTGTATTAATTAGAGGGGGGTGTATTAATTAGAGGGGGGTGTATTAATTAGAGGGGGTGTATTAATTAGAGGGGGTGGATTAATTAGAGGGGGTGTATAATGTATTAATTAGAGGGGGGTGGATTAATTAGAGGGGGGTGGATTAATTAGAGGGGGGTGTATTAATTAGTGGGGGTGTATTAATTGGAGGGAGGTGTATTAATTAGAGGGGGTATATTAATTAGCGGGGGTGGATTAATTAGAGGGGTGGATTAATTAAAGAGGGGTTGTGGATTCAGATTTTTGTTTTTTATTAAGGGGGTGTGCAGGGTTTTTATTAAGGGGTGTGTGCATGTTTTTTTGTTAGGGGGGTTGTGAAAGTTTTTGTTTTTTATTAAGGGGGTGTGCAGGGTTTTTATTAAGGGTTTGCAGGATTTTTTTTAATTAAGGGGGGTTGTGCAGGGTTTTTTTTTCTTTTAAGGGGGTGTGCAGCTTTTTTTTTAATTAAGGGGGATGTGCAGGGTTTTTTATGTGTAGGGAGTGTATGAAATTTATGTGATCGGGGTGCAGGGTTTTTATGTGTAACAAGTGTATGAAATTTATGTGATCGGGGTGCAGGGTTTTTATATGAAGGGCGAAGGGCAGGGGTTTTCTAGAAGGGGCGAGACCAGGGGCTTTGTAGAAAGGGGCAGGGGAGGAGTTTTCTAGAAGTTTCTCACCAGCCCCTTTCTACAAAAGTGGCGCATTTATACAAAATCCCTGCCCTGGCCCCCTTCTACAAAACCTCTGCCCTAGCCGCTACATCTTTTGAACTCAAATCCCTTTCCTATGCTATTTCTAAGGATCCGCTCAATAAAGTGGTATGGGTGCCAGGTCCCTCTAGTTTTAACCCTGCAGCTGAAAACATATGTTTCACTGAGGGTTAATCCAGCCTCTAGTGGCTGTCTCACTGACAGCCGCTAGAGGCGCTTCCGCAATTCTCACTGTAAAACTCAGTGAGAAGACGCTGGACGTCCATAGGAAAGCATTGAGTAATGCTTTCCTATGGGCAGTTTGAATGCACATGTGGCTCTTGCCGCGCATGCGCATTCGGATCTAACGTCGGCAGGGGGAGGAGAGGTCACCAGCGCCGAGGGAGCCCGACGTTGGAGAAAGGTAAGTGGCTGAATGGGTTTTAAGGGGTGACCTCTTCTCCCCCGCCGACGTCAGCTCCCGAGTGGAGCCGAATGCACATGCGCGGCAAGAGCTGCGCGCACATTCAAACAGTCCATAGGAAAGCAAAAAATTGTGGGTGTTTTCTTAAATTTTTATTATGGGCGGGGGGGGGTGCCACACTCAGGGTCCGCCCCGGGTGCCAAATGCTCTAGGTACGCCCCTGCCCGAACCATATAGTCCAAATACACGAACAGAGACTTTTACATCACAAGGTCCATAGTCTGTGGGTAGGAGACTGGCAAGCAGGCTCCTCCAGGAACTTGTGGCAAACTCACTTAAAAAAGGGTTGGAGTAGCCTTTTCAATAGAAAATGCAGTGCATTCCGTTCTCTTTCAATGTATACGTAAGTCATGAGCACAGAACTGGCACTTTCTCAAGGAAACGAAAACATACGCAGCAAGTGTCAGCACGCAAAACCCCAGGCACTTTTTAGTTTTTACAACCAAATCTGTGTTAATATGGACAAAATTCTCTGCAATAAGTGCCAATTGCTGGCTAAGCATTCTGGTATTTTGAATGAAGAAGAAATAATGTAAAAATTTGTAAATTAGCATGTACATTTTTTTTTTTCAAAACATATTGTCATTATTAAAAAATAAATAAAGAATCATCTTTAGAAAGAATTTAAAAAAAAAAAAAAAATTAGCCTCCCCGTCGGGGAATCGAACCCCGGTCTCCCGCGTGACAGGCGGGGATACTTACCACTATACTAACGAGGACTGCCATGAAAATTTCTACTGAAAAATTGCAGTTAAGGGAAACTAATTTTGGACTCAGTATCACTAGTAGAATTACAATTTCAATTTAAAAACGTTATCAAACTAAACTAAACATTATACAAAAAGCAGTTACTCAACAATATGAGGAGGCTGTTAAACAGATAAGGTTATGTTTGCACGACTATATCTGGAATAGAAATGTACAAAACTGTATTCTTTAGAATCTATGGTGAAGGCAGTTTATTGACAGATCAGAAACTTTTTATCTTTGCATAAAAAAAGCACCATATGCACAATCTGTGAATCTGGCACTATACACATTAACCAAGTGCTTAAATCACAAGCTTTTCCTAAATATACTAAGCAGATCACTAGGGGTCAGTATTGTGATGATCTACAATACAGCAATTCAATTCAGTGCACGCTTGTTTTACCTTAATAAAGTAATTAATACTGCATACAGATCACACTACACAATGTATAAATGCATTGGGACAGGTCTTTACATATGCATGAATGAGGAGAGAGATGGTAAACATCTCTATATCCACTTTATATATGGATGCATGGATAGTCTAAAATAGATATGGGAGATGGTGTGTACATGTAGTATAGGTGCACCTAGGTTACTTGGCACCCAGGGTGACCTGTATGTTGTCACCCATCCCCCTTTTGTCTTTTACCCCTTCCTTTGTCTCTTTCCCTCTTTGTGTCTCTTAACCCTTTTGGTGTATTTAATCCCCTTTTTGTCTCTTACCCCTTTTTGTGTTCTTATTCTCCCTTTGCATCTTAACCCCCTTTTTGTGTCTCTTAAACCTCTCTTGTGTCTTACACCCCTCTTGTGACTCTTATGCCCACTTGTCATGTCTTATGCCCCCTTGGGGCTGCTATGCCTCCCTTGGGTCATTTACCCCCATTCCGTGTCTCTTATGCCCCCTTGTGTCTCTAGCTTGTATTTTGTGTCTCTTATGCCCTACTTGTGTTTTGTAATCCCTCTGGTGTCTTTTATTACCTTTATTGTGCCTTGTACCCTCTTTATTGTGTATATTATGCTCCCCTCATGTCTCAAATCTCCAGACTATGTCTCCTAACATCCCTTTGTGGCTCTTACTCCCCATGTGTCTCCTACCCCCCTTTATGTGTCTCGTACTTTCCCCATCTCTTACGTCTCTATAGCATGACCTTATGGACCACAGTAGAGGGTTATCCTCTACCTGGATTGAGAAAGTAGTTATTGGCATGCTGTGAGTGTGAGTGTCATATCTCCACCCACTCCAGTCTCAACACGCCAAGATCAGTTTTCTCAGACCAGGTAAAGGATAATGAAGGTCTGCTACTGCCGTCCGCAAGACCACACTACACATGCCACTAGTTATATATGTGTTTAAAGAAGAATGTAATTTAGAATTTCACTCAGCCAGACTATTCATCTGGGGCTAATAAGGGTTAACCTTGATGGACTAGACACTACATAAATCCCAAATGTGCTATAGCAGCTCTCTGATGCCTAGTCAATACTACTTCTTTGCCTACTCCTCCAAAGAAAATGAGTCCAAAGTGATCCTACAGTTTTATTGTAATAATGCCTCATCTTCTGGGGTGCAATCAGAATACACAAGTGGATGCATGGAATAGCCTTCCAGCTAAAGTGGTAGAGGTTAACACAGTAAAGGAGTTTAAGCATGCGTGGGATAGGATTAAGGCTATCCTAACTATAAGATAAGGCCAGGGACTAATGAAAGTATTAAGAAAATTGGGAAGACTAGATGGGCCGAATGGTTCTTATCTGCCGTCACATTCTATGCTTCTATGTTTCTAAAGAAGAAAATATATCATTTTAACCACCCACCAGTTTGCATGTAGATAGCAGCTTCCCTGGGGTCCAGTGATAGTAGGCTGGATCAGGTTGCCTGATGCTTCTCTACCTGCTTCACTTACTTCTTTGCAGTGCAGTCACAGGATGAAGCAGCCCTGCTGTTCAAAAAACAGGGTACAAGAGAATACTGAGAACGGACAACAGCTCAATTTGCTTTCCCTCCAGTGGGTCCCCGCTCATATCTCAAGCTGGTTTTAGCTCATCTTGTGCTATTACAAAGAGAAACTAGGCAATATGGATACTCAGGCCCCCTGTAAAGTTTTGCGGTACTCTCCTGGGCACATTTGGGACTGCTTGTGCTTATAGTTGCTTTTTTGTTTTGCCTTTTTTATTTTTTATTTCACGTTCAACTACTTTAAGACTATGTGGTAAATCATGGTTAAATGACAGCAGATATAATGAAAATATGGAGTTGCAAATACAAAAAGCAACAAAGAAATAGCTAGATGGTATAAATAGCTTAAATTATATATAAAAACGTTATATCAAAAGCATATCATTTATTTATAAAATATTTTACCAGGAAAGATACATTGAGATTTCTCTTGTTTTCAAGTATGTCCTGGGTCCACAAATCATTGCATTGTTACAGTTAGTGTACAATAAAATACAGAAACAATATTAATATACAATATGTACAAAATTTAACATAGAACAGGTAGGAAATATATAATCAACCATGACAGGTGCATTCTGTTTTGAGGTATGTAGAGAGGGATGTCTTAACCCCTTAAGGACTGAGCCAAATGTACAAGTTGTGAACAAAACAAAACGTAAACAAAACCTGGCATTTGCGCTATATGTCTGTCCATCCGTAATTCACCTCTTTCATATTAAATGCACCCCCCCTTATTATATATCATTTTATTCAGGGGGGACAGGGCTTTCATTTAATATCAAATATTTAGCTATGAAACATAATTTAATATGAAAAAAATGGGAGAAAATAAGAAATGTTGTTATTTTTTTAGTTCTACATGACATTTTAACTGTCAATATCATAATACTGTTTGATTGTACTGCAATAAAATACACATATTTGTATTCAGCAAAGTCTCACGTGTAAAACAGTACCCCCTATGTACAGGTTTTATGGTGTTTTGGGAAGTTACAGGGTCAAATATAGCACGTTACATTTGAAATTGAAATTCGCCAGATTGGTTACGTTGCCTTTGAGACTGTATAGTAGCCCAGGAATTCAATTTACACCCATAATGGCATACCACTTGCAATAGTAGACAACCCAGGGTATTGCAAATGGGGTATGTCCAGTCTTTTTTAGTAGCCATTTGGTCACAAACACTGGCCAAAGTTAGCATTAGTATTTGTTTGTGTGTGAAAAATGCAAAAAACGCCAATTTTGGCCAGTGTTTGTGACTAAGTGGCTACTAAAAAAGACTGGACATACCCCATTTGCAATACCTTGGGTTGTCTACTATTGCAAATGGTATGCCATCATAGGGGTAATTTTCATTCTTGGGCTACCATAGGGTCACAAAGGCAACGTAAGCAATCTGGCGAATTTTAATGTGAAAAAAATGAAACACAAGCCTTATATTTGACGCTGTAACTTTTGAAAACACCATAAAACCTGTACATGAGGGGTACTGTTGTACTCGGGAGACTTCGCTGAACACAAATATTTGTGTTTCAAAACAGTAAAAAGTATTGCAGCAATAATATCGTCCGTGTAAGTGCTGTTTGTGCGTGAGAAATACAAAAAACTTCACTTTTACTGGCGATATCATCGTTGTAATACATTTTACTGTTTTTAAACACTAATATTTGTGTTCAGCGAAGTCTCCCGAGTAAAACAGTACCCCCCATGTACAGGTTTTATGGTGTCTTGGAATGTTATAGGGTTAAATATAGTGCTAGCAAATTAAATTCCCTATACTTTCGGCATGGGTTGTCAGGCAGGTCCCGCTAATTGTAACTAATTAGGATACCTAATTAGGTAAAAATATTACATAAATATATGTGTAGAATTAATATATGTATATATATATATATATATACATATGTGTATATATACGTATATATATATATATATAATTTTTTAAATATTTGTATTTATATATAGGTATATATTTATAGTGATATATACGTATATATTTATGTATATAGATATATATATTATTTTGTTCTAAATGTATTTTGATATAAATATATATATATTAATATCACAATACAGTTAGAACTAAATAACACACATCTATATATTTTTTAATTATTTATTTTTAATTATTTTTTAATTTTTTTTTTTATTTTTTTTTGAGGGCCCTGCTCAGTGAGTTTACATGTTAGAGGGAGTGGGGTATAGTGACACAGTTTAATTTTATTTTTTTAATTTAATTTTTTTTTAAATTAATTTTTTTAATTTTATTAATTTTATTTTTTTACTGGCGATATCATCGTTGTAATACATTTTACTGTTTTGAAACACTAATATTTGTGTTCAGCGAAGTCTCCCGAGTAAAACAGTACCCCCATGTACAGGTTTTATGGTGTCTTGGAAAGTTATAGGGTTAAATATAGTGCTAGCAAATTAAATTCCCTATACTTTCGGCATGGGTTGTCAGGCAGGTCCCGCTAATTGTAATTAATTAGGATACCTAATTATGTAAAAATATTATATATTATATAAATATTTAATATTATATATTAAATATATTATTATTTATATATAGGTATATATATAGTGATATATACGTATATATTTATGTATATAGATATATATTATTTCGTTCTACATGTATTTTGATATAAATATATATATATATATATATATATATATATATATTAATATCACAATACAGTTAGAACTAAATAACACACATCTATATATTTTTTTAATTATTTATTTTTAATTATTTTTTTAATTTAATTATTTTTTATTTTATTTTTTATTTTTTTTTATATATATGATCTAAGTATATATATATATATATATATATATATATATATATATATATTTTACACTTATTTTAATTTTACACTTATTTTAATTTGATTTCCAGCCAGCAGGGGGACTAACTGTCATTAAAGTTAGTCCCCCTGCTGGCATTGCTGCAGCCAGCTATCCCGGCCATTTGATTGTGAGGTCCTCGCAAGGACCTCACTCTCACATTGCCCGGGGGGGCTGAAGAGGGCGGACGTGCCGCGGGGGGCTCCCTGGGAGTCCACCCAACCGCGATCGCCGGTGTGGGATCGCCGGCGACCGGGTAAGTAAAAAAAAAACGGAGGGCGTACAATTACGCCCGGCGGCGTTTAGAGCCGCTTTAAAAAGGACGTAATTGTACGCCCTCCGGTCTTAAGGGGTTAAAGGACTTTAAGCTTAGGGAAGATTTTAATTTGTGTGGGAGGTCGTTCCACAAATGCGGTGCTCTGTAGGAGAAGGAGGATCGGGCTGCTTTCTTTTTGTATTGAGGTAGACTAAGTAAAGTGTTGGTACTGGATCGGAGGTTATAGGAAGTGGGAACAGCCGGGGAAAGCATTGCGTTCAGGTAGGGTGGGAGTTTCCCAGAAAAGCTCTTAAACACAAGGCTGGAAAGATAAAGGGTGCGTCTGGATTCCAGCGACAGCCAGTTTAGTTCTTTTAGCATGTCACAATGGTGGGTCCTGTAATTACAAGGGACTTTAACTTGTGGCTTGGTGAATGGTGTCGGGAGCAAGGATTTGGCTTTATTGCTCATGGTAGCTCTGTTTGGAATGGAAATAAACTGTACAAAAAAGATGGATTGCATCTTTCTCAAAAGGGAACAAATGTTCTCAGTGAGCAGTTCAGAGGTTTTGCTAGGATGTTTTTAAACTAGGAGGGGGGGGGGGGCAAAAGGGTGATAAAACATCAATCCAATTGTCCCCCAAAACAAGGACAGAAGGTGCCTGTAGCAAGTGTGTTAAAAAATGATAAGCTTAGAGTCATGTCTACAAATGCTCGCAGTTTAGGGAATAAGATCCATGAACTTGTGGCAATAATGGCAACTGATAGTGTAGATTTAGTCGCTGTTACTGAGACATGGTATAATGAGAAAAATGACTGGGACATAGCAATACCAGGGTACTCTTTATATAGAAAAGACAGGGAAGGCAAGAAAGGGGGAGGGGTGGCCCTGTATGTAAAGGATAGCATAAAATCTAGCCTAATAAAGGTTAGTGAGGCGAACATAGAGTCCGTTTGGGTTACGTTAGAATTTGGTAATCACACAGTAACTCGTGTAGGTGTGATTTATAGGCCCCCAGGACAAATTGAAGAGTTAGATAATCTACTAGTTGAAGAAATAGCTAAAATGACAATGAAGGGGGAAGTTATCATCATGGGTGACTTTAATCTTCCTGATGTGAATTGGAAAACAAAAATAGCTACTTGTGCCAGGAGCACACATATTCTAAACTCCCTACTGGGATTGTCTCTAAAACAAGTCGTTGAGGAGCCAACTCGTAAAGAGGCCATACTAGATTTAGTGTTAACAAATGGAGATTTGGTATCAGATATTACTGTAGGTGAAAGTTTAGGATCCAGTGATCATCAGTCAGTGTGGTTTAATATAAGAACAGTGACTGAGTCACACCACACAAAAACAAAAGTTTTAGACTTTAGAAAAACAGACTTTTCTAAAATTAGAATATGTGTAAAGGAGTCATTATCAGACTGGAGCAATTTATTTGGAGTCCAAAAGAAATGGGATTATTTAAAAGTTGCACTACTGAAGGCAACAGAAAATTGCATTAGGCTTGTGTCAGGGTACTCACCTGTGAGACAGACGGCCAGACGTGGTCGCTCCTGGAATTCCCGACAGGGGACTTGAACCGGGGTACTTATCTATCCCAGTCCTGCTCTCTACCTCTGAGCCACAGCAGCTTTACCAGAGACTTCTGATTCCGGTCTTGTTCACCATGGCTTGGCTACTACACCGGGGGCTGCACCTTGACTTGTCTGCTTCTCACCTGACTCTGATCTTCATCAGCAGGGTATTTAAACCCAGCCTCGCCCTGCACTCATTGTCAAGTCTTTGATCTGTGTTCCTGTGTTGTACCAGTGTTCCTGTTTATTCTGCTTCGTATATTTGACCTCGGCTTGTGACTACGTTTATTCTAACCTCTGGCATCCTTTGACCTCGGCTATCCCTCGACTATCCTGCTGGTTCTGCCCTTGCCTGTCCTGCGAATTTGGTACTGCATCCTGCACAGCCCCCGTGCACAGACCCACAGGCCAGGTGAATTCTTACCTGACCACCTCGGCCTGTGGCTATCTGCAAGGGTGAGCGACATATCTGCGCTACAGACTCCCAACTCAGGTAAGACCCTGACAAAAGACTTGACCAATATGGAGTCCGCAGAAATGTGCTCACCCTCACTCCAGCAAGTGTCCAGCCTGGCCCAGATTGTTTCGGAGTTGCAGCAGGAACTTTTATCTCTTAAAGGCGCAGTACATCCAGCTCCGGAACCCTTTGTCATCATGCCCGACAGATTTGATGGTAACTACACGTCCTTCCAGTCATTCAGGATGGATTGCGAGGTATTGTTCTCTTTAAAGCCTCGAACTTACGCCACGGATTTCATCAGGGTCAGAGCGGCTATCAACCTGTTGTCTGGACGCATTAAAGCTTGGTCTTACCAAATGTTGCAGAGGAAGAGTCCTGTCCTTGTCAGCTGGGAGTCCTTTATTATTGCTTTGGACTCACAGTGCAGGATCACTAAGCCCAAGCCAGCTCCAACTACTAAAAAATCGCGGAGTCTACGTCACCACACCCCAGTGATACCCTCTTATGATCCAGTTCCCAGGAGAACTCCAGAGGTATCCTGTGTTCAACTTGATCCTGAGGAACCTATGCAAATTGGACGTGTCCACTGCAAAGTCACACCGGGAGAGAGGGACCGAAGGAGAAGCCATGGTCTGTGTTTTTACTGCGGAGAAGGTGGACACTTCATCACGCTTTGTCCTGTTCGCCCTCCTAGACCTCCTGCTCCAGAGTCGTCTGCCTTTACTACCAAAGTTGCTTCCTGTATTACCACCACTACTTCCTGCCCACTTGAAAAGGATTTACCTAAGGATTGTGTCATTGCTTCTAATGGCACTACGGTCTGTAAAAAAGACCTGGAAGTGTTCGAAAAAGCACTGCTAGCTGCGAGCACTGTCCCTCCCGAGGTTGTGGAAGTTTTTGTCACCCGTACCCGGAACCTAGACCGATCGTCAGCTGTACCAGAAGCTGGTACTGGGAAATCCCGAGCTAATCAGGGATCCCATACTGAGGACTTTCACTATGGGGACTCGACGGATTCTGAGAGTGACTCTGGAGAGACGGATTATTTCAATGAGGAGCCTACCTACGCCCAGAGGTCGTTTTTGAAGGGGGAGGTACTGTCAGGGTACTCACCTGTGAGACAGACGGCCAGACGTGGTCGCTCCTGGAATTCCCGACAGGGGACTTGAACCGGGGTACTTATCTATCCCAGTCCTGCTCTCTACCTCTGAGCCACAGCAGCTTTACCAGAGACTTCTGATTCCGGTCTTGTTCACCATGGCTTGGCTACTACACCGGGGGCTGCACCTTGACTTGTCTGCTTCTCACCTGACTCTGATCTTCATCAGCAGGGTATTTAAACCCAGCCTCGCCCTGCACTCATTGTCAAGTCTTTGATCTGTGTTCCTGTGTTGTACCAGTGTTCCTGTTTATTCTGCTTCGTATATTTGACCTCGGCTTGTGACTACGTTTATTCTAACCTCTGGCATCCTTTGACCTCGGCTATCCCTCGACTATCCTGCTGGTTCTGCCCTTGCCTGTCCTGCGAATTTGGTACTGCATCCTGCACAGCCCCCGTGCACAGACCCACAGGCCAGGTGAATTCTTACCTGACCACCTCGGCCTGTGGCTATCTGCAAGGGTGAGCGACATATCTGCGCTACAGACTCCCAACTCAGGTAAGACCCTGACAGCTTGTCAGTAAAAGCAAAAAATTCAAGAAACCACTGTGGTACTCCGCAGATGTGGCCAAAATAGTAAAAAACTAAAAGTTAGCATTTAGTAATTATAAAAAAACCCAGAGTGAGGAAGACAGAATGACCTATAAGATTAGGCAGAAAGAGGCTAAGCAAGTTATAAGAGCTTCCAAATCCCACACAGAAGAGAAAATAGCACAGTCGGTAAAAAAGGGGGACAAAACTTATTTTTAGATACATAAATGAGAAAAGAAAAGTAAAACAAGGATTAGTTAGATTAAAAACAAAAGAAGGAAGGTATGTAGATGAGGATAAAGGTCTAGCTGACTGCCTCAATGAATATTTTTGTTCGGTATTTACAGATGAAAATGAAGGAAAGGGACCTCAGTTAAGAAAAAAGAAAAATGAGTCATTTATTACATGTGAGTTTACAGAGGAAGAGGTTCTATTTCAACTGTCAAAAGTAAAGGCAAATAAGTCAATGGGACCTGATGGAATACACCCAAAGCTATTAAAAGAGCTTAGTGGTGTACTAGCAAAACCATTAACAGATTTATTTAACCAATCATAACAGGAGTAGTCCCAGAAGATTGGAAGTTAGCGAATGTTGTGCCCATTCACAAGAAAGGTAATAGGGAGGAGTCGGGCAACTATAGGCCAGTAAGCCTTACTTCAGTAGTGGGGAAAGTGATGGAAACCATGTTAAAGGATAGGATTGTTGAACATCTAAAAACACATGGATTTCAAGACCAGAGACAACATGGGTTTACTTCAGGGAGATCATGCCAAACTAATCTTATTGATTTTTTTTGATTGGGTAACTAAAATTATAGATCAGGGTGGTGCAGTAGACATTGCTTACCTAGAGTTCAGTAAGGCTTTTGACACTGTTGCACATAGAAGGCTTATCAATAAACTACAATCTTTGAGTTTGGATTCCAATATTGTTGAATGGGTAAGGCAGTGGCTGAGTGACAGGCAACAGAGGGTTGTAGTCAATGGAGTATATTCGAAGCTTGGGCTTGTCACCAGTGGGGTACCTCAGGGATCTGTACTTGGACCCATTCTCTTTAATATTTTTATTAGTGATATTGCAGAAGGTCTTGATGGTAAGGTGTGTCTTTTTGCGGATGATACTAAGATATGTAACAGGGTTGATGTTCCAGGAGGGATAAGCCAAATGGAAAATGATTTAGGTAAACTAGACAAATGGTCAGAATTGTGGCAACTGACATTTAATGTGGATAAGTGCAAGATAATGCATCTTGGACGTAAAAACCCAAGGGTAGAGTACAAAATATTTGATAGAGTCCTAACCTCAACATCTGAGGAAAGGGATTTAGGGGTGATTATTTCTGATGACTTAAAGGTAGGCAGACAATGTAATAGAGCAGTAGGAAATGCTATCAGAATGCTTGGTTGTATAGGGAGAGGTATTAGCAGTAGAAAGAGGGAAGTGCTCATGCCATTGTCCAGAACACTGGTGAGACCCTATCTTCAGAAGGATATTGATACCTTAGAGAGAGTTCAAAGAAGGGCTACTAAACTGGTTCATGGATTGCAGGATAAAACTTACCAGGAAAGGTTAAAGGATCTTAACATGTATAGCTTGGAGGAAAGACGAGACAGGGGGGATATGATAGAAACATTTAAATACATAAAGGGAATCAACACAGTAAAGGAGGAGACTATATTTAAAAGAAGAAAAACTACCTCAACAAGAGGACATAGTCTTAAATTAGAGGGACAAAGGTTTAAAAATAATATCAGGAAGTATTACTTTACTGAGAGGGTAGTGGATGCATGGAATAGCCTTCCAGCTGAAGTGGTAGAGGTTAACACAGTAAAGGAGTTTAAGCATGCGTGGGATAGGCATAAGGCTATCCTAACTATAAGATAAGGCCAGGGACTAATGAAAGTATTTAGAAAACTGGGCAGACTAGATGGGCCGAATGGTTCTTATCTGCCGTCACATTCTATTTTTCTATGTTTCTATGTTACATTGTAGCACAAATCGGCAGAACGAGTTATACAATGTGTTGAGTTTATTAATGTGGGATTGCGATGCAGATGCATATACTACGTCCCCATAATCAATGATTGGCATCAGCATTTGCTGTGCAATCTTTTCCTTTACTGAAGAGCTTAGGCAGGATTTGTTTCTGTACAGGGCACCTAGTTTGGGATAAAGTTTAGATGCAAGCTTTTCTATGTGCAGGCCAAAAGATAGATTGGGGTCTAACATCATACCCAAGTATTTGAAAGAGTGGATTGCGGTCAGTGTGCCATTTGAAATTGTTTTGATGGATAGGTGGGAATTGTGTAATTTGTGTAAGTTAGGTACTGTTCCAAAGATCATTGTGACATATAGTGCAGTTCAAGTAGCTCAATAAACAATCAAACGTAATGCAAAAAGCAACATTTACAATTACAACAATACTGTGACAATGTACAGGTATATTAGCTCTTTCAGTGTTTCTTTCTCTGGCTCTGCTTCTTCTCCCCAACTCCTCTCTGTTGGTGTCCCCCAAGGTTCAGTCCTTGGTCCCCTACTGTTCTCCATCTATACTGCCTCCCTTGGTAAACTCATTAGCTCTTTTGGCTTCCAATATCATTTCTATGCAGATGACACGCAAATCTACCTGTCCTCTCCTAATCTCTCCCCGTCCCTCTTGACTAGTGTCTCTGACTGCCTCTCTGCTGTTTCTAACTGGATGGCTGCCCACTTCCTTAAACTAAACTTGACCAAAACTGAAATTCTGGTCTTTCCTCCCTCAAGTGTTGTTACTCCGGTGTCTGTCTCCCTCCAAGTCAACGGTGCTACTATCAGCTCCACCACACAGGCTCGCTGCCTAGGTGTTCTCTTTGACCTCTCCTTCAGCCTCATGTTCAATCTATCGCCAAATCCTGTCATTTCCATCTCAAAAACATTGCGCGCATCCGCCCCTACTTAACGCCAGATGCGACTAAGGTGTTGGTCCATTCCGCTGTCCTTTCTCGCCTTGACTACTGTAATCTGCTTCTCAGTGGTCTTACGTGCTCCCAACTTGCGCCGTTACAGTCCATAATGAATGCGGCGGCGAGGCTCATCTTCCTATCCGCCCGCACCTCCCATGCCTCACCCTTCTGTCAGTCCCTACATTGGCTTCCTATAAAATATAGAGCTCAATTTAAAATTCTGGCTCTTGCTTTCAAATCTCTACATAATGCTGCTCCCACCCATCTATCCTCCCTTATACATAAGTATGTCCCGTCTAGGCCCTTACGATCTGCTGAAGACTTACGTCTATCTTCTGTCCGTACTCCCACCTCTGATGCTCGCCTTCAAGATTTCTCGAGGGCTGCACCGTTCCTGTGGAACTCTCTTACCTCCTTCGTTAGATGCTCACCCAGTATCCACTGCTTCAAAAAATCGTTAAAAACCCACTTCTTCATAAAAGCGTATCAATTAAACTGTTAATAGCTCCCAACTGATTCCTCTTCTGCAACTGTCACTAGTCTAATACTATCCTTACCTTTTGTGTCATTTTACCCCACTCCCTCTAGCATGTAAGCTCATTGAGCAGGGCCCTCAACCCCTCTGTTCCTGTGTGTCCAACTTGTCTGGTTACAACTACATGTCTGTTCGTCCACCCATTGTAAAGCGCTGCGGAATTTGATGGCGCCCTATAAATATCATAATAATAATAATAATAATAATATTCTTTCTTTTTGTATTGAGGTAGACTAAGTAAAGTGTTGGTACAGGATCGGAGGGTATAGGAAGTGGGAATAGCCGGGGAAAGCATTGCGTTCAGGTAGGGTGGGAGTTTCCCAGAAAAGCTCTTAAACACAAGGCTGGAAAGATAAAGGGTGCGTCTGGATTCCAGCGACAGCCAGTTTAGTTCTTTTAGCATGTCACAATGGTGGGTCCTGTAATTACATTGTAGCACAAATCAGCAGAACGAGTTATACAATGTGTTGAGTTTATTAATGTGGGATTGCGATGCAGATGCATATACTACGTCCCCATAATCAATGATTGGCATCAGCATTTGCTGTGCAATCTTTTCCTTTACTGAAGAGCTTAGGCAGGATTTGTTTCTGTACAGGGCACCTAGTTTTGGATAAAGTTTAGATGCAAGCTTTTCTATGTGCAGGCCAAAAGATAGATTGGGGTCTAACATCATACTCAAGTATTTGAAAGATTGGATTGCGGTCAGTGTGCCATTTGAAATTGTTTTGATGGATAGGTGGGAATTGTGTAATTTGTGTAATTTAGGTACTGTTCCAAAGATCATTGTGACATATAGTGCAGTTCAAGTAGCTCAATAAACAATCAAACGTAATGCAAAAAGCAACATTTACAATTACAACAATACTGTGACAATGTACAGGTATATTAGCTCTTTAGTTAAATGTTTGTTTGATGTAACCTTGAGTATGGGAGTAGTACCTATACTTCTGTTTGTCACTGTGTCCCTTTGAACTGATATGAATAGAATGTAGGAGAGGCTGGGATTCAAATTTAATGGAGAAACACTGAACCTTGTTCATTTTCTTTTTTTTTTTTTTTTTAATCAATTAATTTATACATATATTTTTTCTTTAAGCATACAGAGGAAAAAAGAATCAACAGTAATAACATCATACAATAATATAAAGCCACACATAATTGAAACGCCAACAATAGTGGAGACATGTGCCAATTGAAGAAATCATGTATATTTGGGAGCAATAGTGTAAGCGATAAACAAACCAAAACAAACAAACAAACAAACAGATAACGTGTAAGTGTGTGCAGTTGAAATGAAAAAATAAAGAGGAGACATCAAAAAGCCATGTAGATGACATAGGGATCATGTAATTCATATTCACGATGTGTCACCATTTAGGGACCCAGAAATCATTCACGCTTGGAAAGGGCATGAAGGACTTTGGAATCCCTTGTCTATTTTATAGTGTAAGATAAACTGAAACAGTATATAGTAAAGTGAAAAAATATTGATCACAAAAAAAGGACTAAACAGTAAAAAGTAAGAGAGAGTAATGAAAATGAGAAAATGAGGTGGAAGACAGTGATGTATGGGAGGAGAAAAATAGCTGATAGAGAAGGGTGGTAATACAAAAGCATCAAAGAGAAGGAGGGACAGGAAGAGAGCAGTGGGGTAGGTCCTCAGCCCCACTAACAACACCATCAGGTAGAGAAAGTGGAAATCCAGCCTCAGAAGGAATTTTTAGAATGGGAAGATACACCTGATAGGAAATACATCTAGCCAGTGTTTCCACATATTATTTAATTAATAGTGGAGCACCATGTACTATTGAGGTCAGCTTGTCAATTTCGAGTGCTTCTATGATTCTATAGCAAATCAGTTGTAAAGTTGGAATTTTATTAGTATTTCAATGTCAGGTTATTGCGTTATCTGTTGCCATGGACACTCTGCCTATCAATTTATTCTGTGATTGAGCAAAGTCTTTGAGTGGCCTCACAAGAAGAGTTGTCCCACTGTCCAATAGCACAAATTTATAGAGAATGAGCCAAAAATACAAAGCGTACTCGAAAAAAACCAGGAGCAACCCACTGGTCAAAATTTAAAAATATAAACATAAACCCAATGCCACTTACTATTAAAAAATTAATTATAACACAGCAGGAAAAGATGGAGAGGCAATAATAAGCCTAACTATATCTAATGCATTACTCTGGCATTACAATACTATAAATAGGGGAATTTAATAATAAATTAGACAATTACATAATGTTACAGGAACAATAGACTGATAAGGACCCAGCTCAAAAGAGCTTACAATCTAGGTTTATTGACTAACTGTATTAATGCTTACACTGACACGGTTGTAAAATAGAAAATGTAAATGCACAAGCAAATATATATAATTGCAAAATAAAATGCAATATTAATGAACAGAAAGCTGAATAAAATAAATAAATACAATTCTTGAACTTAATTATCAATTAAAGGGACACTATAGTCACCAGAACCACTACAGCTTAATGTAGTTGTTCTGGTGTCTATAGCATGTCCCTGCAGGCTTTTCAATGTAAGCGCTGCCTTTTAACACCTCTCGTGGCAGTCACTCAGACATTTACTAGAGGTTCTTCCTAGTCCAGTCCTGCACAGTGTGTGGCACACACGGTCAGCATCTGCACGCTCTGCATGGAGACGCTGAATGTTCACCATAGATATGCATTGATTCAATACATCTTTATGAACAGATGCTAATTGGTGCAGCTTTAAGTTTTGTTGCGCATGTGCGATAGCTTCCCAATGCTTTCCTATGTGATTGGTGATCTCAGCCATGGAGGTGGACTAGCTGCGGCAAGACCTGCGCAGCAATGAATAAAAGGAAAGTTTAAGATATTTTTACTCCACAGAAAGGGGGGCCAGATACGTACATATCTATATCTCACTGTGCATCTGACTTTCTACACTATAAATTTATGCTTAGCTCATACAGCTTGGCTCTTTCCTCTGCAAAAGTTAATTTCTTCAATACCCTCATAAACACACTCTCCCGCGAACCCAAACGACTATTTCACACATTTAACTCTCTTCTTCGGCCTGCTGTTCCTCCTCCATCTACTAACTTGACCGCCTCAGACTTTGCAACTCACTTCACTGACAAGATCTCTACAATCAGAGAAGAAATCTCTCTTCTTTCTTCTTCCCCTTACAATACTTCCCCTAACTTCACTCCCTCTGCTGTTCTATGTTCATTCGCACCCACTACATTGGAAGAGGTTTCTGCTCTGCTCCAGTCCTCCCGCCCCACCACCTGCTCCCTAGATCCAATTTCCTTGCATCTCATCCGTACTCTGTCTTCTTCTCTTTCTCCACTTCTCACTAAAATTCTCAATCTCTCTCTCTCCTCTGGTATATTTCCATCGCCCTTCAAACATGCAGCTGTAACCCCAATTCTAAAGAAGCCCAATCTTGACCCTAACTCCCCATCCAACTATCGTCCTATCTCGCTACTGGCTTTTGCAACCAAGATCCTTGAAAGAATTGTGTATGCGAGATTGACAGACTTCCTCGAGTCCAACTCTCTGCTAGACCCGCTTCAGTCTAGTTTCCGCTCTAAGCACTCTGTGGAAACGGCACTGACCAAAGTATCTAATGATCTACTCACTGCAAAATCTCGTGGTCACTAGTCTATCCTAATTCTCCTTGGCCTGTCTGCGGCTTTTGACACTGTTGATCATCAACAGCTTCTTCTCATCCTCCGCAATATTGGTCTACAAGATATTGCTCTCTCCTGGTGCTCCTCCTACCTCTCCCAGCACTCTTTCAGTGTTTCTTTCTCTGGCTCTGCTTCTTCTCCCCAACTCCTCTCTGTTGGTGTCCCCCAAGGTTCAGTCCTTGGTCCCCTACTGTTATCCATCTATACTGCCTCCCTTGGTAAACTCATTAGCTCCTTTGGCTTCCAATATCATTTCTATGCAGATGACACGCAAATCTACCTGTCCTCTCCTAATCTCTCCCCGTCCCTCTTGACTAGTGTCTCTGACTGCCTCTCTGCTGTTTCTAACTGGATGGCTGCCCACTTCCTTAAACTAAACTTGACCAAAACTGAAATTCTGGTCTTTCCTCCCTCAAGTGTTGTTACTCCTGTGTCTGTCTCCCTCCAAGTCAACGGTGCTACTATCAGCTCCACCACGCAGGCTCGCTGCCTAGGTGTTCTCTTTGACCTCTCCTTCAAGCCTCATGTTCAATCTATCGCCAAATCCTGTCATTTCCATCTAAAAAACATTGCGCGCATCCGCCCCTACTTAACGCCAGATGCAACTAAGGTGTTGGTCCCTTCCACTGTCCTTTCTCACCTTGACTACTGTAATCCGCTTCTCAGTGGTCTTACATGCTCCCAACTTGCAACGTTACAGTCCATAATGAATGCGGCGGCGAGGCTCATCTTCCTATCCGCCCGCACCTCCCATGCCTCACCCTTCTGTCAGTCCCTACATTGGCTTCCTATAAAATATAGAGCTCAATTTAAAATTTTGGTTCTTGCTTTCAAATCTCTACATAATGCTGCTCCCACCTATCTATTCTCCCTTATACACAAGTATGTCCCGTCTAGGCCCTTATGATCTGCTGAAGACTTACGTCTATCTTCTGTCCGTACTCCCACCTCTGATGCTTGCCTTCAAGATTTCTCGAGGGCTGCACCGTTCCTGTGGAGCTCTCTTACCTCCTCCGTTAGATGCTCACCCAGTATCCACTGCTTAAAAAAATCGTTAAAAACCCACTTCTTCATAAAAGCTTATCAATTAAACTGTTAATAGCTCCCAACTGATTCCTCTTCTGCAACTGTCACTAGTCTAATACTATCCTTACCTTTTGTGTCATTTTACCCCACTCCCTCTAGCATGTAAGCTCATTGAGCAGGGCCCTCAACCCCTCTGTTCCTGTGTGTCCAACTTGTCTGGTTACAACTACATGTCTGTTCGTCCACCCATTGTAAAGCGCTGCGGAATTTGATGGCGCCCTGTAAATATCATAATAATAATAATAATATCTATGTTTGCATTCTTAACACTGTAGTGTTCCTTTAACTGTCATTTACTGCCATTTACAAGTCACAACAGAGTTCCTAGCTGTAAAAATCTTTTTCTGTTATTAAACTTTAAGGCAAGAATTTGGGATGTGTATGAGAAATGTGTGTTCATATTCATTGTTGGCCTTTGGCTTCAAAGCACATTTGATAACAAGTGCAACAATATATGTGACATTCCTTAAAACAATGCCTTATCTTCTTAGATAACAGGATACTTCAAGTGACTTTCTCACGCCTGGAAAATTACTGCAAGTGAAATTACTCTGCTAGTACGCTGAAGTAAATCACACTGAGGCACAAGTTTCAGGTTAATTAAAAACTTTGAACCTACCTAGGCACTGTACACTATATAAAGCCCACTTTCGAGGTCAACAAATGTGACACCATTATTGCGTTTTCCAATGTTTATTATACCTCTAAATGGTAGTGCACTTACATGCAATGTATGATATTATTCAGTTACTGTTTAACAAAAAAAAAAAAACTCTTGACACGGAGACAAGATGACCTACGGCTACACAGCTTAATGTTTATATTCAGGAAAGCACATGTTGGCCAGTACCGTGATTCCATGGGCTTCTGCGTAAGCCGTGATGCAACTATGTTTATTTATGTCGGCGAAAGCCGTGATGCAACTGTGTTTACCTATGCTCTGTCAAGTGAAAAATAAAGAAATAAAAAATATAAAAAAACTTTGGAATGTTTAATCAGGGGGGCAGCAAGCACCTTATAAATGCAGATATACATCATATGCAGAAAGCAAGATAACAGAGAGAATACATCTTTAATTGGTCAAGTGTTAAAGGGACACTATAGTCACCTGAGCAACTTTAGCTTAATGAAGCAGTTTTGGTGTATAGAACATGCCCCTGCAGCCTCACTGCTCAATTCTCTGCCATTTAGGAGTTAAATCCCTTTGTTTATGAACCCTAGTCACACCTCCCTGCATGTGACTTGCACAGCCTTCCATAAACACTTCCTGTAAAGAGAGCCCTATTTAGGCTTTCTTTATTGCAAGTTCTGTTTAAGTAAGATTTTCTTATCCCCTGCTATGGTAATAGCTTGCTAGACCCTGCAAGAGCCTCCTGTATGTGATTAAAGTTCAATTTAGAGATTGAGATACCATTATTTAAGGTAAATGACATCTGTTTGAAAGTGAAACCAGTTTTGTTTTTCATGCAGGCTCTGTCAATCATACCCAGGGGAGGTGTGGCTAGGGCTGCATAAACAGAAACAAAGTGATTTAACTCCTAAATGACAGTGAATTGAGCAGTGAAATTTCAGGGGAATGATCTATACACTAAAACTGCTTTATTTAGCTAAAGTAATTTAGGTAACTATAGTGTTCCTTTAAGTGTCTTATCTAATGCACATCCTCCAAAGTGTGATGTCACCATCATCCTGGGTGCAGCTCTGGATGGAGACGCCATTTTAATACATGACATTCTTTACATTCTTTGGTTGATGGGAGGGGGTGCTCTAGCAGCCATTTCGAGTAAATAATGAACACAGGCACATACAGTAAATAGGCATTTTACTAACAATAATTTATATCCATAACAATGGTACTAACCGTCATGCAAATCTAATAAAAGATGCAAAAGTAAAATGATAGATTTATTCCACTTCTAAGAGAGGTTGGAATAATGGGATACCTCCAAAGGTGGAGAGTAACATAAAAGGAAAGAAAGATAAAAAATACAAACCAAATAACTGGCTGAATCAAGATGTCCGAAATCACAAAATCAAATAATCAAGCCAAGTCAGGGGAACTGAGAACTCAGGACAGTCAAAACACAAAAAACAACCAGACACAGAATACAGTCAATACAAATGTGTACATGTTCAGCAGCAATTTGGTATGGCAGAATTAATGTGACCTAGACTTGCTATAACCAGCAGTCCATGCAGTAGAGGGCAATGAGAATAGTTATTCAGGAGCCAGCAGAGGATTCACCAAGACAGAAAAACAGAACCTGTCACCATCAGGGGCTTACGGTATTTAGATCTTAGGCTTAGTGAATAAACCTGAAGATGTTCCGACTTAGAGTGTCTTTATCTGAACTGCTTTCCCCTTTTTCCGCTATTGATGACTTTTTTCACTTGATCTGTGAGCCAAATGGCATGAAAATGTGTCAATCAGTGTACTATAAAATATATACATAATATTTATATTGTTACTGTCCATGGATTGGCCTGTATTTGATGTCTTTTTACTTTTCCAAATTGCTTCCCTGAAAATTTTGTATGGGTGATGTTTGGATGAACCACCGGATGACTATTGAACTAACTACTTTTATTTAAGAATTTAACAACCATGTACAAGTCTGGTTGACAGTAACACTTCTTTAATTAACATCAACTGCATCATAAACCTGAGCCTTAATTTTTCCTTCAAAGTGTTTTTTTTTTAAAATCATTTGAGCAGGGTTTCTTGTGTTTGTCAACATTATTTTTGTCTACCAATTACTTCTTGCTAAATAACCCCACTGTTTGACTGTACTATACAGTGTAAAATGTTCTATATAAATGCTAATAATAACAATACCATACAATGTGTTCTCTTCTTATTGTGTGAGTAAGGCTACATTTCATCTGAAGGATTAGCAATAGCCTTGGGAAAGAAAAATAAGAGTGCTTAAGTTAAATCATAAGTATGGACCACAAAGGAGAATGTGAAAAGAAGAAAGCATATGAGCTGGAATTAAAAACTAGAACTTATGCGATAGGTAGGTTGCAGTCTATAGCAATGCAATGTAAACTTAAAGTAGGGTCTGTGTGGCCAAACCGGTCACAACTGATAAACCACTGCACGATCCATACTACCATACTACAACAAATGTCATCACTGGCCCATGAAGGATGGAGATTCTATATACCCATAATTCATAATCCACTGATTGGAGTGACTGTATGCCAGAGCAGTATCTAATCTAGAACACATATAGGACCTGCATGCTTTGTAAGGTTAGAAGACAATCTGGATGCTATTCACCTTTCCTATTTGCAGAACCTTCCATGGGTCACAGTCAAGATGTAAATATTGTACAGTGTAAATCTTTAATTCAAATCAAGTCACAATTTGTTCATCTGAGGATGTTTACTATATGTGCAGCACCTCGTTCAGCACATTGTCTATCTGAGTGAACCTATCTGAAGTTTCTTCCAAACACACCCATAGCCAGCAAAACTCAGGTGACCATTTGACGTTATGGGCTCAACCCATAGTTTTAAAGCCAAAGTATGTCTCTAGGATAAGGCAAAGGAAATTTAATTGTCAGCTTATATGAGTTTAAGGCCATTACAATTGGTGAATGTGTAAAATGTAATGAAATTATATGTGGTATGACCTTTAAAATCAATACAATAAACATTACGTTCCAATCTAGATTTATAAAAGTATATTGGCCAATGATACTCTCATAACCTGTTAAGTATAGCCAGCTTGTCTGGCTAAAATAAAGAGGACAAGTTTGTACCTGCCATATTATTCTACAGCAGGAGACATGACTTCATCCTGCTATTAAAATGTAATAAAATTTGTCATGAGACAGAAAATAATATGAAGTTTACATATTCATTTGACATATCTGTGTCAATATATATCAGATTATAAAACAAATTCTAAGATTAGATTAGTCCTGCGTCAACCAGTCAATGAAAGCCTACCTGGCCAGCAAAAGTTCTAAGATTTTTTTTAATTAACATGTAATTATTCAATTATGGCTTAGTGGCATTGAAAGCACAGCTGGATGATTAACGTCATGTTAATTAAATATATTGAGAAATAACTGCTGAGGGGATTCTAAAACCAGTGCAATCTAGAAAAATGCAGAGCAAGAATTTCTGGCAAAAATAGATACCCGTAGCTTAAAATGGAAGAAAAATCAGAACCAATGATTAATCTGGGCAAAGGTGAAGAAACAACTGTGCAACAAACATATCAAGATTATGTCAAATAAATTGTTGACATTCCCAAAGAGGATTTCCAAGAATCTGTCCATACTTTCATTTTGATATACATTCATGCATATTATATCTTCTCTTGCGATGTGACCAACTTCATTGCATTCTGCCATATGTATACCTACCAACGGGTCCACGTTTGACAGAACCATTCAATTTCGGATCCCCCCTCACCATCCTGAGTTGGATCTCTGGTGTCCTTCATCTGGCCTTGCAGGACTTTCTATTTTGGATGTTGCCAGTGATGGAAGTGGTTTCCCTGGCACAAACCCATGGACTTACCAACCCCCTCTACCGATGTCATTCTTACCAATGTTGGGATGCATGTATATGGCTCCCTAGTGTCTAAATGTTTTTTCTGATCAGTACATCTATAGCCATCTGCTATGTTGACTGCATTGGAAATGTGTTATTGGTGCACTCAGTGCATGTGAGTATTCCTTTTTCCTGATGAGGTTCAATCATTGTTTCTGCAAAGCAGTAGTTAGTTGTGGTAAGCATGCTGACAATTTGTGTTTGAGAAACAGTGCAAATAAATAATACTTCCAGTATTACATGACAATAAAACACATTTTGATTTATTTAACTGATTCAAGGATTTCAAGGGTAAACTGTTCCTTTAAGTGGCATGCATGTTTCTTTTCCATCTTCACAATTGTTCTGCCATGGGTGAAATTCTAAATTGTCAAAAGCAAACGGCACAGCCACTGTCTGGGGGACTTTGCAAATTCTTTACAAAGAATCTTTACAAAGAATCCCGAAGAAAGCATTGCCGTTGAGGGTCCTGAGGCCGGGGGCAGGGAAAGGTGAGTTCTACTTACCTGAGACTGTCTCTCATGGGCGTGATCATATTTCTCTGGCCTTCAGAACCAGGTGCCGATATCATTGCTGTACTCTCACAGATGCAAGAGTGAATTCCCAATGTGGCTCCGTCCAGTGTCTAAGAAAGTCAGGTGTAAGAAAAATGCATAAGGCAAAGTAGTCTCTACTTTGGCCTACGGTTTTAGTTAGAAATAGAACAAAAAAGAAAAAAAGAAAGACTGAAAGAGGAAAGAAAGAGGAAGTGATTGGGAAAAGGTAATTACGGCGTTACAGTTCCACTTTAAGCATAATGTGTGAAAAGGCTTGTTTGAGTGATTTGATGAGTAGTATTAATAGAAAACACAAAAGAAAGTCCTCTATAAATGGAGGACCTCTTTAGATTGTGTAAGATGGACCCCTCTGTTACTGGGGTGTAACCCAATGAGTAATTAGTAAAAAAGAAAGAAATATCTCACCAAAGAGGTGAGAGGAGGGTGTTTTAATGTAATAACTTATGAATTATTATGAACACATAATAAAAACACATATTTATTTACTCGAACAACACACTTAAAAATAAAAAATGTGTGACGCACATGTAATTGATAAACTTAGACCTAAAGTAAGGTCAGGGAGAAATTATAGCTATTAAAATCCTCTCAGTGGTTACTCCATGTGTAGGGATGTTTCCTCGTTAACAGATGAGGTCCTATTCTGTAGTCCCTAAATTCTCGAATTACTGAATTGAATAATCATTTTAACTGATTTACCTGAATCTCCCTGTTCAAAAGTCCCATTATACCTGGAAAATGTCCTATAACATTCAAATATCTGTTCATTAATAGACCAATTATAGTTCCAAAATCTAAATAGCTGCAGTTCAGAAATGTAGGGGCACTCACTTATATGTTTAACGCATTACAAAGACAATGCTTAAAAAAATAAAATGGAAAAGCAAATGTAAAAAAAAAATCATACCCTTACACAACAGCATCAATAGAGGTACTGACCAATTTGAAGCTGATCAGTGCTTTCCCAATGAAACATATAGTAGTACATAATGAGCATGCACACATAATATTTTTTTTTTTTTAATTCTTTATTTTTATTGTGCACAAGAATTGACAAACAGCCTTGGTTCGCCACAACAGCGTGTCAAGGTATGAGTAATTTCAATTTGCAGTACATGTTGTGACATTTATTACTCAGGCACATTTTTAAATTTTTTTAGTTGCTAACAATCAGCAGATACATCATAGCTTTAGTGAAATATATGAGAAACTACTTAGCTTAACTGTAGAGTGAGTACTAGATTATCTAAGATCTGGCTAAGGTTTTGTTCACTTGCAGGAGTGCAGTTAAAAGATTAATAAAAGGAGTAAACATTGCAAATTAACAGATTAACAGAGCGAGCCATATGTCTAGTGTTCAACATTTGTGAATCTTAGTAAGTATACTTGTTAAGTACGTAAATGTTGGTATAAGCCTCTAGAAGTAGGCAAGATTTTGCACAATTGTTTGTATTTATAAGCTTAGCTAAACATTTGTTCCAGCAAAGTAAGATTTAGTAAAAATAACTAATGTGAAGAGAAAGCATAGATTATTAACACACGTTTAGTTGCATCGCCTTTATACCATGCTATTTCAATAGAGGGCTATTATTCTGGATAAATTAGTGGCATGGTTGTGGCTGTGACAGTGGTTCCCGCTAGAGCTAAAGTAAAGCTCCCTAGCTACATTAGCCTCTTTGCCTAATGTGCAGACCTCCATGTTGGCTGCGCGGCGTGATGGGAGTTGTGGGAAGCAAAACTGAACACTAAACAAAAGGTTGAATAATAGAGATATGTCCAGTTCCAGTGGGGCAAAGAGTCAGGTGTAAGACAATACTATGCCTGTGTTAGAGTCTCAGTCAACCGATGCCTTGCCGGGGCTGGGTGAATACCCCCTGCTGTAGGTGGTGCAGCCGGTGCGATCTCCCTGGTGACCGGGTGCCGAGATCCCCTGGGCTTGTCTGAGTTGCTGTGGGTGCTGAGTTTAGCTGCACCTGCATTGTTTGGGGTGGTCTGGTGCTCGTCTTTGGCAGTCTCCTCTGCTTCCTCGCCTTGCCTGGAAGATGCCGTTTTTTGACCGCCCTCCGCCTTCCAACATCCGCTTTGTTGGGATGTGTGTCCTGCCTCTGCTCCCGCCGGTTCAGGTTAGTGCCCTTTTGTTGCTTCTGCCGTTGGGGTTGCTCTGCTATTTTTCCCGGATTGGCGTCTTGTGAGGTACCCTGTGGCAAAGTCTGGGGGATCTCTGTAGGCTCTGAGCCCCTCATGCGGGCTTCTAGAGACTTCCAGAAGGCATTGAATATGATGTTCAGTCGCTTCTCGGTTTCCCGCCAAGTGTAGGACGTGACGGCGGTGCTAGAGGCATCCGCCATCTTGGAGGTCGTAGGGACGGTAGCTTTTTGCCTCCATATAGCCGGTACTGGGTCATTGCTGTGCCCGGGAGTTAGTTGGAGGTGGACCGGGATAACCCCCACCGGTCCAGAGGGGGGGGAACGGGGGCTTGCAGTCAGCCTTCCGGCCTGGCCTTGCTGCTGGGGAGCGGCCGCCTTTCTGCGCCTGCCATGCTTGTAGGCCTCATTGTGTTCTGTGCTCGGTTCGTCGCCGGGGACGTACCGATCTCTGCACCTCGGTATCCTCTCTCGAGTGGTAGCTTCGTGGTCGCAATTAAGTGCCTGTATGGCGGTCAATTTTGGCTTTAAGTCCCCGGTTTAGCAGGAGCTGCTGAGATGAGCGTCTGCACAGCTCTGCGGTTAGGCCCCGCCCCCTCCACACATAATATTTTAATGATCCCTGATTAAAATGTAGTAGTTTATTTACCAAGAAATTAATTGTGGCAATTAAGAAGTGGTATAAAAAATGTTCAAACCATAACTTGGGACATTCAATTGATAATAAGAAAAAATATGCACAAACAGGAAACATACGAATGGTACCCGGTCCGTGTCTAACCCGTGGTCCCTAGGTAGTTACCTATGGTTGTAGAGACATAAAATGTGATGACAGATAAGAACCGTTTGGCCCATCTAGTCTGTCCTACTCTGAAGACCATACATTTTTGGATATTTAAAAATGTGTGCATATAAAGTATTGTTAAACTACAATCACAAAATAAAACCCTTAAAGAAATAATAACAAGAAAATTATTTTATAATGGATGGTGATAAAACATAGTCATGGAATAATATCTCATTGCAAATACAACTGTTTTTGAGCATACAGAAACAAAATGTTCAGTGGTCTGTTTTCATGTTATGATCGTTCTAATTCTTGAAAACAGCCTTCTCAGACATGTGGTACTTGTGCTTAAACATTTTCTTTCAAAACATAGGAACATTTCACATTCACAGTATCATGTGTCAAAGCTACATTCAGGAATTCCCATCTTGAAAACAAAATAAATAACATGGGATATCCTTCATTTTGAAATTCTGCTGTACACAGAAATCTCAATGTTCTCGGTTTAAGCAATGTGGCCCCTCAGTAATCAGATTCCACAAGCATGTGTTGCATTCTTGGAATTCCAACTCAACTGTAGATTGTTTGTGTAGAGGCAACTCAAGGGGCAATGTTCCAGAGAGAGATTGAAGGTGCAGAATACCTCTGGTCTAAAATGTAAACAAATATTAACAGAAATAATTTGACAACGTATTACCACTTGTTTTTGGTAGAAATGTGTATAAACATCTAGCTTCTAAGAAAAGCAGACGATGGCATGGTCCTTGAAATGTTTAAACAAAAAAACGGGGAACAACTAGGAGCTACTATTTTTAGGAACAAAAACATTATTCCCCATTGTAGTGGGTATGGTGCCAGGTGTGCCAGGGTAAGCAATCAAACAATTTTATGATGTTTTGATTACCCTAACAGTCAGCTCCTCAGTAGATCTATCATGCCATCTTGCAGGAGCTGGCTGTTCCAAGGGAGAAAGCGAATGGTGCCCAGTGGACCCCACATTAGACGTTAAACTGTTCTCAAAGAGTTTGACTGCTTACACTGGCAGGACACCTGGACAATCCGGGCATCACAACCTCTACAGTGGGCTGTAGTGGTTATGGTTCTTTTAAAGTTAAATTCTGTTGATGATGATAAACATGATGTCTGGTGTCCAACTTCATATGTGTTTCAACCCTAGGGTAATGATTTTTAGGCTTTTATAATTAGTTGCTAACGGGTTACTCCAAGCACCATGACCATTTAAAGGGACACTCCAGGCACCCAGACCACTTCTGCTCATTGGAGTGGTCTGGGTGCCAACTCCCACTACCCTTAACCCTGCAAGTGTAATTATTGCAGTTTTTCATAAACTGCAATATTTACATTGCAGGGTTAACTCCACCTCTAGTGGCTGTCTATTAGACAGCCACTAGAGGTCACTTCCTGGGTTCTAGCACAGGTTTCCTGTGCTAGAGCGTCGCTGGACGTCCTCACGCTAAAAACGGATAGTTTTTCTGGCACTGGAGTTTCCCTTTAAGTGATTTGAAGTAGTTATGGTGCCTGAAGTTTGCATGTGCAGAGAGTCTCTTTGAAATGCTGAACAGAAATTAACCCCTCTGTTGCCGGTAATCGATTTCCTATAACCTTTGCCATAGATGGATCTCCTGATCAAAATATAAATTTTAGCAAATAATACTCTACTGTACATAACCTGTCAGCAAAAAAGTCAATGATTTAGCTGGAACCTGAATTCTGAGAAAAACTGAGTCAAAGTTGATGATTAGTGTTGTCGCGAACCCGAAATTTTCGGTTCGCGAACGGCGAACTTCCGCAAATGTTCGCGAACCGCGCGAACCGCCATTGACTTCAATGGGCAGGCGAATTTTAAAACCAACAGGGACTCTTTCTGGCCACAATAGTGATGGAAAAGTTGTTTCAAGGGGACTAACACCTGGACTGTGGCATGCCAGAGGGGGATCCATGGCAAATTGCACAATTGCACAGTTGATGCAGAGTCTGCTTTTAATCCATAAAGGGCAGAAATCACCTAACATTGACACCTGTCCTCAAAGCCCAGCCCTGATACACACTGACACAGAGCAGAATAGAGACTGTTCCCCCTACATAGGGTCACTTGGCAGATATGGATTGACACCTGTCCTCAAAACCCCTGATACACACTGACACAGAGCAGAATAGGGACTGTTCCTCCTACATAGGGTCACTTGGCAGATATGGATTGACACCTGTCCTCAAAACCCCTGATACACACTGACACAGAGCAGAATAGGGACTGTTCCCCCTACATAGGGTCACTTGGCAGATATGGATTGACACCTGTCCTCAAAACCCCTGATACACACTGACACAGAGCAGAATAGGGACTGTTCCCCCTACATAGGGTCACTTGGCAGATATGGATTGACACCTATCCTAATGATCCCTGATACACACTGACACAGAGCAGAATAGAGACTGTTCCCTGTCCACAGAGACCATGATACACACTGACACAGAGCAGAATAGAGACTGTTCACCGTCCACAGAGACCATGATACACACTGACACAGAGCAGAATAGGGACTGTTCCCCCTACATAGGGTCACTTGGCAGATATGGATTGACACCTGTCCTCAAAACCCCTGATACACACTGACACAGAGCAGAATAGAGACTGTTCCCTGTCCACAGAGACCATGATACACACTGACACAGAGCAGAATAGAGACTGTTCACCGTCCACAGAGACCATGATACACACTGACACAGAGCAGAATAGAGACTGTTCCCTGTCCACAGACACCATGATACACACTGACACAGAGTGTCCGCGTGAAATAGGGCCGTGAGTAATGACGTCACGGGTAGCCTGCCCATAGTATCGCATAGGGTGGAAGAGCTGATAGGACATCTGAAACGTATTGGGATGGAGATGCTTAATTGTTCTCCAAAATGCTTGAAACCACCCCAAAGTGAATCTCTGCAAACTTTAATACCATCAGAGGAGGAAGAATGTGGCAGCCCACTGGGATTATTCGAAAAATTTCAAATTGATGATTTTACAGACCCTGGGGTTGACATTAGTCCAGATTTACATCTTGTGACCCATGAGGATGTTCCAGGCACTACTTGTGAAATAAAGACAGATAATAAAGTGAATGATCCTTCTCCTTGGGACTTGCACCCTGTCGTTGAAGGTGGAGTAGGCAATGGCAAGAGCATGCTGTGGGTAGTCAGTGCAAACACTCTCTTCCCGGTGAATAATGAGGAGACTAACTATGATGACGTTATTTGCGTTGAAAGTAATGATGCCAGAGATCTTTTGAAACCATATGGAAGGAACGAATTGGTTAAAAGAAAGGCAAGAGACCACCTGCATATAGACAAGAATACGCATAAGAGAAAGAAGAGAACAGGTGAAAAAGAGAAGCTGCAGACTGCCTATCTGCAAATAGTTGAGTTATGTCCTGAAGATGTCCGTGTTACCACAGTGCAGACTCTGTTTGATACACTACTGAGGAGAGTCAGAGAAACCCCAGATCTTCACGTATTGGATGAGTCGGTGCGTGGAGATGCAGAGAACGTAGAACAAGAAATATTTAAACTTTTCCTGTGTACTGACAGCAGATATACATAGGGTCACTTGGCAGATATGGATTGACACCTGTCCTCAAAACCCCTGATACACACTGACACAGAGCAGAATAGAGACTGTTCCCTGTCCACAGAGACCATGATACACACTGACACAGAGCAGAATAGGGACTGTTACCCCTACATAGGGTCACTTGGCAGATATGGATTGACAAATCCCTGACAAACAGCTACCACATGCAAGGAAGGCAGCAGGGGCGCAAATGACCCACTCCCGACGCGGGAAGGTAGTGACGACAAATAACAATACAGGACTCTTTAGAGGCCCTGTAATTGTAATCAGTCCACTTGAAATCCTTTAACTTTGATCAATTGGAGGGAAGTCTGGTGCAGAGCCACTGACCCATGCGCAGGGCCAGCCTTAGGCCTTTGGGCGCCCTATGCAAGAAATCTTCACCCTGTCACACCCATGTGCAAGAAATCTTCACCCTGTCACACACACAGGCAGACAGCCATACACACGCACACACACAACTGCGACTGACTAGGTTTGTCACCTCCTCAAAAGGACGCATGAGCCTACAGGCATTGCGCATGAGCGTCCAGTAACGTGGCAAAAAAATTCCCAGCTCCCCAGAGGCTGTCCTAGCACCCCGGTCATACAAATATTCATTAACAGCTTTTTCTTGTTGGAGCAGGCGGTCGAACATTAGGAGTGTTGAATTCCAACGTGTAGGGCTGTCGCAAATCAAGCGCCTCACTGGCATGTTGTTTCGCCGCTGGATATCGGCAAAGTGAGCCATGGCCGTGTAGGAACGCCTGAAATGGCCACACACCTTCCTGGCCTGCTTCAGGATGTCCTGTAAGCCTGTGTACTTATGCACAAAGCGTTGTACGATCAGATTACACACATGTGCCATGCACGGCACATGTGTCAACTTGCCCAACTTCAATGCCGCTATCAAATTTTTTCCGTTGTCACACACCACTTTGCCGATATCCAGTTGCTGCGGAGTCAGCCACTTTTCCACCTGTGCGTTCAGGGCGGACAGGAGTGCTTGTCCGGTGTGACTCTCTGCTTTCAAGCAAGTCAAACCCAAGACGGCGTGACACTGCCGTATCCGGGATGTGGAATAGTACCTGGGGAGCTGGGGGGGGTGCCGTTGATGTGGAGCAAGAAGCAGCGGCACAAGAGGACTCAGCCGAGGAGGTTATGGAAGAGGATGGAGTAGGAGGAGTAGAGGAGGTGGCAGCAGGACTGCCTGCAATTCGTGGCGGTGTCACCAACTCCTCTGCAATGCCACGCATTCCTTGCTTGTCAGCCGTCAGCAGGTTTACCCAATGCGCAGTGTAGGTGATATACCTGCCCTGACCATGCTTTGCAGACCAGGTATCAGTGGTCAGATGGACCCTTGCCCCAACACTGTGTGCCAGACATGCCATGACTTCCTTTTGCACAATCGAGTACAAGTTGGGGATTGCCTTTTGTGAAAATAAATTCCGGCCGGGTACCTTCCACTGCGGTGTCCCAATAGCTAAAAATTTTTTGAACGCCTCAGACTCAACCAGATTGTATGGTAAAAGCTGGCGGGCTAATAGTTCGGACAAGCCAGCTGTCAGACGCTGGGCAAGGGGGTGACTTGGTGACATTGGCTTCTTACGCTCAAACATGTCCTTGACAGAAACACATGACTGTGGGCAGATGAGCGGGAACTGCTCAAGGCGGGAGACGGAGTGGCGGATGGTTGAGAGGGGGCAAGAAGGACAGCAGTGGTTGACGTGGCTGAAGATGCTGGACCAGGAGGAGGATGGCGGCTTAGAGTAGGCGTGCTGCTTGTACTCATGTGTTGATCCCATAGGCGTTTGTGATGTGAGATCATGTGCCTACGCAAAGCAGTTGTACCTAGGTGGGTGTTGGACCTCCCACGACTCAGTTTCCTTTGGCACAGGTTGCAAATGGCATCGCTGTTGTCAGAGGCAGACACACAAAAAAAATGCCACACTGCTGAGCTCTGCAATGACGGCATTCTGGTGGTGGACACAGCATGCGTTGATTGGCGTGCTGTCGGGCTGACCCCGGGTGCCGATGCATGCTGTCTGACTGTGCCACTAGCTCCTTGCGACGACCCCCCCCTGCTTCCAACTCGTCTCCTCCTCCTCCTCTCTGTCTCCCCATCTGAACTTTTGCCCTGTTCTTCTTCTTGCCGAGCGGGCACCCACGTGACATCCATGGACGCATCGTCATCATCAACCGCTTCGCTTGTATCTGACAACTCAGAAAAGGAAGCAGCAGCGGGTACAACATCATCATCATCACACCGTACCTCCATGTGTTTAATGCTGCCTGCCTGAGACATATCCCTGGTATCTACATCCTCTAGCAATAATGGTTGCGCATCACTCATTTCTTCAAACGGGTGTGTGAATAACTCCTCTGACATACCAAGTAAAGCGGCTGTGGTGCTAGTTTTGGTGGTGGCGGCAGGCGGGTGAGTGCTATCTTGAGAGGTGCCTGAAGCTAAGCTGGAGGAGGATGGTGCGTCAAGGTTCCGAGCGGAGGCTGTACAAGATTGGGTGTCCTGTGTTAGCCAGTCAACTAAGTCCTCAGAACTTTTCAAGTTCAGGGTACGTGGCTTTTGAAAACTGGGCATTATTCTAGGGCAAAAGGGAATCACAGCACCACGACCACGACGGCCCCTGCGGGGTGGCCTGCCTCTGCCTGTCATTTTTTTGGGGATTAGTGGTACTATGCGTGCAAGCTACTGTGAGACCAGATATGATTGGCAATGTGCACTGAAACAGTTCTGCAGAGCACACGCTGAAGGAAGGACTGACAGAGCCGCTTGAAGACAAGTAACTGCTATTCAATCTATAACAGTGAAAAACAAATTTTGGTTTTAAAAGCACGCTATAGAGACACCAGATATGATTGGCAATGTGCACTGGAACAGTTCTGCAGAGCACACACTGTAGGCCTGAGACACCCGCTTGAAGACAAGTAACTGCTATTCAATCTATAACAGTGAAAAACAAATTTTGGTTTTAAAAGCACGCTATAGAGACACCAGATATGATTGGCAATGTGCACTGGAACAGTTCTGCAGAGCACACACTGTAGGCCTGAGACACCCGCTTGAAGACAAGTAACTGCTATTCAATCTATAACAGTGAAAAACACATTTTGGTTTTAAAAGCACGCTATAGAGACACCAAATAGGATTGCCAACTGTCAAAGCACGCTGGAACAAGTCTACAGAGCACACGCTGAAGTAGGCCTGACACCCAGACGCTTGCAGACAACTAACTGATCTTCTATTAAAGTGAAAAAAAATCATTTCTTTAAAATCTAAAGCTTAACCAATTGTTAAAACAGATATGAGTGGTGGCACTGGGCAAGTAGGCACAGTATCCAATGTGAACCTCACACAGAAGCTGGCAGGCAGGCAACTGCTCTTCTATTACAGTGGAAAAAAAATATTTATTTTAAATCTAAAGCTTAACCAATTGTTAAAACAGATATGAGTGGTGGCACTGGGCTAGTGGGCACAGTATCCAATGTGAACCTTACACAGAAGCTGGTAGGCAGGCAACTGCTCTTCTATTACAGTGGAAACAAAATTTTGTTTGTAAAAGCACGCTATAGAGACACAAGATATGAGTGGCAACTGTCAAAGCACGCTGGCAGGGTTGTGCAGGGCACACGCTGAAGGAAGGCCTGACAGAGCCGCTTGAAGGACACTGACTGTCTGCTATTAGCTTACACTGGAAACCTTTTTTCTTTGTAAAAGCACGCTAAAGAGACACCAGATATGATTGGCAACTGTCAAAGCACGCTGGCACAGGTCTGCAGAGCACACGCTGAAGTAGGCCTGACACCCAGACGCTTGCAGACAACTAACTGCTCTTCTATTACAGTGAAAAAAAATGATTTATTTTAAATGTAAAGCTTAACCAATTGTTAAAACAGATATGAGTGGTGGCACTGAGCAAGTAGGCACAGTATCCAATGTGAACCTCACACAGAAGCTGGCAGGCAGGCAACTGCTCTTCTATTACAGTGGAAACAAAATTTTGGTTGTAAAAGCACGCTATAGAGACACAAGATATGAGTGGCAACTGTCAAAGTACGCTGGCAGGGTTGTGCAGGGCACACGCTGAAGGAAGGCCTGACAGAGCCGCTTGAAGGACACTGACTGTCTGCTATTAGCTTACACTGGAAACCTTTTTTCTTTGTAAAAGCACGCTAAAGAGACACCAGATATGATTGGCAACTGTCAAAGCACGCTGGCACAGGTCTGCAGAGCACACGCTGAAGTAGGCCTGACACCCAGATGCTTGCAGACAACTAACTGATCTTCTATTACAGTGAAAAAAAATGATTTCGTTAAAATCTAAAGCTTAACCAATTGTTAAAACAGATATGAGTGGTGGCACTGGGCAAGTAGGCACAGTATCCAATGTGAACCTCACACAGAAGCTGGCAGGCAGGCAACTGCTCTTCTATTACAGTGAAAAAAAAATATTTATTTTAAATCTAAAGCTTAACCAATTGTTAAAACAGATATGAGTGGTGGCACTGGGCTAGTGGGCACAGTATCCAATGTGAACCTCACACAGAAGCTGGCAGGCAGGCAACTGCTCTTCTATTACAGTGAAAAAAATGATTTCTTTAAAATCTAAAGCTTAAGCTATTGTTAAAACAGATATGAGTGGTGGCACTGACTGTGCAAATGGGCAAGGCATCCAACCTGACACAGAAGCTGGCAGGCAGGCAACTGCTCTTCTATTACAGTGAAAAAAAATTATTTATTTTAAATGTAAAGCTTAACCAATTGTTAAAACAGATATGAGTGGTGGCACTGGGCAAGTAGGCACAGTATCCAATGTGAACCTCACACAGAAGCTGGCAGGCAGGCAACTGCTCTTCTATTACAGTGGAAACAAAATTTTGGTTGTAAAAGCACGCTATAGAGACACAAGATATGAGTGGCAACTGTCAAAGTACGCTGGCAGGGTTGTGCAGGGCACACGCTGAAGGAAGGCCTGACAGAGCCGCTTGAAGGACACTGACTGTCTGCTATTAGCTTACACTGGAAACCTTTTTTCTTTGTAAAAGCACGCTAAAGAGACACCAGATATGATTGGCAACTGTCAAAGCACGCTGGCACAGGTCTGCAGAGCACACGCTGAAGTAGGCCTGACACCCAGATGCTTGCAGACAACTAACTGATCTTCTATTACAGTGAAAAAAAATGATTTCGTTAAAATCTAAAGCTTAACCAATTGTTAAAACAGATATGAGTGGTGGCACTGGGCAAGTAGGCACAGTATCCAATGTGAACCTCACACAGAAGCTGGCAGGCAGGCAACTGCTCTTCTATTACAGTGAAAAAAAAATATTTATTTTAAATCTAAAGCTTAACCAATTGTTAAAACAGATATGAGTGGTGGCACTGGGCTAGTGGGCACAGTATCCAATGTGAACCTCACACAGAAGCTGGCAGGCAGGCAACTGCTCTTCTATTACAGTGAAAAAAATGATTTCTTTAAAATCTAAAGCTTAAGCTATTGTTAAAACAGATATGAGTGGTGGCACTGACTGTGCAAATGGGCAAGGCATCCAACCTGACACAGAAGCTGGCAGGCAGGCAACTGCTCTTCTATTACAGTGAAAAAAAATTATTTATTTTAAATCTAAAGCTTAACCAATTGTTAAAACAGATATGAGTGGTGGCACTGGGCTAGTGGGCACAGTATCCAATGTGAACCTCACACAGAAGCTGGCAGGCAGGCAACTGCTCTTCTATTACAGTGAAAAAAATGATTTATTTAAAATCTAAAGCTTAACCAATTGTTAAAACAGATATGAGTGGTGGCACTGACTGTGCAAATGGGCAAGGCATCCAACCTGACACAGAAGCTGGCAGGCAGGCAACTGCTCTTCTATTACAGTGAAAAAAAATTATTTATTTTAAATCTAAAGCTTAACCAATTGTTAAAACAGATATGAGTGGTGGCACTGGGCTAGTGGGCAAAGTATCCAATGTGAACCTCACACAGAAGCTGGCAGGCAGGCAACTGCTCTTCTATTACAGTGAAAAAAATGATTTATTTAAAATCTAAAGCTTAACCAATTGTTAAAACAGATATGAGTGGTGGCACTGACTGTGCAAATGGGCAAGGCATCCAACCTGACACAGAAGCTGGCAGGCAGGCAACTGCTCTTCTATTACAGTGAAAAAATTTATTTATTTTAAATCTAAAGCTTAACCAATTGTTAAAACAGATATTAAACCTGTTAAAACCTGATGTTATAGCCCTAAAAAGGGCTTTTTGGGGTGCTGTCCTTACAGCAGAGATCAGATGAGTCCTTCAGGATTGTAGTGGACACTGAATACCCTAGCCTAGCTATCAATTTCCCTATCTAATCAGCAGCAGCTAAACTTTCCCTCCTCTCACTAAGCATGCATCTTCCGAATGAATCGAAAATGGATGCTGGGAGGGAGGTTGGAGGGTGTGGAAGGGAGGGAGTGCTGCTGATTGGCTGGAATGTGTCTGCTGACCGAGAGGCACAGGGTCAAAGTTTGCCCAATGATGACGAATAGGGGGCGGATCGAACTGCGCATGTGTCCGCCCGCCGCGGCGAACACGCTAAGTTCGCCGGGAACTGTTCGCCGGCGGACAGTTCGGTACATCACTATTGATGATGCTATTTAAGAAGAGTTGCAATTTTAGGCATGTCCTCTAAATATGATAGTAGGTCTATTTATAATGACATAGTGTGTAGCAAAGATTGGGTTGCTCTCACCCAATCAGCAACGCCCCTGCCCGCTTCCTGTAAGTAACAATTCAGAAGCGAGATGCGGCCAGGGGTTCAGCAGTGGAAGAAACTTAGGGGTTAAACTGTTCAAGAACATTTTAACTCCTTGAGGTAAGAGTGGCTTCAGCAGTCTCCAGGCACCATAACAACTTTGTTTAGATGAAGATGATTTTGTACCTTGAGTGTCTTTTTAATTTCCCCACATCACAAATAGGTAAAACACAATATCAACAATTCGAGGAAGTGACAGTCCCCTTTATGTTATTTGTTTTTAAATTCTTTATTTTTGTTGCAGAGGAAATACGGTACATATTGGCTCGCAATGCCACAGCTGCTGTTGCTAGTCGCACAATTAACATAGAAAGACATTTATAGGCATTAATAACTTTGCACATTTTTAGGAAATAGAGGGGGAATCAGACAGTATTGTAATACACGTCAGGCTATGTGCTATAGTGGCTATTGAAGTTCAGCGATTGACCTTCCCTGTCTGAGTAAAATGTGTGAGGAATGGACAGCGCTTTGCTGTCGAGTATTTATGTGAGTAGACTTGGGCAGTCAGTTGACCTTGTAATGATGGTGAGGCCTTAGCTCCAATTATAGTATACTCTGTTCGGTTTTGGCCTTTATCCGCCTATGCCCGTCTTTGGGTGATCTCTTGAGCTATCCTTAAGGGATTTTTATGTGTGTCTCTATATAGGGAGTGTTCCTGACAATGAGTGTCATTAAGGATTGTATCCTGAGGCATAAGAGTGCCAGGGAGTAAGTGGGCAGTAGCCACACGGGGTCTGAGGCTCAAGACAAATGTCTAAAGTTCACCCTTCTAGCGTGGCTTGGTGACATCTGGGGTTACCGTTAATGGGGGGGCGATCACCTTCATTTAGAGAATAGTGCCATTTACGTAATTTGACTTGAAATGTATTACAGAATCTAAATTGAAATTAAAGGGAAGTATGTTCGGAGTGCTAAGCCTTGGGTATATTGCGTGTAATGGGTGCGTACTCCATAGGGGCCCCTATGAGTATTTTAATTACTACCCCTATAGTCAGTCCGTAGACCAACTGTTAGGACCCTTCTCTATGGGGACAGTAGGGCAGGTGAGTATTTAGACCTGGTGGTCATCATGAAGGCAGCTTTTGCAACATGTAGCTCTGGAGTGGTTCAAGTGTGCATTTTAGGGGTACCAAACTGGGTTTAAACAGCTTAACTAAATTGGAACAAATTGGATAACAGTAATTGTTGACAGTAGTCTCTGCTAAAGTGGTGACCACTGCCTAGGGGTCTGGTGTTGAGCCTTGCGGGATAAACATGGCGATTCTTGCCGGATCCCAAGTGCAGTTTGGACGGGTTGTAGTGTGTGACCCCTCCTGGGTGAGTGAGTCCTGTGGTAGGCCCAGAGCCCGCATAAGAGCTGCTGTGTCCTGGAGGTCTTGGATCTGGTTTGAGCCAGTCTCATGTTGGACGATGAGCGTTCGGGAGAGCCACCAGTGGTAGCAATTCTTTTGCAATGGTAGCAGGGAGGTGAGTGGTCGGATTAACCTATGCCATGCTAAAATACCGCTTGAAAAATCAGTGAAAAATGTTGGGGACCCTAAAGAAGTCTTCGTGGTTAATAGCTTTGGCCTGCCTGGGTGGTAGTAAAGCCGTTAACAGGCATCTTATTACGAGCGGCATTTCGGCCTCTGGGATTTCCTCTGGGGCCGCTCTAACCTTTAGGTTGTTTCTCGGCCACGCAGCAATCATGCATCCGATGCTGCTGTTGCAGGTCATGTTGGAGTTTGGCGATTTCCTGAGTGCTTCCTCGGGATGTTCCCTCTTGCGTGCTAATTCGGCGTGACAGGCCCTGTAGGTCACCTCGGATTGCTGTTACATCCATTAGGATGTTCTTTTGAAGGTCTCCCAGTAGCGTCTTTAAGACCGGCGAGGAGTCTGAGCCTGCCTTACTTTGTCGAGCCAGCAGCGCTGGAGCAGGAATGGGCAAGTATTATTCCTCTGCGTCTCTAGAAAATCTGAGCAGCCCCCATGAATAGCCACCATATTGGGCCTGCTAGCACCGCGTGCTTAGCTCCACATGTCGCCGATCGTCAGCCCGAGGTAGGCTTATCTGGTACAGTTTTCTTGGTTTTTGCATCCCATGTGGCTTGGATCGTCTAGGGGGGTCCCCACTGTCAATTGGATGTGGAGTAATATAAATTATCCGTTGATTTCGCCGTGTGGAGCTCGGAGCTACAAGTTAATGCGACCACGTTAAAGTCAAACTTAGACAGTTCCCACACTACAGGGAAGGGGAGGTGAGGAGAGAGGCAGTGCTGCTCTCTATAGAGCGCTCAGGCGGCTGCAGCATTAGAAGGGCTCACTCGAGTAAAAGTTGAGGGGAGCTTTTTCAGCATAAAAAAGAAAAAGCCGGCTTATACACAAGTATATACGGTATTTAAAACTAACAAAATGCCAAGTCAATTTCTGAAATGGTGTGCATGGAAGACCGAGAACACAATATGGTAAATATGTATAAAGTAGCCACGCAAAAAAAAAATCTAATAAAGCGAATTTCATCTTAAAGGGAAACTATAGTGCCAGGAAAACAAGCTTGTTTCTATAGTGCCAGGAAAACAAGCTTGTTTTCCTGGCACTATAGTTTCCCCCTTTGTCAAGGCCCACCCCCGTGGTGCAGAAGGGGTTAATAATGCTCCTCCAGCCGCGCTCGCATTAGGATATCCCCATAGTAAAGCATTACTTAATGCTTTCCTATGGGGATTCCGGTGACACTGTGCAGTACAGCCATTCAGTGTCTCCACCCTCTGCATGCAAACACTGAACTTTCCTCATAGAGATACATTGATTTAATTCATCTCTTCAAGGAAATGCTGATGGGCCACGGCTGTGTTTGACTTGTGCTGGCAATTTAGAGGCAATTTATTACAAGAGAGACAAAAAATAACTTTTATAACCTATCCAAAAAAACAAAAATCTCTTGACCTGTCCTGCCCTATCTATCGTCCCATATCCCTGCTCCCTTTTTCCTCAAAGCTTCTGGAAAGACTTGTCTTTACCCATCTGGCTTGCTTCCTGAATTCAAACTTTCTCCTTGACCCTCTTTAGTCTGGCTTCCGCTCCCTCCACTCTGATACTGCCCATTAAAGTTACTAACCACCTAATCGCAGTTAAATCCAAAGGCCACTAATTCATATTAATTATTCTTGACCTCTCTGCTGCCTTTGACACTTTTGACCATGTTCAATCAAACTCTTCAATCACTCGGTCTCTGTGACACGGTCTTCTTGTGGTTTTCCTCCTATCTCCCCCAACGCTTATTCAGTGTCTTCTTTTCTAATGATACCTCCTCACTTTGTCCTGTCTCAGTTGGAGTACCCCAAGGCTTCGCTCTTGGTCCCCTACTATTCTCTCTTTATACCGTCTCTCTTGGCAAACTTATTACCTCATTTGAATTCAATTAACACCTGTACGCTGATGACACACAGATATATCTCTCCTCTCCTCTGCTCTTTCCTGCCATCCTGCAATGTGTCCCTGCTTGCCTTTCTTCCATCTCTGATTGAATGTCCTCCTGCTTTCTGAAACGTAATCTCTCTCTACAACGCAGCTTATTGTCCTCCTAATACTGATCCTCCTCTTTCACTCTCCTTTCAAGTTAGTGGTACCGACATCAGCCCATCCTTGCAAGTGCGCTGACTTGGCATCTTTTTTAATTATGGCCTCACCTTTCAGCCTCACATCTAGTCTGTTACCAAATCCTGTCGATTCCACCTTAAAAACATTGCCTGCATCCATCCCTTTCTTACACAAGCTAAGGAGCTTGTTCATGCTCTAGTAATTTCTCGCATGGATTATTGTAACAGTCTCCTAATAAGCCTTTCATGAAGCCATAATGCTGTTACAGTCTATCACAACCTCTCCAGTCACTCCTCTCACACCTCACTCCTCTGTCCGTCCTTACATTGGCTTCCTGTATGCTATAGGAGTCAAATCAAAGTACTAATCCATATCTATAAAGCACTGAACAATTCTAGCCCCTCTTATATCTTCACTGACTCAAAGGTATGCCTCTTCTCGGTCTCTCCACTCTGCCCATGACGACCTTCTGTCCGCTGCTCGCACCCGTATGACCAACTCACGCTTGCAGGACTTCTTGCGGGTGGCTCCTTTCTTTTGGAATAGCTTGCCGACCACCATCAGACTCTCCCGTAGTCTTTAATAGTTTAAGAAATGCCTTTAAACCCATCTCTTCAGGAAAGGTTATGGCCTCCCAGAGTAAGCTCTACCTTACATACCTGCCCCTTGCTCTCTCCAAAAGGGCAGCACTATACTCTCCTCCAGCTCTGCTTCACTCCACCTTGTTTGATTGCTACCTCATGTCCTACTGTGTTTTATACCACACCTCCTCTAGACTGTAAGCTCGTTTGAATAGGGCCCTCTTCACCCTATTGTTCTTGTAATTTTTTTGTAATTGCCTCATTTGTTAAATCTCCCCCTCTAATATTGTAAAGCGCTACGGAATATGTTGGCGCTATATAAATGCCAATAATGAATAATAAGACCTACATTTTGGATCATCGGTATGTGATTTGTGCTAATTCACTAAACACTTGATATATATTTTGAGAGCTATTGGAAAGTAGGTATATTGTAATGGATATTACCACATGCTTGTAGAAGTAAAAAAAAAAAAAAAGAAAGAAAGAAAGAAAGAAAAAAAAAAAAAACACCAAACATTGTGTTTATTACTTTTAATATAAAAATACAAGTTTACATTTCATGTAAAGGAAAAAAAGGTGCCATGTTTGGTTTTACATTACATGATATATCAACCAAGAGCGTTAAAAAAAAAAAATATATATTCATACATAACATCTGTAAAAGAAGATCTACACATATGTGCATCTAGTCTTACATAGTGTTATTATTTGAAGTTAATAAATGAAAGCACTTGTCAATTTGACTTACCCCAAAATAATTACTTCATTATGAAAGGGATTAATGAAGGGATTTTAAACTCTGGTAACCCACATGTTGATGGTCTACAACTCCTAGAATTCCATGAATGAAATAAATGGCCAAAGAATCATGGGAGCTGTAATTCAGCAATATGTTGGGGGGGCTGAAATTTGAGATGCCTAGGTTAATGAATCCTAATATAACAAAAGTATTTCCTCCATTAGAGTAAAATATTGTACAGTTTCAGAAAAATAAAAAAAAAATATTTAGGCTTTAAGCAAAATTATTTTTTCCCCCCCATTAAGAAAAGTTAATATACACTTCTTGACCTGTACAGTAAGATGCTTACTGATGAACCTGCATAAGCTTCCTCCCCTAACAGCATATAAGCATGTTGTTCAATCTTAACCTGTTCAGACAGATGACTTGCCAAGATTTCCAATACAAAGTAATTTCGCTCAACCCTTTGTCACTAAGAGGACTAATTAATTTGTATCTATACATTTCCAACATTTTGGCTTGTACAAGGAACAGTTTAAAAGTTTGTATGCTGTGCCATCATGTCAGTTTTAACATAGCTTTAGGGTTTTAGCTGTTCTTTGCATGTACTTCTATGCATGTGTGAATGTATTGCACCAGAATTGCATAAATTTATCTGCAGGTCTACATAGATTTAATGTTTTTTCCCTCATTTAACATTTACTAAGTGGTTCATTAACCATGATTTGGTTACCAAAAGGCATCAGGCATATGTCTGCCACAGATTATGCAAGTGCTACCTATGATTATAGATTATAACTGAACTCAGAGTTCAAATATATAGTAAAATATAAGTAAACTGTATGTAAAAAGGAATAATCTTGCATTTCATAAACATTTCAAGTACATACATTTACGTCAGTTAATCACCCGGTAAGAAAATATTTAATCTCTGGATCCTGACACCCACCCCAAACAAAAAACAAAATTACAAAATACCTTCACATTGTTTTTGATTAGTGATGTCTGAATACTAATTTAATTCTATAATACTGAAACTACATGATGATCCATATACTAACACATGTGAAACCACTTTTCCTGGCACTAGCTGCATCTCCAAATTCGACCCTCCCATCTAATCTTCCAGGAATGTCTGTGGTCGAGTGTGAATATATTACACATGACAAGATATGGTCCAATATGTTATACTGTCCAAGTGTTATGACTTGGCAGTGACAGTCAATGGCAAACCATTACATTTATACATTTTACAAGTGTGGCTAATGTACGTGTCTAGAATTATTTTTACAAATAGCATATGAGGGCTCAGCTGGTCTCCCCTACATTCTCAGGTGAATTAATTAGTATTACAGTCTTGCTATTCACAAAAAAAAGTAGAATTTTGGAATAGGAGTCTGTATCCAGCTCCCTTGTAACTAGGCACATAAAACTCAGAGGAGTTTATTTTACCTCCCACATATCATTAATCCTGCAAGATGTTCTAGAGAAGATGGAGAGCAAGTGATCATCCCTCTTGCTTGTAAGTGTTTCGTGTGAGAGGTTTAGCAGACCTGGACAACATAGTATATCAACATATCGCTAGTTGTAAACTACTTTAGTATTTTAGCTTTAAGCATGTCTCCCTACCTTCCTCTTTACAATCTGAACTTCACAGTGAGCGAGGACCTGATTCAAAAAGAAACTAAAGAAAATAAATGCATGAAGCATATATCACAATATAAAGAGGACTTATTTACAAGAAAAAAGTGTCTACAGAAAATGTTAAATGGCCATAATAAAGGTTATTTTTTAAATGTAAAACATGTATGGCTGTAGTTTATAATGACTGTGCTCTACGCTCATAACAGAAGATTTTATATAGTGTGCTATATACACTAAAAATATCTTAGGAGAAAGCTCCAGCTGTAAACTATAAACACAGCTAGTATTATGGCTGGCCAGAAAGAATCACAGCTACATTTTGTATAGCTCTGGTTTAGCAACCTGCCTGCAGATGTGATAATTAGCTTTTGGCACTGCGGATGTTGTGGACGGTTTCCCATGATGCTCAGTACTGGATTGTTGCATGAGCATTAATTGAGGCCTAGTATATAATGTTTACATTGGCTAGGCATTGCTGTAGTACAGCAGAGACCTTGGTAAATTTGCAAGGGTAAACATTTTTCTGTTCTAATTAGTCACGCATGTGCACCTTTCAATGGTAAATTATACAGAGTCAGGCATGGAAGAGCCCCAAACCATCATTGTACGTGGTCTGAAATGTGTTTAGAAATGGATAACATTTTATAAGATTAAAAAAAAAAAAAATGCATTTAACTAATGCATTAGTCAGTCAAGCGTAACACGTTAAATCTGGCTATTACACTGAATTGTACATATAGTCAAGATCTAAACTGATTCACTTAATATCACAAAATATAGTCTATGTAGAAGAGTTGTCAGTAGATGTTGGAATACATTGCAAACTGTGCTTCACCAATCTTCAAGTAACATTATTAGTAGACGTACTGAGGGACTGGATGAAACCTGTCCCAGAATCCACCACTTTTCAGCTTTAGTGTCTCCTACCCAAATGGAGGGCAATGACAAACTGGAAAGAAAGCTTAATCTGAGGCCAGAGACCATGGGTCTCTGACTGGCATGACCAACTACAGTTCTGAAGAGGCGCTAGAGAGAAATGCTATTCCATTATAGAATACACGTAGATCAAAATGATTGATCAAGTGATCGCCCCATCCAAGACTAGCCAGATTTGGCCTTATTGGTTCATTAGTATTATCAATGCACTGAAATTGCCCAGCTCTTGTTCACTGCAACAGGCGACCGTCTACCAATGACATGTAGAATTGAATGCAGGAATGTGGGTGAAGACACTGAATTTTGAGGGACTTGCAGCGTTACAACCACCTTATAATGTAAGAATTAAGAGGCGGTATAATCACATCAAACAGGGTGAAATATTACAACATATTAAACAATTATACAATATGTACATTCACAAAATTGGCAAATGTTTGCAATAACACTTACATTTTGTTTTCACAACTTTCAGAGTAAAGTGTACAAATGAAAAGAAACCTTCAACCTTCCTAAAACCAAAGTACTTCACTTACAATGTGTCCTTCCTAAGTAGTAAACACAGTGAACATCATTTTCACAGTTCTCTATTGAAATTCCTCCGGGGTAAATATGGAAAATCTGAAATGACGCATGATTGTCCAATTGTTTCCCCACGTAAAAGTTAGAGGATCACAGTCCTAATCGCCTCTTCTGCTGGAAATAGGCATCAAATCTTGCAGTGGCATACTCCTAATGAAAAGGAATGAGCAAAACATATGTATTAATAATCATAAAGAGGAACTCTTTCCCATCTGCCCACTAACAGCCTCTCACACAGGAAATGCCATGCAGAAGGAGGAAGGAAAGCACCAAGTGATGCACACTGTATAACAGTTCCTGCAGTTCTACTATCAAATCATATGAGGGTGAGTACTTTGCAAATAACTCTTTACATCACTGCCTGTACCCTCAAATCCCCTATCCCCACCAAGTCTTAAAGGAGCACTATAGGGTCAGGAACACAAACATGTATTCCTGACCCTATAGGGTTAAAACCACCCTGAGCCCCATATGCCTCCCTAAAAATAGTAAAATCTTACTTTTATTCAAGCCTCAAGCTGCTGGCTTTGTCACTGTTTCCCTTAGACCTGCCCACTGCCTGCTGACATCAGCAGAAGTGGAAGCCTGATCCAATCACAATGCTTCCCCATAGGATTGGTTGAGACTGACAAAGAGGCAGATCAGGGGCAGAGTCAGCATGATTCAAACACAGCCCTGGCCAATCAGCATCTCATCATATAGATTAATTGAATCAATGAATCTCTATAAGGAAAGTTCCGTGTCTGCATGCAGAGGGAGGCTATACTGAATGTTTGGATGCATTTTAGGCAGCCATGACCCAGGAAGGATCTCTAACAGCTATCTGAGGAGTGGCCAGTGAAGTTATCAATAGGCTGTAATGTAAAAACTGCATTTTCTGTGAAAAGACAGTGTTTACAGCAAAAAGCCTGAAGGTAATGATTCTACTCACCAGAACAAATTCAATAAGCTGCAGTTGTTCTGGTGACTATAGTGTCCCTTTACTTTAACCCTCACAAAACTCTTTCCTTAGTCCCAAATGTCTGCAAGTGCTTACTCAAAGCCTAAACAACCCACGTTAACTTAATCCTTGGTTTAGTTCTGCCTAAAAATTAAACACCCCATGTAATCTATTAGTAAGTTTACCACTCTACCACTAAACCCATTCCTTCTAAACACCCCTTATACCACAACTGTAAGCCATCTCACGCTTTAAATCCTCCAAACCCTCTATGTAATGTGACATTAACTCCTTTCTAACATTAACCATCCATTTACCCTAATCATTTTTAACATTTTTATTTAACACTGCATGCATTTTTTACAGATGCATACACAATACAAGTACAAATATGCACATACATGTGTAGTTGCCCAATTTGAATATACATGTTTGGTTTTTTTAATGCCTGCAATGTTCAGTTAATACATTAAATCCAGTGTTGCCTACACAAGATGCTTACCCACTCATCCACAGGTATTTGTTCCTACATCAAAACTCACAGCTGACAAAATTAGCTTTTTTGAATCATAAAAGATGGAAGCTTTAAGTAAGCTGTCGGTAACTAACAGAGCCATATGTGCTTACAAGTCCAAGCTGTAACCATCCCACAGCCTCTGCACATTGGTTTCATCAGAGAAGTATATGATAGAATTGTGTACCACAACTACGGACACATCTAAGTTTTTTTTGTTTCCACCTGAAAGTATCTGAAAGGTTGTTCTCAGTTACTTGAATTTTCACACGGATACAAGTACTCACCATATAGCCAAACTCAATAGAAGATATTTTAGCTTGAACAATGGACCAAAGACCCCAGAAAAAATGGGATGCAAGAGCGAACCTATAAAAAAAAAAAAAAAAATGTATATTGGTGCATGCCTTAAAGACTCCTTTTCCATACATATTTAATTAAAGTAGTTATTGAATAAGACCTTCAAATTTGTAGCAAAGTTATGTCATTTTTTTTTGCAACATCTGATTTCTTACTAATCAGTATGCTCTCTGAAGAACAATTAATTATATAAATTGGTTAATCTGCAAATAACATGACCCTTGGTAATAAATAATCTACTTTAGAAAGCACCAACACATTCCACAGTGCTGTCCATGGGTACAATTAAAAAGAAAAGGATACAATAGAGCTACTTGCAATATTTGACAAACAAATGCAGGATGAGTTAAGGTCCCTATTCCCATTGGAACTTACACTCTAGATATGCCCCTTCACACCAGTACTGTAGATATAAACATGTTTATTCAATACACTAGGGTTTCTTTCACTTGAGATAGGAACTCTATAGCGTTCCAAAATACTTAAATATTTTAGATTCAATACAAATTGTGTGATAAAATTATATACACACACACACACATATATATATATATATATATATATATATATATATATATATATATATATATATATATATATATATATATATATATATATACATACACACACACACACACATACTGTGTCAATGTTTGAGAATCTGTATGTGTGCCTGTGTCAGTGTATGTGTCTAACATTCAAACACAAACTGTGTGTGTGTGTGTGTATATATACACATATATACACACACACACACACACACACACACACATTATATACATACACACAGCTGCAAGAAAAAATATGTGAACCCTTTGGAATGATATGGATTTCTGCACAAATTGGTCATAAAAATGTGATCTGATCATCATCTAAGTCACAACAATAGACAGTCACAGTCTGCTTAAACTAATAACACACAAAGAATGAAATGTTGCCATGTTTTTATTGAACACACCATGTAAACATTCACAGTGCAGGTGGAAAAAAAGTATGTTCACATACTTTTTCTTGCGTACATATGTATATATACGTATGAAATTATTTCTAAAAAAGGTGTCCTGATGAAAGCTCCTGACAGGAGCTGAAATGTTGATGTGGTTTCTCTGAATAAAGAAGATTGTATTTGAAAACCCCAGGAGTGCTGGTATTTTTTTCATGTATATATATATATATATATATATATATATATATATATATATATATATGAGAAATTATTTCTAAAAAAAAAAAAAAGTGTATTCTGTCTGGTACAAAATGTATTTACCTGTTCACTTCAGTGAGCATTTCATTCTCTATTTTGATCCTCTCTTCATTACTGAGGTTTTCATACCCTGGCTGACACTCTGTCATGTAGCTGGAGATGAAGTGAATCTGAAAAACATGATGTAAATATCAACCTGCAGTTTGCAAATACGCAGCTTACATGTAAACGGTTTAATGCAAGTAGATAAAGGGGATTATTAGACTTCAATGCCTTGCATAAAAGCATTCAACATCCACTATTACAAAGACATTTTATGCTACATAACTCGGCAAAGCTGAAGAGTATGCACAACTAATTGGCATGCATGCCTTCTTTGTTTGTTTGTGTTTACATGGTAATTACATAGCTGAAAAGAGACTTGCGTCACTCAAGTTCAGCCTTTCTCATATATGTTTTTTTGTTGATTCAAAGAAAGTGCTTTCAATTTTGCAACAAACTAGGAAAATAAATTCCTTCTTGACCCCAAAATGGCAATCAGATATCTCCTTGGATCAAGCAACTATTACCCAACTAATTGGAAATTATGTATGTTATGTTTTAACTGTTTAAAGAAACACTAGTCACCTAGACCAGTTCAATTAAGTAGTTTGGGTGCAGTAGCCCTGTCCTGGAACGGACCATCAATGATGAGGCCATGCTTCCTCAAAGATGTTGCAGGTGGCAGAGGTGAGCAGTGACAATTTTATGGCAAATGGTGGGGAATAAAGACCACATTCCTAATATAGTGCACTTTACTTAACTAGGAAAAGAGGCACTATATTGTTAGGAATATTGTCTTTTATTCCCAGTGCCATAGTGTTCCTTTAAACATCTCTTATGGCCAAGCTATCCTGCATACCTTAAACACATGAAGAGGTTTTGTGAAGTGTGGATATATGACAAAGGGGGTGATGTTTTTTTGAGTAGCACAACTAGTGATTGTAACAGGGAGAAAAATCTGACAGCCTCCAGTTTGTTCTCTGTACAATGCCTGATGTGCTCTCCTGAGATTATTTTGACTAGTGGACAGTGGGTAAATTAGCTTGTAACCGGCAATGGAAATTCGAATAATCTACACCCATGGACAAGGATCACACTCATTTATTCAAATTCTTTAATTTTTGTATTATAACAAAAAAATGTGAAAAACAACGAGAAGCAGGATAAAAAAAAAAAAAAAAAAAAAAAAAAAGGATTACTTTCAAAAACCAAAACCTGCAAAGTGGTAAAATGGCAGTACCACTGTACGTTGTCCTCAAAGTTTTTCTTTAAGTGTAAGAAACACTGAGGCAGTGACTGTGTGTCAAGCAAATTCTATAAGACAAATACACCTCAAGCCCAGCAACAAGCACAAGGTAGCCAACACAATGGATCCACATTTAAACCACAAACCGATAAAGGCTACAAATGCTTATTGCATGGGGAAAAGTTCTATATTCCAAAGAGGTTATGGTATATGTTCAGTTACCTGCTGCTTTCTTGTAGGGTAGTTTGAAAAGCTGGCCTTGAAGAAGGGAAATTTCTCATAGGTGTAGTCATACATCCATTCACAGAAATGGTTCCCAATGTCAAATCCCCTGGAAGACAAAATACAAGTTTCACCTTGGCGGTAGATTATATATTTTAAATGCGAACCTGTTTTTTGCAACACAGTAATTTAAAAGGGAAGTTTTACAGAAATTTGAAAAGCAGCTCATACAGAGATAAAGTATGCCAACCTTATTTAACTGCTTAAGGACTCGCGGCATATTTAAGACCTGGAGCATTTCCAAAGAAAATGCATCTCATAAAATGCTTGTTCTATCCGCATTGCAAGTACAAAACAAAACTTTAAAACAGTGCCAAAAAACATTAAGAATTGCAAAATTGCTGGCCCCAGTAGAGGTATGAAATAGCATGTGTTTTTCTATACAAGACATTTATCCTTAAGCAAAAAAATGAGCCAGTGATGCAAAAATGTATATAGCTTTCCACTTTTAGGAAAGAACATGTTTTTTTTTTTTTTAAAGCCCATGTGATTTATATGTTAGCTCAACAGAACGGAATCATTATTGTGAGAAGTGATACGAAAACTGAATCACGCGCACCAGAGCTCATAAGCAGGATAGCAAGCTTATGCAAATGTCCCCATGTTAGCTCCTCTGCTGGTATCACAAAGCTGTGACAGACTGTAATCCTTTTTCCATGACAAATGTGCCAGACTGTAATCTGATACATTTACTCAGTACGCATTATGAAAATTTGCATACTGATTTTACAGGCTAAACAATGGATTATGTTGACCTTTATCTGCCATCAAAAACAGTTTCTAGAACCAAGATCTATATCACCGCAGGAATCATAAAGATATTGAAGAGTGGTTCCCAGTACTGACAGCCATATTCGGAAGACAAACCTTAAAGGGACACTACAGTCATGAAGCAGTTTTGGTGTATAGATCATGCCCCATGCGTTCTCACTGCTCAATCCTCTGCCATTTAGGAGTTAGAGCACTTTGTTTATGAACCCTAGTCACACCTCCCTGCATGTGACTTGCATAGCCTTCCTAAACACTTCCTGTAAAGAGTCATCTACAGTTTATCCTTCCTTTATTTCAAGTTCTGTTTAATTTAGATTTTCTTATCACCTGCCATGTTAAAGTATCACTATTGGGTCAGGAACACAAACATGTATTCCTGACCCTATAGTGTTAACACCACCATCTAGCCCCCATGGGCCCCTCATGCCTCCACAAATATAGCAACATCTTACTGTATTCAAGCCTGAAGCTGTAGATCTGCATGCCGTTTGCCTCAACAACAACAACAAAAAAGCAGTCTGCTGACATCAGCAGAAGTGGTAGCCTGATCCAATCACAGTGCTTCCCCAAAGGATTGGCTGAGACTGACAAGGAGGCAGATCAGGAGCAGAGCCAGCATGATTCAAACACAGCCCTGGCCAATCAGCATCTCCTAATAGAGATGAATTGAATCAATGAATCTCTATGAGGGAAGTTCAGTGTCTGCATGCAGAGGGAGGAGATACTGAATGTTTGGATGCATTTTAGGCAGCCATGACCCAGGAAGGATCTCTAACAGCTATCTGAGGAGTGGCCAGTGAAGTTATCACTAGGCTGTAATGTAAACATTGCATTTTCTCTGAAAAGACAGTGTTTACAGCAAAAAGCCTGAAGGTAATGATTCTACTCACCAGAACAAATTCAATAAGCTGTAGTTGTACTGGTGACTATAGTGTCTCTAATAGCTTGCTAGACCCTGCAAGAGCCTCTTGTATGTGATTAAAGTTCAATTTACAGAGAAAGAGATACAATTGTTTAAGGTAAATTACATCTGATTAAAAGTGAAACCAGTTTTTTTCATTCAAGCTGTGTCAATCAGAGCCAGGGGAGGTGTGACAAGGGCTGCATTAACAGAAACAAAGTGATTTAACTCCTAAATGGCAGAGAATTGAGAAGTGAAACTTGAGAAGCATGATTTATACACTAAAACTGCTTCATTAAGCTAAAGTTGTTTAGGTCACTATAAATTTCCTTTAA